>NC_086234.1:12134166-12446944 GCF_036321145.2 Pelmatolapia mariae
CGTGTGGTGATAGTTGTGAAATCCCTCACCTGCAAAACACAGGAAACAGGAATGAACGATTCATTAAAAAAAATAGTAAAACTGGATTTCAGTCAAAGGCCGTCTTTGCAACGCGTTCCATGTTAGGTGTAAGGAAATCATGAGTTTTTAGTCTTTAAAAGAAAAAGAAGATTCATCGACAGTTTCACTGCTGGGATCTGTGTTTACAGTGTAGCCTGTGGTGTTGTCACAGGTTTTGGGTGGTTCGTTTCCACTGGCTGTGATGTCACTACTGCTGCTCCCACCTCTCTGCTTTTCCCACCTGTAAAGTCACCTTAGCCACGTTTCCCTCCTTTCCATTCCCTAATCATTCCCTGCAGTATTTATAATCCCACCTCACCCACTTTTCAGATCGTCTCTGAGCTTTGTCGGGTGTTTGCCTGCTTATGAGGCGTACTACAAACCGAAAAAAAAAGAAAAAAGAAAAGGCTGTCAAACCAGAATTCTAATGTTTATAAGTTTGGTTTCATTCTTTTCCTGATGATATTCCCTAGATGCAAACCTGCTTCAGCCAAACCATGGTAATGCCACACAACTAGAGAGTAAAGACGCAGCAGCACATAAGTCCTTTTTTAACTAATACTGCAGCCAGCAATTCTGAGCTTTGAAAACGTATTGATCTAAGGAAGAGCCCGACCAATATATCAACCGCCGATCTATCAGCCAATATTTGCTATTTGGCTGATAAGGAAAAAGAAGAGACAAGGGGAAACACCCTTCAATCATGAGTGGTGATCCTACATAGTTTGTCCACCTGAAACTCAATTTCCCTGTTGGCTACAAACATAACCAGCTGATTAGAGCAGAGCTGAGTGTAAAAAGAAGAAATTTACAATTATTTTTATTTCCGTTGTCATATTATCTTAGTAAATAACTAGACTAGGCCGATATATCTGATTTTTTTAAGTCACTAAATAGCGGTATCAGTTGATATCAATTGGGCTTGAAGGATTTAGAATATTCATTCATATAATTATTTTCAATTTGTTTTTGCAAAATTATTTTTTTAATATAGCCCCTATTTTGGGACAGTGCCATACCTAAAAGCACATCTTTGTTATTATGTTATGTCAAGCTAAAAGTTGGAGAGCTCTCATGTGCTGCTGCCAACGGTACACATTGAGAGACAGCGAAATAAATGTTTCAGCCAGCAGTGCTCTATTTTTATCCCTCCATGACCTTTTTGGCTCGAGTTTAGTAGGTAGTCCTTGATTAGATAGATAACGCTCCTTTTATAGCTGTATGCACAAAGCCTGATGAAGAAAGACAGGGTTACCCAAAAAAGTTGATAACAGCGGTTTTGATAGCCTTTATCTTTATCTTATCCTTTTTTAGCGTGTATCCAGCCAGCTAATGCAACTAAAGCTTGGCCATGTGGACCTTGCCTACTAATAAACACGTCTTGTTCTACAACCTTGTGAAACATTTTTCCCCCTGAAGAAAAACTTGTTTTGCAACCACATAGCTTTGTAGTGATTTTGTGTCTTCCAGGCTCTGATTGTTGGGAGTTTATACGGTTTTATGCACATAAATTCTACATTTAAATTCTGATAAATTCTTTATGAAAAACTGATCAAGAGATTGGCATTGGCCTTGTTCACCAATATAAAATGATAGTCAGTGATGGACAGCTAACTGCTGCATTAATTCAGTTTTGCACTGACTAATTATTTAAACCTGGTGTAACGAGCTGACAGCTTTTAAAACTGTTCAGTTATTTAAAGGAAAAGCAATACTACAAAAAAAATATTGGAATTGACTAAATTGCTCTAAATGTTAATATCAACCGAGAATTTCACAGCAGTTGCATCCCTAAAATAAACAATTCAGAAGCAACTGCAGGAACAATGACAGACTGTGGTGGTATATTGGTGACATCGTGTGATGTTCCCTAACAAAAGAAGACTTTCTTCCCTGCATAATCATTACCAAAGATACAGCTGCTAAATTGTGCCTCTTCTAAAACTAGACTTAACTTGCACTGGGGTGAATAGCTGGGTGCCATCTTAGAATATCCAGCTCTTTTGATATATCTATCGGGTGCTCTTTGTCACTGCACTGCTGACTCCTACTGGTTGAACAAGGTGCATGCATAGTGAGGGGAGGAGGTGGACAAAGTGGTAATCAGGTAAAAATCGTTAATAAAATAGGTTCAAATTAAATGTATTTTTTGATTTTAAACATTTTATCCACCCTTTAGCATATCTGGTAAATAAAATGTTTACATGGGCCTGTAAAAGTTGTTCCTTTTGTTTTAGTTCAATTCAGTCCAATTCAAGTTCATTTATATAGTGCGAAATCACAGCAACAGTCGCCTCACGGTGCTTTATACTGCAAGGTAACGACCCTGCAGTATTAAGGAGGCATTCCCAACAATCAGACGATCCCCTATGAGCAAGTTCTCGGCGACGGTGGGAAGAAAAAACTCGCTTTTAACAGGAAACCTCTGGAAGAACCAGGCGCGGGAACGGGGAGCCACTTGCCATGACCGTTTGCGAGGTGAGGGGACAGAGAAAAGGAAAAATAAGAGAGCATAGGGAGACAGGGCAAAACAGAAACTATGGGGAGAGAGAGATGATAATCACTGGTTAGCAAATTTGTTTAAGCATAATTGGATGATTTGACTTTTACTGCACTGAACGCTTGACGCAACTGTGCAGTCAAATAAAAGCAAAACGAGGACATGTATCGTGTACAATGTAATTACATTTACTCTGAAGGTGACGCTATACCAAAGTAACAAGCTTACATTAAAAATCTGGCTTTTCTTCTTAAATTTTACTTAAAAAATATACTTTCAAATATCCCTATACAAGCATTCACTGTACTGTGCTGTACATTCTGTTGTGTAATTTCTGCAATGAGCATGTGTTGGGGTGTTGTTCATACCTATAGCACTGAAAGTGACAAACTTGTTCTCTCTGGGGTTGATGTTCTTGTCATAGGGCCTGTTTCCCCACATGTGGGCAGCGCTGTTGACCAGCCAGGTAGCGTTCAGCACCAAGGTGTACCTAAGCAGAGTTGGGACGAAGTAGGCCACCCACAGAGACTCCCCCCACAGGTACCAAGGCACGATTGTTGGGATAACAAAGCACATGACCAGCACGGAGAGCTTGTAATACCTGTTGAGGAGATAGCAAGAGTAGGTATCAGCATAAAAAAAAAGAAAAGAAAAAAAAGCTGTTAACTGTTAAGGAATAATTATTTAAATACAAAAACTCTGTTTGCCAGATAAGAAAACGCTCACTTTTTTCCCTTTGTTTCCACTTGACCTATTTTCCATTCAGGCCTGCTCTCCGTGAATCTTACGTTAGTAATTGTCATCTTGTTAAACCAGAATGACTAACACAGCTTGCCATTATGCAAACATCTCCACAGCAGTACTCTTACATTTATTTATATTTATAGATACTGCAACACTGCTGTCTTGCTATTTGCACCCATTGCACTTTGTTTTTTTTTTAGCACCTGGATGCAGTGTGAAGTCTGAACCTTAATCATGCCACTTACTTCCTCTGAAACATGACAACTTTGTCTGCTAGTAGGTCAGTGAGCTCCAGCTTGCCTCCTTTCTCAATCACGTCAGGGTGTTTGCGCACCAACAGCCAGCCGATGTGAGCAAAGAAAAAGCCGCGGACGGCATTGTGAGGGTCGGCGTCTGTTTCCGAGTATTTGTGGTGAACCCTGTGGTCTCGAGCCCATTCAAAGATATCATTCTGTGGTTTGGAATTAAGACCAAGATTATGCACACTGTTGACACAGCACGGTACTTATAGTGAAACAAAAGCTGCTATTATCTTGGCTCCAGGTCATAAGTGTGTGTTTGTATACTAAAAAGATGTGTCAGCAGAACAGTCATTTTGACTTGCCTGAAATGCCATGGAGTTCGCTACACCGAGGAAAATCCTTAAAGGTAATGTAGCCTTGTAGGATCTGTGACTCCACAGGCGATGTGCTCCAGCAGTGACTCCTAAAGCACTTATCAAAAAACAAAGTACAGCTGTGGAAAGAAACACATGGGCAAATTAGTTTGACCTTTGTGCTCATGTCAAGAGCACTTTGTTGCACAGATGCTGCACACTGCAGTGTTTGTGCATTATTTTCTGCACAATTGCACTGTTATTGTTAGGGCTGGGAAGAACATCAGCAACAAGTGACAGATCACGAGACAGATACATCGTGACAGCCGCGTATCTGTTGTTTCCCCCCCCCCAAAAAAGCATAAATTGTTAAAGCACTACAGCATTTGTTTACCACAGTCTTTATCAATTTGATCCAAAAGGCTCTTCAGGATTTGATTAGATTTCGTGCACAATTTCCAGCGGAAATTGCAAATTTCCCTCAGTTCACCTGGTTTGCACTGGCCTGTTTCACAAGGAGATTACATAAAACGGTGTCCTTTACAGTGTAAACGAAGCCAAACCTAATAATAAAAACATTTCATGGTTGAATTCATGAAAGACTAACAGCTAAAAGAGTAGTGACTTTTTTTTAAAATGTCCACAGCAGTGAAGAAACTGTTTAAACAAAGTGCAGTTTATGCTAATTATCAAGCTATTCTTCATTTGTCTACATGACCTTTGTTTTTAAAAACCCGACATTAAGGAAGACAGTTTATTTTCCTCACAGCCCAGCTTAAAGATACATGCTGTGACATGTAATCTCTGATGACTTTATGCCTGATCTATAATCCTCCACCTCCATGAAGGATGTTGCGGGATCACAGATCTATGCAGCCGCCTATTTGCATTCACCACCGGCGAGAAACGCATGGCTGCTGACACAACAGCTGCTGATTTGTTAAAATATTATTTCCACTAAATAAGCAAATAAAACCAACATGCAAAAAAAGGAGAAAAGGGGGTGTAACAGGTAATTTTCTTTTCGTACTTACACCAAAGCAAGGTCAAACGAGATGCTGAAGGGACGACGAACACGCCGTACAAGGCTCCTATGTGCAACAGAGTCATCAGTATGACATTTTTCCATACGATGATCCGGGGAGGTTTTGGGCCCTCTTTCTCTTTGTACGTGTGATCAAACGCGTCTTCTCTGGCGCTCTCTGGAAGAACATCCCCGTTGCTGGACTTGTGCTGCTGCTGCTGCTGCTGCTTGTTCTCTAACGCCTCCGCCTCCGTCATTGTGGCAGCGGTGCTGTGATGCTGCGAGCGGCAAACAGAGGAGAGAAGTCAGTCGCCTCGGCGCTTTTTTGTGCGTAATGGAGGCTGTGTTGTTAATATGTTAATTAATTTTTGTGCTGACTAGCCCCGGCAGGCTAGCTGTTTGCTTGCTGGCGCTGTCGGAGGACGAAGAGGAAGACGGTAGCGATGATGCTGACTTATAAAGCGGTAACACGACGCTCCAACGCGCCAAAAAACACTGATGAAACACCTGTGGGAGGGAAAATTGTTACTCAATAACTCACCGAAGACAGGCAGAAGGGCAGAAACGAGATAAACGGAGGACAGTCTGCTTGACCCAAAATTACAGTAACCCAGAAAAGGGAGAGTGATAGCTCCGCAATGAGAACTGGAGCTCGTGGTGTGGCCGACCAATGAGCGCTCGCTTGCCGCCTCTAGCTCGGGCTCTGATTGGCTGTTTTTTTATCTGCTGTTCACCTTTTATTCATTCTCCGGTTTGCCAGATGTATATTTGCCACCC
Organism: Pelmatolapia mariae; assembly: GCF_036321145.2. NCBI lineage: Eukaryota > Metazoa > Chordata > Actinopteri > Cichliformes > Cichlidae > Pelmatolapia > Pelmatolapia mariae. The sequence goes on from NC_086234.1 coordinate 12,139,867, forward strand.
CTGGAGACTAGCCGATCTTGTTGCTGTCTAGACACGCACAAAAATCGAACCGTTTTCCTTTTGAAATCACGCGTGGACTGAAACACAAACACTGTGATAACGATGCAAGTGGAACAAAACAAGTTACTGTACCCAAACCCCGGCAGCAGAGCCCCCTCCCCCATGTCCTCCACCCACGTAGGAAAAATAAGATGCTTCATCTGTTACGTCATCCTCACTCTCCGTCTATAGAAGTTTAATTGTGAGATATAAACTTTGAACGTGCCTAAAAAAAGCATAAGCTGCTGAACACCAGAAAAAGTATTTTAGGCATGACGGGAAAAACAACTGAGTCTCCATAAACACTGCAGAACAGGTCGAACAGGCTGTTTACGTCACCCTGTGAAGAAGAGCTTTAACTGTGCTGCAAAATAGAAACAGATACACACTGCATGACCAAATTAAGGACCACACGGCCCATATTTACCCGGGCGAGCAGCAGAAAATGGATGGATGGTTGGATGGATGGATGAACACACCAATGGGTGTTTACCCTCTTGACCTACATTTGAAAAAATGGCAATCTGTCGCCATCTAATGGAGAAATGGGGCAGCGCACGCAGCCGATACTGTTGATTTTCTGCAAACAGGGCTCACCTATTGCTAAAATCTCCAATCCCCAAGCACCAGCAGCAGACAAAAAATTAGCACTGATAAATGCATATCACCGACTGACTGATACATATATTTTTTCCTGCAGCATCTATCTGGCGTCATCATCAGGCGCCCGTATTTACTTCTGGTCCAGTTAGTTGCTGCTGATGGCTGCTGCGATGGAAGTAAACAGGGACGAAGCGGAGCGCTGCATTGACATTGCAGCAGCCGCCTTAACCAACCAACAGCCGGACAAGGCGCAGAGGTTCCTGGAGAAGGCGCAGAGGCTCTTCCCGACAGAGAAAGCCAAAGGTAAGTCAATATGGGGGGGGAAGCTGGAGGGGGCACACATTCAGCTGCGAAGATGCGCATCACCTCCACAGCCTGCAGCATCACCTGCACTCCTCATGAGTAGCGCATGTAGCCAGGGCCTTTGATAGCACTTAAGCTAGCTGGTTCATTTATGCAGCTTCTGCGCCTTTTTCTTCTTTTTTTGTACGAATTTCACATCAAAATGAAGCTGTTCCATCAGTGTCTGCAGTGCTTTCATTTGCTTTTCTAACAGAAAGCTAGGCCTTTAATTTAGGTGAACAGGACTGGAGCGGGAGAAAGGCAAAATAAGTCCTAGATGTCCACGATTACTACATGCTACTTTCCCATGATTATTTCAAATATTATTTTTGACAACACAGGTATTATCCTTCTAAACTCCCCAATCTAGCTCGATACTAAATAAATACAGATAAATACAGAAATAAAACATTCGGCAGAATAAAAACAGAAAAGAGATCAATATAGCACATATACATGCAAAGAAATGTACTATATTTATTGCTGTGAAAAAGTATGTCTTTTTCTTGTTTTTGTATATTTGTGCTTACATACTTCAGATCATCAAACAAAATTCAGCACTAGACAAAGGCAATCTTTGATTCATTTTGAATCGATCAGTCATTTAAATAGAACCTCTCTGACAAAGTGAAGTGGGCTAAAAGATCTCAAAAAACAACACATCATGCCACGATCTTGGCATGATGTGCAGAGAAACAGTCATTGACTTCTACCAGTCTGGAAGGGGTTACAAAGCCATTTCTAAGGCTTTTGGACTCCAGCGAACCACAGTGAGAGCCATTAGTTACAGTGGTGAACCTTCCCAGGAGTACCCGGCCTACCAAAATTACTCCAAGAGCACATCAATGACTCATCCAGGAGGTCACAACAAAACCCAGAACAACATCTAAAGAACTGCGAGATAACTTGTCTCAGTTAGGGTCAGAGTTCATGATTCAACAAAAAGAAAGAGACTGGGCAAAAGTGAAAATCACTGCTGACCAAAAAGAACACAAAGGCTCATTTCACAGTTGCTAAAGAACATCTTGATCATCCCCAAGACGTTTGGCAAAATTCTGTGGACTGACGAGACAAAAGCTGAACTTTTTAGAAAGTTTGAGTGCCGTTGCATCTGGCATAAACACACAGCATTTCATAAAAAGAACAGACCAGCCATCGGTTCCTGCGTTGAAGCTCAATCGCACAAACTTAATCTGAGAGCAACCAGCAAGTCCACCTCTAAATAAAAACCAAATGAAGGTTTTGGATTGGCCTAGTCAAAGTCTGGAGTTAATCTCTATTCAGATACTTTGGGATGACCTTAAACAGAGCATTCATACTGGAAAACCCTCCAATGTGGCTGAATTGAAACAATTCTGCCAAGAAGAGTGGGCCAAAATTCCTCCAGAGTGATGTGAAAGACTCATTGTCAGTTATCCCAAATGCTTGATCCCAGTTCTTGCTGCCGAGGATGGCACAACCAGTTACTAGGTTTAAAGGGCAATAACTTTTTCACACAGGGGCAGGTAGGTTGGATAGTTTTTTCCCTTAATAAATGAAATCATCATTTAAAAACTGCACTTTGTATTGCATTTGAGTTATCTATGTCTAACATTAAATTTGTTTGATTCTCAAACATGGAAGTGTGACAAATGTGCAAAACAAATATGACATTAAGAAGGATGCAAATACTTTTTCGCACCACTGTACAGGGTGGCATATGGTTGTGCCCAACTTTACCTCTTCTTAGATTCCTGTGGATACCCACATACACACCAGATACGCCTTAGACCATGACCCACCTCACATATAAATATAAAATCTGTTAAAACTGCAACCACAGCATATCTGAAAATAAAATAAAAGAAATAAAGCAGGTTTTTGTTTTTGATTTTTATTTTAGTTATAATGGTTCAAGCCACTTTGTTTTAGTTCTAGGCTTACTGCATTCCACTGCTATTGACAATAATGGTATGTTTTTGTTTTTTTTACAACTTGATTTCATTGTTTATGTATTTCAGATTTCTGCAAGCAGAAAAACAACTTGCACAAGCAGACAGATCCTCCAACAAAAACTATATTTAGTTTAATGATTTTCAAACATAGCTACAGTTTTATACTCTGCCCCTAAGAAACCCTTATAATACCATTGTACTTGATTGCTTGGTTGCTTTACATCTGCTTGATGACATCGATAGTCCCACTATCAATAAGTTTGTATTTTTAACTGCTGTTGAGTACTTGATAGAATATCTTTGAACATATCTTCTAGTATTGCTGGATGTAATAGCAAAGAATGGATTTACACCCAGAAAAGATATCCATTCAGACTTCAGCGGGGTGTCGGAGCCTCGACAACGGCAGAACATAAAGGAGCACGCTAGACCTCAAGAAAAGCCAGCCGAGTCTTCAAAATCCTACATGGCTGATCAACTAGAAGCTGTGAGGAGGTACGTAAGACTGCTGATTACATAAACATACTGTTGATTAAAATAAACTCTTTACTTGATGGGTATATTGACTGCAAATGTGATTGAAATTTGGAATCATGTGCTCTCTGCACAGGATAAAACAATGTAAAGACTTTTATGAAATTCTCGGGGTGTCGAAAGATGCCTCAGAGGATGAACTGAAGAGATCGTACAGAAAACTTGCTTTGAAATTCCATCCAGATAAGAACAGCGCTCCTGGGGCAACAGAGGCATTTAAAGGTAAGATGGTGATTAAACTCATCCAAGGTTAATATAGCACTTACAGAAAGCAACTTATAACAGCTTCATGTTATAACTTTCCAACAGCTATTGGCAGCGCGTACGCTGTTCTGAGCAATGTTAACAAAAGGAGACAGTACGATCAGTGTGAAGAAGAGAGAAGACATCCTTCCAGACACGGCCCAGACAATGGAAACTTTGAGCCGGATATTTCACCCGAAGAGCTCTTTAATATGTTCTTTGGAGGAGGTTATCCATCAAGTTAGTCTCATAGTTTGGTGTTTCCGTATAATGCATGTGAGACGGAGTATTTTAATTGCAAATATATATTTCTGTGGTGTGTTTTTTATGTGCTAAATGTGTTAAATCAATCTAGGCCATGCTCACGTGTACAATAATGGGCGGATGCGTTACCAAAGGCGGGAGAGAAGAGAGCGACAGCAAGATGTAAGTTTGATACTTAAAAAGCTAAACTGTAAATGTATAGAGTTGTTTATGTTTTGCCAGCAGGGGGAGACATTTAGTCATCTGCCATTTTACAAGCTGAGGCTTCTCTCAGAGATTGTGTGTAATGTGTGTGTTTGTTTGTAATGTGCTTTTCCACAGGGAGGTCTCGCCCTCTTTGTGCAAGTCATGCCCATCCTCATCCTGGTTATTGTGTCAGCTCTCAGTCAAATAATGGTCAACAGCCCCTCCTACAGCCTCAGCTTCAGGCCGTGAGTGTGATCCTTGTAACACAAGAATCTAAAGTAACACAACTAACTGTTGTTCTCCGTTAGCAGAATCCAACCCAGATTTTTTTCTCGGTACTTCTGCTTTCACTCGATCTTTGCATAAACTGCGTGGTCGTGTTAGATTTGCCTTCACAGTATTTGCTGTTGTTTCTCCTTGTATTAATTTGCTGCTACCTCTGTTAGTTCCAATTAATCACAGAGCTCCTCTTGTTTGTGCTGCTGTCATGTGTCTCATCACGTTCCCAGTACACTGCCTTTGTGTGTTCAGATATACGCCTGCAGTTTCGGGCCCTGCTTTAAACCATTGTCAGCAGTGACTCATGTTAAGACAGACAGATGGTGCAAGATCTGTGCTGCATTCTGTCATATGATAACACTCCCACACTCTGGCCTGTCGTCACGTAGGTCAGCAGGTTACTCACAGAAGAGGCTGACTGTGAACTTGAAGGTGCCATATTATGTGGGGGAGCAGTTCTCCAAAGAGTTCACTGGTGTGAATCTGAAAAATCTGGAGCGGACGGTGGAGGATGATTATATTTCCAACCTTCGCAACAACTGCTGGAAAGAGAAACAGCAAAGTATGACAATAAATGATTCTTACATCTGAATTTAAGCATGAGTATTGGCCTGATTGTCAATGTCATTATCAGTGCTGAGATCATTTTGTTAATTGTGTGTGTGTGTGTTTGTTTTATACAGAGGAAGGAATGCTATACAGAGCTCGCTATTTTGGGGACAGCGATCTATACCAAAGAGCACAGAGGGCTCGCACACCAAGCTGCGCCAAGTTGTCCGAGATCACAGCTTCTTTACATGGATGAAAATGCTTTCATGATTCAAAGCAAGTTCTTCAAACTCTGAATATTTTCTCATTTTGGCACCAGGGATGGGGCAAAATATTGACATTCCAATATATAGCATTGATTCCCCTTGATTAACTTAGGGTTGCAGGAGGGCTGAAGCCTATCCCAGCTGGCATGGGGCTAAAGACTGAATACACAACCAGACAGACAGCCCATCAGAAGGCTTTCCGCTTGGTTATCCTCTGTTTTCTCAATACCATATTTGGCTTCAGTATGTCAATACTTGTATCATGCAAGCACATCAGACCAATTTAACTTACCAGAGTCACAGCTTCATGACACTTGAACTTATAAAAAGAATGTTGGTAAAGTAAACAAAAGTCAACCAGCTTACTGTGAAGATGTTTTGAAAAAGGCTTTTTTTTCTTGTCTCCAGGTTTCCAGAATCACTACAAAAGATTACCAGTAATTTATTAAGATGCATTTCTACAATCTGGAGGCTGAAGATGACTCAACAAGGAGCAGACCAGCACCACTCGTCACCAAACAGATCACACAAACTAACTCAAACAATTTCTGTGGAAGTCTCGTATGTGGTAAAAAGATATAGCGTTAATATAGTGTTTTAGAATGGAAATGGTACTCAAAATAGCTTTCTATCCTCAAAAAATGTGGGTTTGAAAAAGTTTAGCTTTAGGTTACTTGCGCAACCCTGGTTCTCAGAAAAGCATTTGTTTCAATGGCTCACTATGCGATGCTCCTCCTTGGGTATTCCTCAGAAATATTTATTTCATTATGCCAATCCTGATTGGCTGATGATTGTAACAAACATGTCATTCAGAACCAACCACCCGTAAGTAGCTTGCACAAATAAGCTAACTTTTTTCCAGATAAGCTAGGCAGCTAGCACCCAGCAGCGGTGAAGTTGGCTAACACTTGTCTGTGGACAGTTAAGCTGGCTAGCCTGTATTGCGGGTTGAGAGAAGAGGTGTTTGAAAAATGACTGCATAGTAGAGGTGAATGATACAAATATCGACTGTATCGATATCAACACTGTGGTATTGGATCGATACTAGTATGAAGGGATTCATACTTTGTTTCTTTCCTCTAAGTTCGGTATGTATCCCACTGAATTGTGTTAAATGAATTCTTTGGTTTGTGTATTTTTCCAATACAAAAAATACCATAGTATAAAAACGAAACTATTTTTTTGTGGGGACTGTTACATCTATTTTATTTATAGCCTATAGCACATTTAAACAACAGAAGTTGACCCAAAGTACTTTAGAGATAGGCACATATACACTCCAGATCTTCCAAAAACCCAGTTACATGAAATACATGAAAAGCTGGAAGTTGTGTTGACAAATTATTGTGGAAAATAAAAATCACAGTGATTCGGTAGTCATTAAAACATGTTTAGAATTTGCTAATTTGATGATGATGTGATCACCAATCAATCAGGATTGGCATAATGATTCTGAGTACACAGGGAGGTGCATTCCATATCTAAACGTCAAAACGAATACTAAGAATGAGAACGTCCAAGTACTAATTTTGACCAGAAGCCATCATGCACTGGAAAAAGAACACTTTATACTTGTTTTTGGGAGAATGCAGTATGAAAACAGACCATACTTAAGTTATATGTAGTCACATGGATGTTATTTATGTAGCAATATAACAGATGCCACATTGAATGCTGCCTCCTTGATTTTATGCTGTAATTCAATGGAGAAAAGTTTGAGGGGTTTTGATTTTAAATGCACATTCTCAGACTATGCAGTAATAATCTAAAACGTCAAATGTCTAGGCTTTTTAGACACTTGCACACCTGAAATTTGTCTTCTTCTGCTGTGTGTGAGATAGCCACTAGGACATGTCCCTGTCACTTTACCTCCTTTAAATGTATTAAGGGCAAACATATAGTACAACTTCACAATAAATGCCATGAGAATGAGACGTGGTGATCCACAAAATGGGACTTTAACCAGTTCAAGTTGGGAACTGTCACGTCTCTGCTCTGTCGGAAAAAGCCATTTTTTGTCACACTTTTTAAGTTTATAGTATGCTACTTATTCTTTGTATTATTTCTTGGAGAAATAGATTATAAAGAGAGGATAAGAAAACCATACAGATCTTGTTCACTCCGTTTTTCCACCATGTTTTTAATTCCAGATGAAAATAAACATGGTTGCTCAAACGTGCTAAGTGTGACTCTGCTTTGAACAGAACAGGCACAGAATGGGAGACAAATGCTCAGTCAGCGCATTTGGCACGTACAGTGTGCCGGCCGGCCGGCTTACAGAGACAGGGAACTAGAGACATGGCTGCGTGCACGTTCAGCTCTTCAGTGACGTGCAAAATGTGCCTGGCAGGATGTGCAGCATCGCATTCTTTCAGCACAAACACACTCAGCTGTTTTTTTTTGCAGACTGCAGATGCTGCACCTCTGATTCATGACTTTGACTTCTTCAAATTTCACACTAGCTTTTTTTTTTTTTTAACTTTTGCGTCATTGTACATGATGTGGCTTTAATGGCTGCCACATATTCCTGTCAGCTGTTCTACATCGGAATACCGTTAACCACTGTACCTCACCGCACCAGCTGGTGTGCTCTAGTGTAGTTTGCGTTTGTAGATTTTGCAGAATGGGTTCACACATGCACGCACATTTGAAGACTTGATGATGTTCATTAGCTTTCTCTCGTTCTCAGATCTCCACTAACTCTGTCAGAAAAGTCAACTATGGATCATTTGGATATGAAAGATTGAATAAATAATAAGAAGAGAAAAACTGTTAGAAAACAATAATTTATTTTCATTCAATAAAGGTACAAAAAAAAGTTCACTGAGTATTTGAATATCAACCGAAGCAGGACAGGTCTGCACAACACAAGATCAAGGTACATTTGTAATCTTAGCCGCGGCTTGCACAAACAATGCACAAGGCAAGCAAGCGTAGGCCTTTCACACTTCACAAAGGTTACCAACTGTTCTCTTGGTGTACACTTCATCAGGCTTTGTCCAATTCAATTAAATGTCATGTATAAAAAGAAAAAGAACACAATGAACTTCAATAATAACTATAACAGTATAGCTAGCTGCCGTTGTTTAGTTTCAATAGAAACTGAGGTATGCACTTCCAATACTTGTAAATGCCATGTCACCAGATATAATATGATGGTTACATGTTGTCATTTTAAAATCTGAATGTCAGTGAGCGAGTATTAGCACTGCCTTCTCCAGGTACCATAAAGTTCAGCCCCTTTACAGTGGGAACAGTAGGCTACATCATGACAAAGTCCATCTGATACACTTCAGAATGCTTCATATACATGTAATTACAGTAACAGGCCCCTTTGTGAGCTTTTATTGTCCTCTTGTCAGCATCAAAGTACATCAGTCCTTTTTATTACTTAACATTCCTCAATTAGAAGATCTTCAGAACTATACAGCTTCTTCTTGATCACACGGAAACCAGTGCTAAGTTTAATAGCTTGTCTCACTACTGGAGTAGAAGGAGACTTTGTGCTAAAAAGTCCTTGAATTTTAGGCCAAAGGCCGCCCGACTCTAGCCTCAACACCAGAGCGAGCTGAAATGTGGGGACAAGGTATGGGTCCACAGATAGCTGTCCCATGCTCTCACAGACATCCCCTTGCTCAACGCAGAGGTCAATGAGAGCCCCTCTTAAACCGCAGGGCTCACTAGCTGCCAGATGAAGGAGCTCTTGTCCAATGTGCTCCAGAAGTTTGTCTGGAATGAGCAGTTTTGTACATCTTAAGGCACAATCTGTGTCTTTGGCTTCTCTCAGACTTCGTGCAATCAGGTCTACTACTTCTTTTAAGAGTGTCTCCTCCATTGGATCGTAAAACAGGTCCTCATTGAAGGCACATAAGTCACTTGAGACATCTGAACCTATGTAAAAGACAAGAATGGGTTAGAACCTGAAACTTGCATACAGAAGAAAAGAATCATGAGATGTGAGATGCCTATGCAGCATTGCTTACCTGAGTCTGAGAGATCACTCCTGCTGCTATTGTTGGACCCTGACTCCATGCTCCTGTTGTTGGCAGGTGTGCTGAAATCAGTCAGTCTTTGAACCAGTTTGCCCCAGGACAGCCTTCTGTCGCTGCTGTCCACTGGAGAAGGAGGTGAGCTGCCGATGTCAGTATATGCAAAGAGTTCAGGCATGGTTGTCCTCTCTGCAGTATCAGCTGCTTATGTGGTCAACTGTCACAGGAGAAACAAAGGCAACAGATGAGCACCCAACTACTGCCGTTTATTCCACGTTTAACGACTTAATTAAACATACATATCAGGCTTTTGAGGTATAGCTTTCTACTAAAGATATGAACAATAAACATTTTCAAAACACCTTTTTAATTTGACTGCAGCTAGAAGCTGTTTCACTGTCAAAATTAGCTGTAAACTAGCAAAACTGGCAAATGAATTCATTGTACTTACTCGTTATTTAAATTCTGCGTGGTTCAAGGTCGCGGTGGATGTTTAAGATGCGTAGTTTTAACGGTTATTGTCTGCAACTTGTATCTGGAAACTTCTTTCTTCTGCTCTTCCTCTCTTTCTCTCACCAGCTGCCAAGCTCCGCAGTCTGTCCTGCAACAATGTTTATATATGTGGGCTGCGAGGCCACGCCTGTCTCTCCCTACCCAGCCAATCAAAAAGAGAGGCACGACACCAGCGCTGCTTCTTGCCTGGTAACATGCCAGCAGAGAAGAAAGACAAACAGGAGGAGGAGGAGGAAAGGGGGTGGTGGGGGATGAACAGCAGACCCTAGTGTTATGGATATGTTTCAGGGGACTTGAGTGGGCTTGAAAATGATCTTGTTGTTTCTTTGTTTGATATCTTATGTGGGTATTTGATAAACCGTTTTGCTGTATGTGCACCTACATTTTAACAGCAAGTAGGCCTGGATGAGCAGGTTCAGTGTTGCAGTGCACATTACGTCACCTGTTTTGCTAAACCATTACATCAGAATTTTTTATCTGGCACACAGAGATGCAGAGAACACTCAGTGCGCTGTGCACAAGGCAAAAAGATAATAAAAACGGCTACGGGATACCTCTTTCTACATTTACCCTTGAGTTACAAACAAAAAGACTGCACATAAATGACATATGTCATCATTATTATTATTATTATATGAGCTATTTAGCAACGTTGTACGCAGAAATGCGCGCGCGCGGGGGGTGGGGGGGGGGGGTGGTTGTTATTGTAGCATTTTTGCACCATTTATTACTTCATCACAAAAGATACTCTGGTGCTAGCAAAGTGTTTTAAGGCATAACACAAACTGTGTGTGAGAGTAAAAAGATGTAGCGGATTTGTTAGAATACTAGAATACAAAAGCAAGTTATTTGTGTCGGGGCCATAGGCTACATAGTATACATTTTGCTCACAGCTGTATGTTGGAAAGCAGCCAGAGGCTATGCTGCATTTCTGCACGTGAGTAGGCGTGGAATACACTGTACTTTGTTAGACAGGAACTGAAATACATAAACACGTGTAGGAACACTATGTTCTGAGGTGGATGCTATAAAAAAGTTATCAGAAAGCTTTAGCGGGGGACGTGGATTAAGAAGATTTAGTAGCTTGAGTAAAAACAACGAAAACTATGAGAAATCACTTTTTAATTGGATTCTCAGAAAGTGTGGCCTGAAACAAACTAGGAAAGGAAATTTAGGCTCCAGCCAGAGGTGTGTCCTGTTGTGTTCAGGGCTGTCCTGAAACATTCAGTACAGTACAGTACACTCTGTACACTCTCACCCTTCACTTGCTTGAAGACAATCATTCACTGAGGAAAACACCAAGATTTGCACGTTTACTCACTGTCACCACAAGACAAAAGTGGCATGGAAAATTACTGCACTGATGGGTTTCAGACTTTAGCTCGTTCGAAGAACAGAATGAACAACAGCAATATCAAAATACATACCACAAAAAAAAGAAGTACAAAGACTTTTCTATCCTTGGATTTAACAAAACTTAACACAGTGAGGTGGAGTTGGACAAAATACACATCACCAGGCAAAACAAACAGCAACCAATGTGAAGAATGTCCCAAGTCTGATTTTATTTACAAGCTCTCTTTGTTTTGTTCCAACTGCTGCTGGAGCAAGGACATACACAGAAAGGAGAAGAGACCAACGGTGCAGCAGGCATTCACGTTTATAAATTACAGTGGAGCCATTTGGAAACACAATGCTTCTCTTCAAGGGATTCAATACCAAATGTAGTATTTGCATTAATATGAAGGCTAATTCCAATGAGAGAATCATCTTGAACAGCCTAAAGCAGATGGAAAATCTGTTACCTTGTGAATTGTGTAGTTACTAATTTATAAGAATGTTGTTGACAAGATTTTACTTAGTAAGCTGGGTTTAATGTAATAAGTGGTTTAAAAATAAAACAATCATATAGAAGTGATAAAATAACACATCTCACATTTGGAATCTCCAGATAACACTTTTCAACTTATGATACAGAATACAGGAGGGATATCATTTGTAACTTGATAGGTTACATTTTCCTTCTATTTGGCTGATTAAATAAGCAAAATACATCTGAATCTCTTTATTTAAGATGGTGTGAATCCCAATAGCTGTTCAATAGGTTTATACCGCCACTCATCTGCTTCTAGCTCCTCCACCAAGCTCGCCAGTTTCTCCATTCGAGACACTTGCTGATCTGTAAGAATGGACATTACTCATTAGTATACCTGTTTCTATTAGATCAGGGGTGTCAAATGTAAAGCCTGGGAGCCAGAACTAAAGATTTTAATTCGGCCCACATGACTTTACAACAACTGAAGGTGGCCATAAATTGTAGTCTTTTAACTGTATTTTCATAAAAATACAGTTAAATAATGATAACCATTTATATGATGCCAACGTGATTAAGTAATGGATCAAAACAAAAAATGTTTGTTTTTTCACCGTCTATATATCTCGCAGGGATTAAATTTGTAGTTACACTGTGAGAAATGGGAGTTTCAGTCATCCAGCCCATTTAAGATGAAGGTAGGCTGTATGTGGCCTATGATGTAAAATGAGTTTGGCACCCGTATTAGATCAACCAAGACTAATGTGAAGCTATGCAAATATAGTTAGACTTACCATGTTTAACCTGTTTCAGTGTTGAGGCCACTTGGTAGCTGAATACAGACTCGCATAAAAATCTGTCAGAGCCATCTAAAAAGAAACGTAAAATGAAAAAAAAGTTCAGTCAAATAAAGAATTCTTATTCAAGCTTTGGTCTCCAGGGTAATAAAAGCCAAAACGTAGATTTCAAGCTACATTAGAAAGAGATCTTAAAATATTTCATATATTTATGACATAAGAAGTACAAAAACAGTAAAATACAGCTAAAATAGTTTTGGGTTTTTAAAAAACATTACAATGTCAAAGCCTAAGACACAACATCCATTAGTATACACTCAACCACCATTTTATTAGGCACACCTGTTTAGCGGCTTGATAACACAAACATGCAATCAGTGAATCACAGGGCAACTCAATGGTCAAGACAACCTCCTGAAGTTCAAACCGAGTGTCAGAATGGGGAAGAAAGTGAGTCAAGTGACTCTGAATGTGGCAAAGTTGTTGGCATTTCAGAAACTGCTGATGTACTGGGATTTTCCCACACAACCGAGGGTTTCGAAAGTTTACAGAGAATCGTACGAAAAAGATAAAATATCCAGTGAGCAGCAGTTCTCTGGGTGAAAATACCTCGTTGATCTCAGAGGTCAGAGAAGAATATCCAGAATGCTTCAGGCTGATAGCAAAGCAAAAATCAATGCAAACAAACCACTCGTTAAAACCAAAGTAAGAAGAGCATTTTTGAATGCACAACACAACAAATCTTGAAGCAGCTGGGCTACTGCAGCAGAAGACCCCACCATGTGCCACTCCTATGAACTAAGAACAGGAAATTATGACTGGACAATAGACAAAAGAAATGCTGCATGGTCAGATGAGTCTCGATTTCTGCTGCCACATTTTTAGGGTCAGAATTTGGCGGGACCAATATGAAAGTATGAATCCTTCCTGCTTTGTATCACTGGATCTCGCTATTGATGGTGGTGTAATTGTGTGGGAGATATTTTCTTTCTTGAGTATGATTTAAATGCCACATATTACCTGAGTATTGATGTTGATAATGTCCACCCCATTATGAGAACGGTGTACTCATTTTCTGATGGCTGCTTCCGGCAGGATAACACACCATATCACACAACTCAAATGATCTCAAACAGGCTTTCTGAACATGGCAATGAGTTCACTGTATTCAAACTGCCTCCACAGTCACCAGGTGGAACAGGAGATTTGCATCATGGATGTGCAGCAACTGTTTAATAACATCATGTCAATATGGACCAGAAACTGGGAAGAATGTTTCCAGCACCTTTGCTGAATCTATGCCATGAATAACTAAAGCAGTTCTGAAAGCAAAAGGGGGTCTGAACAAGTATTAGGGAGGTGTACCTAATAAAGTGTCCAGTAAGTGTATGTAGACCTGGCAACAAAGAATAATTTAAGTGACAAATAAATCCTATGTAGAGGATTTTTGAAGGACTAAGAACTGCAGGCCAACAGATTCAACGGATCATTAGGTGTTACACTGGAAATATTGAAGTGAAAGAAAGACCCCCCCCCCCATTCCAGTCAGATGTTGTAATTTTTCACATAACAGTTATGCTAAAACAAAAACTCTGATCTCTCTAAATCCTTTTTTCCCACCTTCATCGTGGAAAGAGACCACTTCCACTATTCCATTACAACTCAAAAGCTTCATCAAAGAAGAAACATGATTACTTAGCAACACTGGCAGGAGACACAACCATGATCCTAACCATGCTACTGAAATGCCCCACACAGCATAAAAGAACTTAAAAGGCTTAAGGGTTTCGCTTTATCTTAATTTGTCTACCATGTGCAAAAGAAAGCACTTGATTGTGAAGAAGAGAGGCAGACTCTGCTTTATAGTAACATATCTTTCTTAAATACTTTAGAAACACAGGCACATATATTCTCAGTGTTATACTAAAGTTGGCAGATATTATAATATTAAGGTATTATGTTGCAAAACTCCTACCATTATATATGATTTTCATATGATTTCTATCTCCTGGCTATTTGGGAGCATTTGGGCAGCTTTTATACAACTACTTTTATCCGGTTTTCCTTCATCGTACCTTCCATCATTTCCCCTGCGCCTTTTGGATACGTATAGAGGACTTTCCTTGGTGGGATGAGCTCGGAAGCACTGAACCCGGAGCCAGTCACGGAGCTGCCGCTCACTCCTCCCGCAGAAGAGGACGAAGAAGACGCGGCCATTGCCTCGATAACTTTAAACAACACACACAACAACGACTGTTGTTACTACCAGTTTAATGTGTCAAACACAGATAAAGCAAGGTGGTTCGTGTTCTAGCAATCACAAAGGCTTTTAAACATCCAAACCAACCGGTAGGGGTTAGCTTGGAAGGACTGTTTCACTAGTTTTAATGATACAACATTGCTAGCAATAAAGCTAACTATTCTGCTTATACTAATGTTGATGATAACCACCCAGCAGAAATATTAACAAATATAATATGGCAAGAAGTCTCCATTTTTATTTAAAAGTACAACTTACCGTCGATGTCACAGCAAATATAACAACTTAAAATCCAGCCAGTTTTTGTTGTTTTTCAGACGTATACCAGTAGTTTACGACAGAGACCGCATTTTACGTTCGTCGCGACAGGGGTTGCTGCTATCGCAGATTTTACAATCATAGGGATGGCTCGTCTCAGTCGTCTGTCGCTAAAAGGTCGTTCAATGACTTTTGTAGATCTGCTAACACATTTTCCGACACATTTAAAACGTCACTAACCAGGACAGTTCCACCTAGCTAGCTAAATAAGTTTTGAAAGACAGACTTTGTTATTTTATACAATTTTCACTTAGCTGACAAGCTAGTATATTATCTACTAAGTGTTTTTGACGTTGTCAAAAGTCACCTCAGTATCGCCTGAACCGTCGTTTCTGTTGTCAGATTTGCACAGGTTTGCTAACACTAGCTAGTTTACCAGCATGGATGTCTTACGTCCACCTCTTATAAATATAAATGGAAGAATATACCGCAGGAATATAATTAAGGAAGAGCATTATGAGGAAGAGGAAGAGTTTTCTTACATGGGACCACCAGGTAAGTCGAGAACTATCCGCTAAGAGGTGAAGTACATGTTTGTAAGAAGCTCCAGATAATGCTGTCAGATTTTAGCACAGTTTCTTTTTAAAAATGTGAGTATATTTCTGTGTTTCTAGATGATGAAGAGCTTGGAGAAGATGAAACCTGTGATACCCACTTAATTGAACAGAGTGATAAAGGATATCGCTGTGCCATCGATGTCCCAAGTGTTCTTTACAAGTGTGTCATCAACAGATCAACAGTAGACACATGCTTTGGTTGTCCTTAACCTTTCACTTCCTGAAAATAATACAAGCAGCATAACGTCTGTTTGTGTTTGTCTGTTTTCTTTGTGTTCTGTAGATACATCATTGGGAAAAAAGGAGAAACGCGTAAACGTCTGGAGTTTGACACAAAGACATCTATTAACATCCCAAAACAAGGAGTGGAAGGGCAGATTGGTGGGGACTAAGGGCAAATGTCACTTAAAAACTGAACAGAGAGCAAAAGATATTTCCCTTCACTCTCTCTCTCATTGTCTAACAGTCATTACAGGTTCTACCAAAACTGCAGTTTCATCTGCTGTCACTCGGGTCGAGGTCCTTGTTGAGAGTTTCCGGAGGAAGCAGCCCTTCACACACTTTTTGTCATTCCCTTTAAACGACTCAAAAATTCAAGAGGGATTCCTGAGATTTAAAGACGAGGTTTTGAAGCAATGTTCACAGGTATCTTCTGTAAAAAGGAACCAAAATATAACTGGTGACAGTGAGGGGCAGTTATGACAATGTATTGCTTAAGGAGATCATTTTACATCATTAACAAATTCCATGTTCTGTAGGATCATGGAGTAGAGGAAAGCATATTTCAGAACCCTGCAAAGCTCCACTTGACCATCGGCACCTTGGCTCTGTTAAATGAAATGGAAGTGAGAAAAGCATGTGAACATCTCCAAGAGTGTCAAAATTTCATCAGGTAAGGCCCGAACAAGGTTATTGCATTATACAAAGCACTTAATGATTTTGGTGTATGACTACAAAAGAAATCGCACTTTGAAACAGAATGAAATGTTAAACATAAGCGATCTAAAAATAAGTAAATAAAATAAGAGCAGTGAAAAAATGTAAATGTAAAACAATCACTGACTTAAAAATACTAACATTATAAAATGAAACACAAAATTATAAATTATACAACAATCAGTAAAATAATCCTAATAAAATAATGTCACACTAGGCAAAATTAATTCATAGATTTAAAGAGCCAAAACAATAAAATTGCAAAACAAAGTAATGTTTAACCTTCCTAATGAAAATCCAGGGTAAAGAAGTATGCTACGGTTAAAGATTTCAACACTTCCAGCTGCTGTTCCATCCGCAAAAAGCTAAAAGCTGCCTCCCTTAAAGCTTTTGCTGTGCACTTAGGATCGACTAGCAGAATCCTGCTCGAGAACCTATTGGTTCATATTTTCAAAACTTGTGTGGTGCTTTAAAAAAGGAGAAAAATAATTTACAAATCATCTGTAACTGTCAGTCTTATGGGTTGGTAAAAATGTTTTTGTTCATTGGTGTATGCTTATACATCAGTTATTAGTTACACCTTTCAAGCATCCTTTTTTGTTTTCAGAGTGGCCTCTGAAAGCAAAAAAGTGGCCTTCTTCATGACTTTGATTCAACAAGGTGTTGACAACATTCCTCTGACATTGTGGTCCAGTTGCTGCAGATTTGTCAGCTGCACATTTATGAGAATCCATCATTCTACCCAAAAGAGTTTTATTGAATTGGGTTCTATTGACTTTGGAGGCCAGTGGAATACAGTGAACTCAACTTCGTGAAACCAGTTTGAGATGATCAAGCTTTGTGACATGATTCATTATCCTGCTGGAAACAGTCAACAGAAGATGGGTACACTGTCTAATAAAGGAATGGACATGGTCAGTAGCAATTCTCAGATTGGTACTAATGGACCCAAAACGTGCCAAGAAAACAGTAGCCAAACCACTACACCATCACCAGCCATTGTATACAAAGCAAAATTGATCCATGCTTTCATTTTATTTACTCTGATTTGAAAGTCGCTGGACTCCTCAGACCAGGCAACATTTTTAACATTTTGTTGAGCACATGCGAATTGTGGCCTCAATTTCTCGCTCTTAGCTGACAGGAGTGCCACCCAGTGTGCTCTTCTGCGGTTGTGCATTCAGACATGCTCTCGGCATTGCTTGGTTGTAACTAGTGCTTATTTAAGTTACTGTTTCCTTGCTGTCAGCTTGTAGCAATCTGGACATTCTCCTCTGACCTCAGGTATTGACAGGAAATCTTTATCTAAATTCAGTGAGTTATGAATGCAGTGTGTGGACTGAATTGTTGCATCGTTGTTAACTTTCTGACCAAGTATCTCCAGCCTTATTTCTGAATAGGAGAACCTGTGTCATTGTACTTTACTACCTTGATTAGCTGCTTACATACCCAGACAGTTTCACTGTAACATTTATTTAAAAAAAAATAGAGTTTGTGTTACACCACAATGATTTTCTTTGTTTTTTCATTAGAGACATCACTGAAGGAAAACCTCTCCCACTGGAGGTGACAGACATAGAGTACATGAATGATGACCCAGCAATGGTGGATGTTTTGTATGCTAAGGTCAATGTTCGAGATGGATCTGACAAGTTAGTACATCAGTGAATAGTTAAATAACGACATTACAAAAATCCAACATTTTACTGTTTTAACTTTATTTCTTTAATCTCTGTTCTATTTTAATGGCATCACATTATAGGTTGCAGGTGATTGCAGACAGACTGGTAGAGCATTTTGTCTCTGCAGGGCTGATGGTCCGAGAGTGGGACAGAGTGAAGCTACATGGTACTGTGATGAACACTCTGTTCAGAAAAGACTCCACAGGTAAAGACATAAACACACACATGCCAGCCTAACTCGCACGAAGGCATAGTAGAGAAGTTATTGAACTGCTGAGATCGTATTGATTGCTGCCGCCCAGTGGATGTTTGCCAATTTCCCCTCATTATCTTTTGGCTTGGAGTGTAGCTGCAGTGACGACAAAGCAGAGTCTTGACCAATTCTGACAACAAAATTGTGCAGAGAGGAATCGGGGAGGCAGTTCTCTGTTTGGCCACAGTTCTGTTTACGTGCACTGAGCTGCATGTTTTCCAAGTACTCTGACAAAAGCTTCATTCATTTTGGACATGGATCAAGTCCAGGAGCAGTTCTCAAATTTGTACTGGGCTTACCAGCAACACAACACAGAGACTGTGCCACTGCTGACCATGTTTACCGCCTTGTGGATAAGCCCTATTAAAATTCAGTTTTTTTCATCTTATAGTCCCTATTTCACAAACTCATTTTACTAACTAAATGTCCTTGATTTTGCTCGTACTGTTGTAAAGCCACTGACAGGTTCAAGTAAACATGTTAGTTTATCACTGAGATAACATATCTGTATCTGTGTGTTCTGTGCTTTATTGATCAGCTTGTTCTTTACACTCTCGTGTTTTTACAGTGGAAGATACGGGCGCAGCAGGACGTCAAACCGTCAATGAAAGAGAGGCTTTTGATGCCAAAAACATACTAAAGGTTAGCTGAAATTTACTACTGTTGGATTGAGACACATACTCACTTCTTGACTGCAGTTAATAACAATATGATAGGCAATAGCACTGGGCGGGATGGAGGTGCAGTGATTAGTAGTGCCAACGCCACAGTAAGACGGGTGCTAGCTTGAGTCTCCTTGACTCCTGGGGCTTGTTGTGGCATATGCATGTTCTTGTGCTTTTCTCTGGGGTCTTTGGCTTTCTCCCACAGTAAAGATTGTTTTGGGTGGTCAAAAAGCCTAGAAAAGTGCTATATAAAAGCCAGCCCATTCAAAAAACGTTATTACTGTATTAGCACAATATGCATAGTTTCAGCTGGGGAAAAAATAAAATACAGTGTTAGAATTTTGTGTATATACTAATTGCGAAAATGTATAAAAACTCTAAAATGCATAAATAAATGAATACAAATGCATCTTAATTGCTATGTTCAGAAGCTTGCAGCAATATTACACCATCCAATTGATGCAACATTGTTTTTGTTTAAAGTATATTGTGTATAGATTTTCCAGCTGTGGTTGAGTTGTCCACAGCTAGTCCCATAAGATCTTGTCTTTTAATTGGTTATTTGCTCTTTTAGTGAAAAAAAAACATGAAAATTGAGAGTATTGTATTGATTTTTGGTGCTGATTTATATTTATCTACTTTAGGAAAAGGTCTTTTCATTTCACCCGGGACAAATCGCTTATGTTCTCACATTAGCTGTGATACGAGCTATGTAATTTAATGTTAAACCACCTGATCAGCTTCACGGCAGTCCAGGCTCAAATTGTGTTTAGTTATGATTTCATCTCCAGGTGGGAAACACTGATACACTCATGTTGATTCTGAAGTTGTGCTGGAAGTGAGCAGCGTTCAGTTTTGCCACCCTGAAACTGAACCAGTAATAAAAATTTTCTCATGTGCTTCTCCTAGTGTGATGTGTCAAAATTAGTTTCTCCCCCCTCCTATTTTTTTGTGTCACAGCTGTAGACCTTTTATATTAAAAGAGGAATGAACCTCAGGTCTGAAAAGTGAACCCAACCTCGACTAACTTGTAATTTTTAAAGAGGTTTTGAGCAGTAGTTCTGCAGGCTTTCTAAACGTCTTTCAAAGTTTTTCTTTGGACATTGGCTACGTAGGATTTTTGTTAAGCTACTTAACCTATGACCTATGATTCAATCATAAAAGAGGTTCAAGGAATGAACCAGTGTTGCCTACACATAAAGACACAATTGAATATTGGTTGTTAAGCACTTTGTTAGAAATAGCCTGTCATAAAAACATATTTTTTGTTTCAATTTCTTTATTTCAATCTATGACAAAATCTAAAAATAGCAGTTTGACAGGCATAAAATAATATTTTATACCAACAGTAGAGGTATTAGCCAAAAAAACTTGCATATCTCTGCCTGGTAAGCAGTGTGTCCTTAAAATAAAATTAAGAAAACTGGACAATGTGGACAAAAGAAGATGTCTGGCCTAAAAAAACAGGCCTAAAAACTGTCTGCAGCAGATGAACACTACATGAAAGTCACACATTTAAACAAAAAAAAAAAAAAACAACTTGCAAAAATTCTAAATTTGAGGCTTCAAAGCGAGCCAACAAATTAATGGGTGTTTTCTGTGTCCGTCATTTATATACAGTCTCTGCTGACTGACTACTGAAAACCTGTTTTTTTGGCAGAAATATTAGGGAACACTACTTAAGAATGTACTTTATTAGCAGTTGTTATTTTTGGTAAAAATAAAAAAAATAACGCACCAGTACAGCTCAAAGACCAGACTCTTGGTTGTTTGTGTTGTTTAAAAAACACTTGTCAGAGTCAGGTTGCAAAAATCTTCCTGGTGGAGTTTTGACAACTGAAGTGACAACTGAAATGCGACACTGGAGATGAAAAGCTCTGACATTCACCTTCCCCTCCTCTGCAGAGAAGGTCTTTGTTTGAATAACAACATTGTTGCTGCTGTTTTGTTTTTTTTTCTCTGAAAGTGACACAAAGGTGGCAGCCAAAAACTCAGCCACCTATAAATATGATAATACCATGTTTGTGACAGCTTACCTTGTTTTCACAATAGAATTTGACAAGCAGTTTTTAACTTTCTAACACAGTGTTGACTGTTTGAAGTCAACACAAGTTATCCTGCTTTGTTGTAGCACACGGTTATCTGAAATAGTCTTGACAATATTTTTTTTTTTTTTTACAAGTTTATGAATTTAATGTGTTTTCATTACAGAAATTTGGTGCTTATTGTTTTGGAGAGTTGGAGCTGAATGCTGTCCAGCTGTCCCAGAGATATTCAACAGACTGCACTGGATACTACAGCTCTGCAGGGAGCATCAGCTTCTCTTGAGCTCATGCAAGAGTGAGCATGTACTGAGGTGGGGAAATTAATAAGGTTTATAGCTTTGAGAGCACTGCAGCATTCTTGATAGCTCTGTCCAGTAGATGGCAGCATAGATTGAGTCATTTGACTGTTAACAGAGTTTTCACTGGAGATTGGGTCATGGTTATCCCTTTAATAGAGAAGAATAAAAAATATTAGATGTACTTTTTTAACCCCAGTGCCCAAATGAAACATAGAAATCTAGTTAAATGGAGTTTTCAGATACTTGTTTTTATTTAGTTTTTAGTTTTATTCCACATTTTTTTGGGCCTGGTATATTTATCTGACAAGTATTTGAAGATAAGATTGTACATTAAAACATTTGCTCTTTCATGTATTCCTAAGGACTAAAAAGCTCACAAAAATGTATAAAATTCTAAGTTTTATATTTATATCAAATGAAACAAAAAGCTGCAGGAAGAAGAAACTCTTGTAATGCTGATCATTGTAAAAATGAATAGTTTACGAAAATTAATAGGCAATTTGCAGTTACTTCAGCTACTTCTGTAATGGCCAAAGTAGCTGCAACAGTAAACCCATTATTGTAAAATTACCTCAAACAGAAACACATATAGAAGCTGTTAGGAAAAACATAATAGAGGACCTTATATCATTACGTTCACTGGCCACTTAGTAAGGTACATCTGTTCAAATGTTTAATCAACCAATCACATTGCAGCATCTCATTATATTTAGGTATGTAGATATGGTTAAGATGGCCTGCTGAAGTTCAAACTGCAGTATTCTCTTTGGACCCCTTACTAACTAAGCTTAATTTAAATACCACAGCTTACTTGAGTATTGTTGCTGACCAAGTGCATCCATCATGGCTGCTGTCAGCAGGATAGTGCCTAATTTATACTGCTGTAGTGAATCTATGTATAGCCAATAACGTGCCCTATACATTTCTATTTGTATTGACTTTGTCGACAGGGATGTTAGTTATATTCTTAGGGAGGTGCATGTCAGGTTACGGCGTACAGTTAGAGAAGGGTTTGTTGTTACAAAATACCTATTGTGTTGATTTTACACAGAAATATAAATACCAAATTGTGCCATGCCACAAAGCTCAAAACATCTTAGTTGTTTCTTAAACATGACAGTGAGTTCACTGTTCTCAAACAGCCTCCACAGTCACCAGATCTGAGTCTAATAGAGGACCTCTGGAATGTGATGGAAAGGAAGATTGGCATCATGGATATGCAGTCTGTATCACCTGTCTGATGCTGTCAAGTCAATGTGGACCATAATCTTTGAGGAATGTTTCCAGCACAATGTTAAACCTCTGTTCAACTAATTAAGGGAGTTCTGCAGGAAATCTGAGGAGGTCCAATGCAATACTAAGTGCACCTAACAAATTAGCTTTACACAAGTGAAAGTTAAAAAGCTGTTATCCAAAGTGATTTTAATTTCTAGGTGCCCTCGCACATTGTTAAAATTGTGCTACTGGCATTGAATTCAGTTCCATCTAAATATTTGGCTTAAACGATTTACAATCTTTGCATCTTGTTCATGTTTACATTTTACACAGCATCCCAATAGTTTGCAGTCCTGATAGGTTCAAATACAAATCCTCTACCAAACTGGCTTCTATAGCTGTCCAAACACTGGTTGAATTTCATGCTGCTCTAATCTCTTGCTTGCAGTACTCTATGTCATAGCCATGATTTACACCTTTCCTTTCATCCTTTCAACGCACTGCCTCATGAAAGTGTGAATGCATCACTGATATGATCTTTCAGACCTTTTTTTCCCCTCCAGCTTTTTTTCTTTTCCTTTTTCTTTAAATCTTTGCCTTTCCCACATGAACCTTGTCCTCACTCCTGACTGTCAACAGTGTCAGTGAATACAGACACTTGCTTTTGCCATCACAGCTTTTTTTTATTTTCGCTTTCCCCTCAGCTGGCAATGCTCTCTGTTTGGCATGCAGGAGGGTGATTGCCAGGCAGCCAAAAGTTGCACTGATAAAAACAAAGGGGTCTTTTTGTTTGTCAGCTTTGCAACCCTGTCCTATCCACCCTCCCATCCCAGCAGTGGCATGATTTTCTTTTCTTCTCTTTTTTCTTGAAGCTGCTTGCACAGATTCCCATGCAGATTTTGTTATTGGATATAGACTAGCCAGCTGAGCTGCCCATACCCTAACTATTTCATTGTCTTGGAGTACAATCTTTTCCGACCTAGGACCTGGGACCTAATTAATCATGCCCAGAGCTCTTGACAGCATGCTTTTTAGTGGGTCAGGATTGCATCCAACATAACAGCACTCCAGCTGATAACAGAATTCTGAGACTTGCCAATACTATTGCTCCTAAGCACAAAAAGAAAGCATCACAAGGCAATTGAAATTTGATTGAATTCATTGAGACTATGCCTCTGTTTTTCTTTTGGCAGGGACATGATTGAGGATGTTTTGCACAGATGTCCGCATTAATGATTGTACTGAAAACACACGAGGAAACATACGTCATCCGTAGACACGGACTCTGAAGACAGATACAATTTGTCCTGAGACTTAATATAACGCATTCAGACTGACTGTTTATTTAAATGGCCATATGTCTTCTTAGTTGTATAGATCGGGAGCATATTGGATTATGGCTGCAATGAAGGAATAATTTCTCACTATCAGACATTCATATTGTCTTGATAAATTGCTTAATTATCTATGAAATGTCAGGAAATTTGGAAACATGGGTAACATTTAGGATGCCAGATTTAACATTGATAAGTGGGAAGCAAACATTTAGTAAATGGTTTTTGAAACTGTAATTTAGTTTTAATTAAGTTAAAAGCTTCGTGTTTAATATTTAATAAATTTTCAGTCTGTTTTCAGCTATAAATGTGTCCAAGTAAGAATTTGCTCACAAAAAGATTGATAGATTGCTACATTGTATAGATCATTTAGAAAATGTTCTTTATGTCTGTTATTTATATAGAAAGGACATAATATAAAAAGTTGCTGAAAAAATAATTACTACAGTCTGTCTTTAAATCACTTGATTTCTGTAAGGCTAAAGTCCCAAAAAGGCCTAGAAGACCGGTCAGTAAATCCCCTGCAACCGTCACTCTCTAGGGAAAAATGTATATCGACCAAGTCGAGGTTGGAGACAGTTGCTCGTTAAAACTGGTTACAAGCAGTGAAAACTGTGACCAATTTCACCTTGTGTCTGCCAGCAACCTCCAGGAAGCACTTGCCACCAGCCAAAGAATATACATTTTACCCTAACCACCAGTGCTTGCCAATGTTTGCCAATAGGTCTCTAGGACTGTGTGACAAGGGCCTAATGCTCCAATCAAACTAGGAAAAACAGTAGTTAAAGATCATGGCATGATCATGACTACTCAGCCTGCGATGGTGACCAAATCTCCAACCACTCGCAGTCAGTTGTTCTCTTCAAAGAACCTTTGGTACATCAGGTTGGCGATAAAACAGCAATAACACAAAATCAGTCTGCTAAGAGTTTCTAATTAAATGTTGCATGTTTGCATATTTTTGATAATATGAAGATTAAAATGGATAAATCTGCAAAAATAGCAAATCTGTTGCAATTTTTTGCAAAGCTGTTGTCTACACACACAGACAAACATATTAAACAGAAATATCTGAAACAATTCTTTCTTGACTGGACACAGTTACAAATTTTTCAAAAACAAAAACAGCCTTTATTGTACATGGCATTTCTGCTAACATTCCTAGTAATGCCCCATGAGGTCCTAGTCAGAAAAAAGAAAAAACTTTATTTTGGCTATGAAAGCACATGTCATATTTCCTACACCATGACACCCTGTTGTCACAGCGTAAGCAATTTTACGTTTCATCTGTGAGTGGTCAGAATGTCATGGCTTATCTGTGAACATAGTTAAATGTGGCTTTGCATGTCCGTGTGGGTGAGCTTGCTTACGCACTCCCCGACATACATAGTTTTTTCTGTCTCTGCCACATCCCTCTACCTAATTAGTCATCTCCGCAGTCCCTGCAGTGAGAACGTCCAACTAGACCCTTAAGATTTCAAAACTAGCATGAGCCAATTTAAATAAGACTGATAAATGAGACCCCTGCGTCTGTTGGTGTTACCAGCGACCTCTTTCCCTTTGTGGATCTGCGTCTCTATTTCTAACGATCTAAAGAGACAGAGGAGTTGGGATTTTAATTAAAACGTTACACATTTTAGCTGTTTATGCAGGCATGTGTGCATGTGCTTGTTTGCATGCACTGATAAGCATTTAGAAGGGCGGTAAACGACACCCACTGAAAATGTGCCTTTGCAGTATAAAACAAGCTGATAAAACCTTATTTTCCAGCCCATTTGTTTTTGTGATTTTTAAAAGGATTGAAAGCAAAAGCAATCATTTCGTTGAGCCTGCAACACTTTTAAAACTTGCAATGAACTGTTCAGTAATAAGAAATTCATATCACATTTGGTAACTGAAGTCTTGTTATCTTGACCAAGTATTGTACCCCCCGCTCCCCCAACCCGATTTGCATAGTTAATTTCATGGCAATGTTCAAAGTAGCCTTTTTAAATGCAAAAGCCAGTTTTTAAATGGGTTTTACTTGATCAGTGTCAGTCTTTTTTTTTTTTGTTCTTTTCTTTTTAGTACATTTTGGATTTTGATATTCAGAGCCACACTTTGGAATTTTTCATAGGGTAATTAGAAATGAAGCTTTCTTTCGATATGGAAAGCGTTAACGTCTGCTGGGGGAAAAAATAGATTTTGGCTGACAGACATGACCTTTAATACAGTAGATATGTTTGATTTGCATGCTTGGAGTAACTAATGACATGCATCAAATCAATTAAGTGCCTAATTACTTTTTAAGGTCACAGTAAGGTTTGCTCAGTGTACACTCAGACTGATACAAAGAATATTTTAAATCAAATATGACATATCGAAAGGTAGTTTGGGCCTTTTTGTGCCGTGTATTCCTCTAACACACTTGAATCCAGTTGTATGAACTTATTCACTTGTGTCCATGGGAAGTAGAAAGGTGCTCTATAAACAATCCTGCTAGACAAAACTGAAATTTTGAAACTGGATATCATTAAGGGTGAAATATGACGGCGTGCCCTTTTTAAACTCTCTTATGTTTGACTCTCCAGTCGTGTGTCACCACCGACTGAATTTCACACTGATCACTCTGTCACTAATAGACGTAAACGGGGCCTTGATGGAGAGCCAAGGCTAGAGTATTTGAAATGTCTAATATGTGTCTCTAGCGAAAAGGCAGGTGATCCCTGCACCAGCTCTTTATCATTCAGAGTGCTGAGTCTGGAGGCTGCCTGCAGCTGTCCACGTCTGTTTACTGCTGGAGGCATTCACACAGGGAGGAAAGGCAAAAAGCTGAAAGTGTTTGAACAGTAAGAAGTCATTCAGAGCTACTGTTTACTTTATGTACACTTAGCACTACAAGATTTTAAAATGGGGCTGCAGGAGATTATCATCACCAGTTACATTCTGTTACTTTAAAAAAAGATAAAATTATACTTTAAGCTATGAAATGTCAGGAATTGTTGAACATGTTGCATATAAGGACCCAAATTGCCTCTCAAAATCTAGATATGTTCCAATTACAGTAATATGAAAGAAAACAGTCATTAAATCCTCACATTTAAGAAGCAGTAGCTAGTGAACGTTTTGACATTTTGTGTAGTAAACCACTTAAATGATAAAACGTTTGGCAAAGGACTAAATCTACCAGATGTTTGACAGATGTGTATACACAATCAGCAGACACGGTCGAGATGACCTGCTGAAGTTCAAACTGAGCATCAGAATGGGGAAGAAGGGTGATTTTAAGTTACTTTTCAGAAACTTCTGATCTGCTAGGATTCTTCTACACAAGCATCACTAGTGTTTACAAAGGATAGTTTGAAAAAAGATAAAGTATCTAGCAAGCAGCAGCTCTCAAAAATATCTTGTTGATGCCAGAGGTCAGAGGAGAATGAACTTACTGCTTCAAGCGATAGGAAGGCAACAGTAACTCAAATAACACTTGTTACAACCAAGCTATAAAGATGAATATCTCAGAATACACAACACCCCAAGCCTTGAAGCAGGTGGGCTACACCAACAGAAGACCATACCGGGTGTCACTCCTGTCACTTAAAAAAAGGAAACGGAGGCTACAATTTACACAGGCTCACCAGAAGACTGGAAAAAATGTTGACTGGTGTGATGAGTCTCGATTTCTGCTACAACGTTTGGATGGTAGAGTTAAAATTTGGGGTAAACAACATAAAAGCATGAATCCATCCTACCTTGTATCAAAGGTTCGGGGAGGAGGTGGTGGTGTAATTGTGTGCCAGATATTTTCTTGGTACACTTTGCGCCTTTTGTCTACTTACCATGTCCATCGTGTCTTCTGAATGTTACTTCCAGCAGGATAACACACCACTCCACAAAAATTATCTCAATGTTTCTTGAACATATCTGTGTACAAATGGCCTCTACAGTTACCAGATCTCTATCTAATAGAGCATTTTTGAATATGTGATGCTATT
This sequence comes from Pelmatolapia mariae, assembly GCF_036321145.2. Taxonomy (NCBI): domain Eukaryota; kingdom Metazoa; phylum Chordata; class Actinopteri; order Cichliformes; family Cichlidae; genus Pelmatolapia; species Pelmatolapia mariae. The sequence continues at coordinate 12,167,753 of NC_086234.1, forward strand.
ATGTCAACATTGACCAAAATCTCTGAGGAATGTTTTTAGCAACTTTTCGAAGTCTAGCCACAAAGAATTAAGGCAATTGTTAAGGCAAAAGGGGGTCCAGTCAAGTATTAGTACTGGGTTGACTGGTGACTGGAGTACTTGTGGCCTTCTTCTTTTAAGATGTGCAGCCCAGTGCTTCATGGTCTATTTTTATGAATGATTTTTGAATGAATATATCTGCATATTAGGCCAGGTAGCAACACTGAAAGCACTAAGAGTCAAAGGAAACTGTAAGGTGGTGTTTCATAAAATCAAAAATGAGCTCAAGGTTGCTAAACTGTTCCGGAGAGCACTGCAGAGGTGGGTGATTGCTGTTACTGTATCACTAGTGCTGCTTTACAGAACAAAATAATGTAATAGCACAAGCACAGATGATGGTCAACACTCTTATTTCAGCACTAAATGCGAAGGATGCTTATACAAAAGTTATAAATGTTGTGTCATCTGTTTATCACGCAATGTGAAATTCCTTAGTGCATCACTTAACACTCAATTGTTTTTTTACTCTTAGTATATAAAAGTGCAGCTGATGGGGATTTGTCATTTAATAGCCGGTATAAGCTTAATAATACAGAGTAAAAATGAAACCCTGTACTGAGACTGAGCGTGTCACAGTTCAGAGTATTTGCCATCTTCTGTTTATTGTGCACGTTTAATTGAAAAAGGTGCTACACTCTCTTCCACCTCTGCAGCAGCTGCCTGCAGTGCAAAACAGCAGTTTTCAGTACTTGCCAGGAAAAGGCAAACTGCTGTCAGACTGCTCTCAACTAACTTTGCACTTTTAATAGCTGAGTGACCCAGTTTGAATCCTATTGAATTAAATCTATACACATTTATAGCAGCTCTACTTACAGCTGTAAGTCACTAAGGATTACTTATTAAATGTCTCCCCGTGCGGTTTATTCTCTCAAAATATCTTCTTTTGATGGGATTTCCTGTCCATGATCCTGTTTACAGGCTATTTGCTTTTTTTTTTCTTCACTGTGTCCTTGGGTACCTCCAACTGGACATACACAATTCACACACACACAAAAGCAAAAACCACAGAGGGGACCTTTGTAAGAAAACAAGTACTTTGTTACTTTATTAATATTTCATACCTTAATGCCCTTTACTGTACTGTTAGGGTCCCTTTTTATTTTTATTTTCTGTACATTTGTATTGCATAATTGCATATGGGCATGAAGTAACTGACTTAGAAAGTCACCTGTACAGTAGTGTGCAAAAGTCTTGAACCACCCATCATTTCTTTATATTTTGCTTCCAAGGAGAACTATCTTGTATTTTTTATTTTTTTTAAGTGGTCTTGAGCAAGGGTTCTCCAGGATCTCGGAAGGTCTTTCAAAGTTTTTCTTTGGACATCGGCTGCTTTTTTAAGCAACTTAATGCTCACCTATAAATCATTCAAGGATAAAAGAGCAATTTATTCAAGGGATGAACCTGTATTGTCCACACAAAACAGACAACTTGGCAATAAAAATACATAATTTCTTTAATTGAGTCAACAAATGCCAAAGGTAACACAGTTTGACAGGCAGACAGTTTTTGCACCAACAAGGTCACTCCTAAAGTGCTATTAACTGAAGACCTGGCACATCCCAGCATGATGTGCAGTGAGTCCTTAAGCAATTTAAGGAAACTGGACAAGTGAAGGGCGGAAAAGAAGTAGCAGGTCTATATAACAATCTAGAGCAGATGAACAGTATCCAAAACTCATGTCCTTAAAAAACTGGAAAAGATCCAGCAAAGACCTGACACAGGGACTGAGAGCTGCATCTGACCCTGTTTGCCAAAATCTCATCGGAGATGATGTCAGTGAAAGTGGCTGTCAAGAAGCCATTGTGTTGCCAGTGGCAACAGGTCTTGTTAAGTGACACATCCATATTTAAAATTTTTGCTTCAAATCGTCACCACCATATATGGAAGTACAACACTGAGTGTGTAGAGCCATCCTTAAAACACAGTGGAGGCTCTGTCATTGTCAGGCCGTACGGATGAATGGATTTATAAATACAGAAAATAGTTTAATCAAACAATCATACCAAATATTGACTTACAAGCTTGTTCAAATTGTATGTATGCTTGGACACATTTTAAAAAGTCGCTGCTCTCATTTTCTTAGGAAAATAAAAAGACTTAAAAAGGTGGCTCAAGACATCTGAGAATTTATAAGCAAGTAATGAAAGAAAATCAGCAGACTAATTTTTAGATGAACATAACGGTCATTAGTTGCAGCCCTGGGGGCGCTTTAAAGTACAAAATTCATCTCTGATTATGTGTTGCAGGTCTTTGATGAACACGACAGCAGGATTGGAAATGTTAAAAAATGCTCGCTGATGAAGAAATTCTTTGCTGACAGCTGGACACGGACACGACGTTACAGCATCTTTCCTGAATCTTATGTTGAACTCATTTGGAAAATTGGGATGTGGGTTGTTTTCTCGTGCTGTATATTCTGTTTTGATTTGTCAGGAATAAACAAATGTGTGTTGCATCCAACCATTGCCTTCTGAAATTAATTGTTGTGTACCAGAAATTCCCGAAGTGATCTTTACGGAGCAGTTACATCACTTATAACCAATGTACATCTGTGATAAGGTGCAAAGCTCCTGTTGAGCTTCACGAGCTGTTTGTGAGACAGAAAAGAGACGCGTTGTTTACATTTGTGGATGGGAAATTTTAACAGATAAGGAAGCCTTCAAGTTTTTTGCTGCATGGAGTCTTGCCTGATATTCAAATGAAGCTTCCCGTCCCTCTGCTCCTTTTGTGTAAACTGATTACGCTCGGTGGAGGATTGATATGGTTTATCTGCCTAGAGAGGAGCAGGAGGAACCGATGCCATCAGCTAATCCCTTTACAATTAAAGGCACTCTTCCACAGCGTGACTCTTGATGTGTAGAAGAAGATGTTAAACAAGTTGCATGGAGCTGCTTTTATGTTTAAGATGCAAGAGGCTTCACATTGTGCTTTTTGATATGTGTGATTATACAAGTTTTGGTTAAATGAACGTGAATATTGTCATGTTAGGCACATTAAAGAGCATTGTAGTCTACTTTACTGTGAGCTCTGTTCTGTTAAAGGCTGTAATAGATGTGATTCGGTCATGTGTTGATAGCTTTAAATAACATATACATACAGCATTGTCTTCTTGGTTGGTATATTTATTTTAAAGTGCCTCTTGTCATCAAAAATTACTATAAAACATCCAATAGCAATAAATATTTCTTGGCCACAGAAGGGTGTGAGAGCATGACACCTTGAGTTAACTAACATGATAATCTGAGGTGTTTCTTCACATCTGAGTAAGACATGTTTCTAAGTATTTGATTATCAGAGAAGTAAAAACACTTGGTCCCTGTGTTGCTACTCGTATATAGAAGAGCAGCACTCTTAAGAACTGTCTGCAATTAAAATAAATAAAATAAGGCTCTTTGGAGTCTTCTCCCTAAAGCCTGTTATCTGAAGCAATGAACAGCTCTCATCAGCATGTTTTCTATTTGTTTTTTTCCCTTTCATTCACATTGAAGATTCCCATAGGAGACTTCCTTTGCAAGGATCCAAAGAGATGCTTCCAAATAACCTCTTAAATTAAAAAAAATCTTTAAAAGCTAATGGTGCAAAGCAGAATAGAGTCTTTAAATAATTCTAGGTGACCCAGATCAGCTGTGTAACCATTAATCTGCAGCACATTCATCCAGACGTGAGTAATGACGACCTCTTGATTAATACATCATGTCCACCACCTTGTATTCCTGATGTGCGCAGCAGGCTGGCACTGTGGGACATTTCTCCTGTTGCCCTTGCATCGCAGTTCGCGAGCTCTGCACAGTCAGGAAAGCCTGCGACTGCCACATCAACCATTTTGATGGCAATGTCAGAGTTGGTTTGGCCTGCTAAGCAGCATCCCAGAAATGTGATCCTGCCCCCTGGCTACTCAGCCACGGACAATATTGGTAATCTTAAACATAAATGAATCTGAGCAGAGGGCTGGATTAGGTTTATCTTCATGGGGATGGAATGCACAGCAGAGGGAGCGAAGGAGGAGAGGGCATGCAGAGTTTAGGCAGCAGCAGGAATAACGTGGATAGACTTAAGATGATGTGCAGCTACAGCAGAACTCGAGGTCATAAAGAATGGGGGATAAAAGCCGCAACACAACACAGTTAAACTTGTTTCGTTCCACAGTCCATCTTTACAACATCATTTGGAGCAGACAGTCAAACCAATGAAAGTCTCAGCATTTTAACATCAGAAAGGTTGATTTATAATTACAGATTAAGCTACTAGGAAATCTATATATGCACAACACAATAATGAGGCAGCTAGTGTTTCCCATGTGTTGCTGAAGGTATAACTATATAACTTCATAAAATCACTTTGGCAGCACAAATTGTTACATTACTCAATAACAGTTGAGCATTTACTCAATACAGTTCAAAGAAATGTTGAATTTCCAGAGTACTGTATTACCAACCTGCCATAGCTAGCAAAGGCCCAGGCTCGTCTGCAAACTGGTTTATGCTCATTGCGCATGTATCTGAGTCATCTTAGTCTGAGATTGTGGTTGTATCTTAGATGGTCATCTCTGCACAGAAGCACCACCCATTTGCTGTTTTAACCTTCTGTCTGCAATGGGCAGCCAGTTAGAGGAAAGTTTTAAACAAAGCGTAGCCAAGACAAACTGTTTCATTCAAAGGCCTGTTCACTACACTTCTTGTCACTTTCATTTGCATCAAAGCAGATGAAATGGATTCACAGAAGTTTAAGCTTTCTAGGTGGACAGGCTGAGATCCCTGATGTTTAACTGACTGTGTGTTACGCTGCGATGATTGCTTCCTTCATTTTTTCTTGTCAGAGAGTTAGATAAAAACAATGGCACCAGTCTTCATTCTGTCAGTTAACTGAAAAGAGAGATACCCGGCACTGCTTACTAGCACCTTCACAAGTCAGCATTTAATAAACTTGAAAACATCACATTCAGGTTTTGGGAAAAGGGAACAAGTGGCGAATGAAATTTTCTGTAATGACACATCCAATATAATACAATAACCATTGTTTTGAGTCCATTTATATCTGATATCAGATTTTAGAGTGAGATAATATATGATTCTGACATTGGCATCCTCTCCCGGTGCTAATTTTAACATAAATGAAACCTCAGTTAATATGAGGCCTTTTGGGACTCTTCAGTGACCACTGGCAGTCTGGGGAACCGTGTTGTGGGCACTACTTCCTTATGATATCAACTAAATTGCAGCAATTTTCCTCTCATTTCCTTTTCACTGTCTGAACCCAGCTGTAGGCTTAGGCTAAATGACATTCTTCCAGAAAACATTTATTCTACTTGTATGATTCATTTACAGTGTGACTGTTAGGATATCTGAAGTGTGTGAGTGTGTGTTTGTGTGTGGGCTGAAAAAGTAAATCAAACAACAACAAGAAGACGCTGAAATAATGATTCAAAGTGAGCACAAATAAATGATTAGCGCAGGATCTAATCTCCCCTTTAACTCTCCTTCTCCCTCCCTCCCTCTCTCTCTCTCCCTCTCTCTCTCTCTCTCTCTCTCTCTCTCTCATTTCCATTCAGTCTGTTGAGGCAGCAGCAGCAATCTCGTATGTGGCTCATTGGCTGGAGGACAGCGGCAGGAGCAGCAGTAGCAGCAGTAGCAAGAGGATACATCCCAGACCACACTGCCCGAGCACCATGGTGGCTGTGAGAATCGTTGCTTGCCTGTGTCTGTTGGTGGGCGTCTCGCTCCAGGTGGACGTGAAAAGTGGGAAAGAGGCAGGAAAAGCCGGGAATTTCATGGAAGATGAGCAATGGCTGTCAACCATCTCCCAGTACAGCCGTAAGATCAAACACTGGAATCGCTTCAGAGACGTGAGTGCTGTATTTGGTGTAATTAACACAAGCATGCGTTGTCGTGTCTTTAGCTCTTCCTATACTGGGCTTTCAGAGGTGTTCCCTGTGGAGAAAGCGCAGGCTGGTTTCTCAGGTGATTTCTGCGCACAGTTAACTGTCAACCCGAAGTGCACGTATACCCAGTTTTATCAGTTTGTGCATGAGAAATACTTTGAAAAATGAAAGTATTTACACAGGATGCTAGAATGTAAGCTTAGACTGAGGTCCGAATGAATGCGCGCGTGTCCGTGTGCGTGCATCGATCATGAAACCATTCAGATTCATTTCACTCTTCTTCTTTTTCATTTTTATCTTATTCGATTTTATACATTTATTGCTTTTTAATAAAGGGGGAATGCCAACTATTTTATTGCGTATACCTGCGGTTAAAACTGACACTTTTCGTCTATGGACCGTCTTGCAAGTGAATGCAAGTGAATACGGTAAAACCCAAAGGAAATCTACGACATATGGTCTCAAAAGCTATTTCCAAGCTCCTTCTGGGTTACTGTGATACTCTGAACCGTATCTCTATTCATGAATTCCCATTGATCTGCCATATTGTAAATGTAGGGCTCACAGGTAGGAGTCTTCCTGGGCTTTCAGACTGAAAAGACACACAGCAAGCCATCTCCTGTGTTGTCAATAAATCATAAATAGAAAATATCAAATATTAAAAAAACAAGCATGGCCAATGCTCAAGAGTAACATTCCCTAAAGCTGGAAAATAAGTGATGAAATTTAAAATATCAAAATTTTGAAGGCCAACATTTAGTCACATTGTTAATAAAGCTGGAATTCCATGATTGGTAAATAAAAAAAAAACTTTTTAACGCAAAAACACCATTTGCAGATTGCAGCTAAACAAATATGCTTTATAAGGACCAAAATAAATACTGGGTAAGGTTACAGCAACCATATACATTTTGTGTATATGGTCCAAGTAACCACACCTTGGTTGCTTGGACCAGTAATGGTACATCTTGACACATACATTTTTTGTGACGGTATAGGCATACATTTTCACCAAATCCTGCTGTGAAACCTTTTAACATCAACAAACGATGCACTTGATAAATGCTGTCTCTTCATCACAGTAGTGCAGCTTCCTGTAAATCAGATTCCTGCTTATTAATTTCCACCATTGCCGACAATAGACTGATGCGAAAAGAGATATGATAAGAACAGCTATCTTGTTGTAAACCACAAAGCAGACAGGTGTGAACCAATCCAGATCCTTATAGTGGGGAAATTCTTCAGTCTTTTGTACCATTAAATATTTGAAAGCTCAGGATGAGACCGTCGTTTTAATGTTGGAAATAGAAAGTTGGATTCCATCTAACTTTATCCCATCCCAGTATCCACAACTGGTACATACCAGCATTGATTACCCATTGACTGATTACCCATTTGACAATATTAGTTCTTTCTTTCATCACCAAATTACAAATCCCACCCACCGTGACTGGTGGTGATTAAGGACAAATGCTGACACTCAAGCCAATATTGATTCTGCTTATAGATCAGATGCTTTATTGATTCTCCTATTGATTCCTGATCAGTTGTCTGTTGCCTGGAAAAAAGCAGGCAATTACAGGCCTCTTTTAGGTTTATTAGCTCTGATGATAGGAAAAAAGGCACAAATGCATGCAAAAGCTCAACTTCTATGAGTTCAGTGCAATTGTTTTGCAATACTGTTGTGTTAGAAAAACATGGCAGCATTTCTATTGGAACTGATTGATCTTGGAGGCGTACAGTTCCAAGGGTTTGGACTATGTGGAACAATTTGGCAACTGGAACCTGGTTTCAATTTCAGTCCCTGGCAATAATAACTGGTCAGAGCATATATAATCAGGGCAGACATGTTGAACGAAGGGAGGATGTGCACAACACTCAGATCACTAGCTAAAAATAAGTAAATCCTGTCTCTATAAAGGTTAAGACAGTTTTACAGCTGTTGACTGATTGATTCAGTGCTGTGGATGGTTTGAATCGCTGCACTTTGTGTTGTTGCTGTGAATTGTCTTGTGTTACACTCTGATGTGTTTCTAATATTAAATCCTCCCTCACTGATATAAATAGGAAGGTTGATATTAAAACATCTGCAGCCAAGAGAGGGATATGTGGGCACTGGGGGAGACAGTTAGCTTATAAAGGGTCAGGAGGCTATGACGCTGGGTGTGCCACACGGTTACAATAGTCACTGCCAAAAGACTGAACACATGGCATAAATCAGGATGCACGAGATCTCTGAGGAGGAGTTGGTTAGCAACGCTTAGATCCAGGCCTCTACCTTGACAACCGGACAGCTGTTTGATCTCACTGCTGAGAAATATCACCTCAGACAGATAGTCTTATCAGAGTCTGCCAGAGAGAGAAGCTTCAGCACCTCTGACCATGTCTGGTGACGTGCAGGAATGTGTCCGACTGGAGAGAATTTGTAATTGAATCCCAAATTTGTGCTTTCATGCAGATTTAAATATTATCTCCACGGGTGTTTGGAGGAGTTCGGCTCTCCTGTTAGATTGGATCAGTGTTTGAGTGACAGATAGGGTGAACAGAGCGATATGGGGCCTCTCTGTGGGCAGTTAGCAGCACGTCCAGCCACAGTGTGCAGAAAAGATTTGACATGAGAGTCTTCTTCAATCCATTTGAGTTTAGCTTGAGTTTAGTTCAGTAAAAGATTGGTGAATGCCTTACAGCTAAGGCTCACTCCAGTGGTTCTCAAACCGTAGAGCAGGCCCTACTAGTGGGGAATGGACCATGAGGAGAAAAATATCGATTGAAACTGGGTTGAATGGAGAGTATTTACAAAGGAAAAATAAACAGTTTGGAGTTTGCAGATGCTACTGTGCTGACCTTTATTTCACTGCAGTTTAACTTGGATCCTTTTTATGGTTAATGATTCGTGCAAATTGTGGGATATGGCGCGTGAACCTTTTTTTGGCTGTGAATAGGGTATTCCAGTAACAGGTTTGAAAACCAGTGGTATAGAGTATACTCTACAAGGAGTATATAGTGTCTATTATTGTCTCTAGTATAAGCCCATTGGGAAAAAGCTTTATGACATTTAGGGAAGGACAATGATAAGATTTCATTGATATCATGTGATTGTTGATTCTGCTTAAAGGTCAGATTCTTTATGTATTCCTGATGAATTTTTCAGTGTAGAAACATTTTTTTCAGCACAGCAGTGACAGCTGTTTTATTATTTCTCAGTCTGAAGTGCAAGTCCACTGTAGAAAGAAAGTTTGCATTTACTTTAGATTTTCACAAGCCCCTTTCCTTGAGTTCGAAATATAAACATGCACAACATTTAATTTAATCTAAAAAAAGGAAAAGATGTTAATGTTGCAGTGATGTGAGACACTTTATTTTCATTTGAGAAGCTTTCATTTGACTATTTGGGTTTAATTAAATTAAAGACTCGATGATAAAAATTCTCAATCCTATTTTTGTTTTGTTTTTTTCTTTACTTCATTATCATTATTATTTAAATATACAAACAACCAACCCACTACATCCCTACTGCCAAATCCTCAGTGGAACAATCCAAGCAGAATGTTGAGCAAACTAAAATATAGAAAACAGAATAAAATTAGTGGAATGGTTCCTTAGTAATTCCTGAATAATTCAGTCATTCAGTTGTTTAAGTAGCTAGTCTTCATCAACATTCACTCACACACTCACCAGTCACTTTATTAGGTATATATGTTCAACTGCTCGTTAATAAAGTTATCTAGTAATCCAAACACATGGCAACAACTCAACAGTCAATTCATTTAGGCAAATAACCATGGCCAAAATGTTCAAACTGAGCATCAAAATGGGTAAGAAAGGTGATTTAAGCAGCTTTAAATGTGGCATGGCTGTTGGTGGCTGACAGGCTGGTCTGAGTATTTCCACTGCTGGGATTTTCCCACACAACAATCTCTGGGGATTACAGAGAATGATCCGGAAAAAAAAAGATCCAATGAGCAGCAGTTTTCTTGTTGCGGCGAGGGCTTAGAAGAAAATAGCCAGACTGCCTATAACTGAGAGGACGGCTACAGTTCACATGGGCTCACCAGAATTGGTCAATAGAAGAAAATTGGAAAAATGTTGCCTGGTCTGATGAGTTCATTTGGATGGCACAGTTCAGGCTGCTGGTGGTAGTGTAATGATGTGGGGATATTTTCTTGGTACACTTAGGGCCCTCCTATTGTTGCTGACCATGTACACCCTTTTATGACTGCAGCGTACCCATTTTCTGATGGCTGCTTCCATCAGGAACACCATGTAACAAAGCTCAAATCATCTTAAACTGGTTTCTTGAACATGACAATGAGTTCACTGTACACAAATGACGTCCACAGTCACCAGACCTCAATCTGGTAGAGCATCTTTAGGATGTGCATGGAAGGATGGCAGCTGACAAAGCTGCAGCAACTGTCCGATGCTATCATGTCAATATGGACCAAATCTCTGAGGAATGTTTCCAGCATCTTGTTGTACCCATGCCATGAAGAACAGAGACAGTTCTGAAGACAGAAAGGGATCCAACCTACTACTAGCAAGGTTTACCTAAAAAGCGTCCACTTTCCAAAAAATCTTAATCCTTTAAATGTTTAACACTTTTTGTTGTATAGTTCGGGCTATTTCTTAGCTAAGCTCTTAGCAGATGGGGGTGTGCGTAATCGCATAGGGATGGTTTGAGCCCTTGCTCATTCAAACCTCTTCATACATTTGTATAGAGGCACCTCATCAAAAAAAAAAATGAAGGTAAATTCAACCACAGCACAGGAGGAGATACTGTAAGCAGCCAAGTTGGCTTGGTTCTACTCAGAGGAGACTATTCTCTGCTCTGTCGGGCATTAAGACGTACCATCTGAAATGCGAAGGGGCTGTATTTGTTTACTAGCTGTCTTGGCAAACAGGAGGTGTAAAAACAGCAAACAGGAATATTCATTCCTGCATCGAAATAAAATGAAACAGAGTGGGGAGGAGGGGGTCACCATGTGGGCTTTATAAACCAAGTGGTGGGTGGTGTTTCAATTGGACCAGCATGGGGATATAATGAGGAAACGTTGAAAGGAAGAACAATAAGAGCAGCAGATGTAGAGGGTATACACAGGATGTTATACAAGCTCCTTTATGACAGGCATCAATGTCGAAGCTGTAATCATGACATCCTGCTGGTGTCAAGATATCAAATCTCCCCTGCCCTCAGATTCGCACAAATTCAGCCACACAAAGCAGGAGAACAGGTTACAAATGACAGCGCACAGCTTAATTAGTCCATAGCTTCGATTAAAAAAAAAAAAGAAGTCTTTGAGCACTTGTCGTATTTCTTCATCGCAACACAAGTTTCACTTTGCATTCTGGTGCATTCGGATGAATCCGCTCAGTGGGAGCTCAGGCCATCACTCGCATGAACAATACTGCGCTGTTCATTCCCAGCCAGATTCCTTACATCTCTCTGAGCAGTGCAGAGAGGGACCTCATTAAGTAGCCATGCAGCCTTTCAGCCAACCACAGAGGGCTGTTTAAAGTTTGCACCTGCTCTACTGCCAGCTTTGTTTTTAATGAGGCTAAATTGCCACATATTTTTTTAGGTAAACGGCTCTTCGGTTCTTTTGGTTATTAAGGTGGTCACAGTGAAGAAAAATATGAGGGATCATTAGGCTTATTGTTGGCTAGGAATTCATTTGATTTACTACAGTGATAAGAGCAATAATTAGATAACTGCAAGTGCTACTCCAATTTTACCCAAGCCTCTCAGCGTGCTTAAATCTACATTTTCAATATTCATTAAGGAATGCCTGTAGAAAGGGAGAACAACAGTGTTTTATAAACCAAACCAGCTCGAGCTTCAGGGCAGCAAAAATAATGTCTTTTATTATTAAAAATCTGTTTATTATTTATAAATGCAGTGATTTTAGATGTAGACATGCAATGAGCTCAAGTGATGGCACGTCTGACACACCTGGCAGTGTGTTTGTTAGTTACAAGTTTGTATAAGCTCAAGTTTTAATCCACACAATTAGTTTGATTCAAGCTGTTCATTTGAAATTTGATTAGACTTAAAAAGTGCCTTTATGAGACTTAATAAACCAAACAATTAATCAATCAACTAATCAAACTGAAAAAAATAATCAGCACATTGTACATGCCGTCTTCCCTTTTGGAGCAATGGTGGCAAATGTTTTGCAGTCAGAGGGTTGCAAAGCGGTTTGCAGGTGGGCAGCAAATGTAGACCAGGCAAAGCAACTTGAATAGCTTGCCACATATGAGATTTACAAACAGGATGCCTAAAAGGGTATGATATGAGCCATCAGCTGGTTAACAATAAGATCAGTAAATCTCCTGGGGTTGTGGCTGAGCGTTACTTTTTGCACTGAATAAACTAATACTTGTTTTATTCCATATTCAGAAAGTCTCCTGCAATAAATCAAATAGCTGTTGCATAGCTTCTTGGGTTAACTACCTTACTCCATGTGATTAAGATTCAAAGCTGATCAGGAAGAATTAGCTTATGACCCACTCTTATGGTGTTTTCCTCCCAACTTTGTTTAATCTAGTCTGAATCAGTTGATGATTTTGTACATTTGTAACTTTTTAAAATAAGATAACTTTATTGTCATCCATAGGTGAAAATCATTCTGTATCAGGCAGCTGCTGTCATACTCTGAGAGCAGGCAGGACTCAAAGACCCAGAATGCAGATCGGTCAATTTATTGACAGTGATGTGAAAAAAAAAACAAAACTATTTACATTGTATTTTAAAAAAGGGAAAACATCCAGGGTCTCTATGTACAGTATCCTAGCCGACTGTCCGATAAATTCCACTTCATCTTTAGACTCGATAGCAAAATAGACTTCTCTCTTTCCAACTCAAATGCACAAATCCTCCTCAAGGAAAACAGTGCAGGCTCCTGGACAGAAGAGAGAATGGTGAGAGGTGCGTACACACGGACTGTGATTCGTTTAGTGCTCGAGCACCGACTGATGGCATGTCCTCAGTATTTGAAGGGAGCCGACTGATCACCAGATGAGAAGCAGGTGAGTTGATGTCATGTTGCCATGTCGGAGAGTGGGGACCAAGAGGATCCTGCTTCTGAAAGGTAACGTGTTACAACACACACCGTTCCTTCCTGTTTTCTCTACCCTTTATAGAGAAGGGCTGAAATCATCACTAATCAACTAACTCCAAATAGCTGGCAGCTGGACTAGAGTGAAATCTCCACTCCCACATAGGTGTGGCCTCTATCTCACACAAAAACACAAAAGCATCCAATATTTGAAATAGAAAATATGCCAACCTGATGTTTAGTGGGAGATTCTCTCAATTATCCTACCATGTCATATTTTACAACACACACACACAGACACAAGCAGAGAGAGAGAGATGGAGAGTGAGAAAAACTGGCAGGAGGACTGAAGGACTACGACATCTGCAGCATCTAGAAACTCAAACATTGACACAAATGAAGACAAAAACCCTAAATGGACACACAGACCTTGGAATAAGTAACAATTAATAAATAATTAAAAAAACAATTAACCTCAAACACCTCTCCCCTTCTCTGTCATTCAGTCACAAGCTGTTCATTTATCAGTTTAACTGACAGAGAAGCAAAACAATATTTATGGCGGTTATACATAAATAAGGGCACCCTGTACCTCCTCCCAGAGTTTATCAATGCAAACTGAGAGTACAACACATGTGAGGGGTCAGAATAAATCTTGATAGCCAGCCAAACTGTAGTTTGTTCACGTTCAAAGTGCGACTACATGTCCACAGAGTTTGATTTAAACCGACTAAACAGCACAGGTGCGAAAACGCTCATAATGTTCTGCGACACAATGCTTGCTTCTCGTCGGCGCTCACACATTACTGTCCACTGAGCCAGATTTGCCCATTTAGCAGCTGGATCTGGCCATGGGCCAAGTCTTCATATTTATCTTCATCTATTTTGTGACAGGCCGCAACAAAGCTAAGGTGGTGCTGCCTAGCATAATCCCTCTGGAGTCACTAATGGCTTGTGAAAACCAGTGTTTGACTACTAATTGTGCTGCAGCAAACAAACTAATGCTTCATTCACAGATTAAAGTCATTCTGTGAAGCCAATGAGCCGGCCGCTGATCCTACATCAGCACAGCTCCAAAGTGAGGGTTCTGATAAATGCAAGTCCAGGGCTCACCCTGTTTTTTCTGCATATGAACGGCAAACATGATTCTGTTTCATCATGACACTGAGCTCCTTTACTTAGCTCAAAGACACACTGCCAGCTGTGGGTTTTTTCTGCTCCTGTCATCAACCTCAGCCATTTATTAGCCTCCCACAGGATTTATGCTCCTGCGCTAACAGCCAATGTAATTACGGATATGAAAAATTAGAGGAAGAAAACAGTATGCAATTGTTGGAAATATGATAATGAGGCCTATTTCCAGTTAAAAGTGAATGACAGAGCGAGGGTTGAAAATTAAGATGGGACAAACCATAAACGTTAAACGAGCTAATAGTTATCCGTATTTCCTCTGCTGTGAATCTGATCAGCCTATCACATCAGCTGTGGTTTTTTTTCTCGTTGCACACTAATGAGATCAAAATAGCAGAAGTGGTGGAATGAGATGCCTTTTTGTCCTCTTGTGATTACCATGCATGTCTTTTACTGGTGCCGAGGTTTGCTGCGAGTGTTTGGGGCTACTCAGATTCGACTCACAGTAGGAGGAGAGAAGAAAGAAGGTCCTGCAGGCTTTCCAGCACCACCGTTGGTGATTCTTAATTGAGTGGAAAGAGTGCTTTTTTTGTAGTTGCTCTTATGGAGGAGCACTTATCACTGGGTAGCAAGAGAAAGACATTTGCTTTTTCATAAATATCTTCTGAACAGTCCAAACATGCGTTTTAGTTTTGTTTTAGTATGAGCAAGAGAAAGCAACTTGTTGTGTTAGGTGTAGATTAATGTGTCTCATAATGGAGCTTGGCTGTTCCTACAACATCAGTGTTAACTCACATCAGCAGCGATGATGGCCTGAATTCCATCTTTTTTAGCTATTAACTTCGCAGTGAGTTGCTGAAATGTCGGGCTGAATAATTAGTTGTTCCAAGGTTCTTCTGCTGGCTCTATTGTTCATGCATTATTTATAGTGGCATCTGCCTGAGAGTTGTCTCTGTACTGGGGAAGCTCCTCTATGCCTGCTGCTCACAGAGCGACGAATGCTGCCACTCTGCTTGTGTGTCTGTCTTCTCTCATGGCAGGCAGGGTGGCACACCCAAAATTCAACCAATGATCAATTTTTAGCCAAAAGAAGAAGAAGAAGAAGAAAAAGTCTGATACCACTGCTTTTCTTGAGTCTATAGCAAAATGTGAAAGTCTGGGAAAAATCATAGAGTTAATAATAATAATAATAATAATAATGATTATGAAAAGTTACTATTGCTTTTCACAAGGGGAGAATGAAGTTTTTCCTAAATTTGATGGCAATCTATCCAATAATTATTACTCCAATTCTGTTTAATAATCATCAGGAATCTGTAATTGCTCACAAAAATTGAATCCATATATCCGAGCCGTGGACCAACTATGAGTCCTTGAGCATAACATTGCCATCCCTGCAGCGATGCTGGTAGCCAGGATCACAAGCAAAAAGGAAAACTTAAAATTAAGCAACAAAGGGAAACAAATTTAAAAAGAAAAGAAAATCAAAACTAGACCCTGTATGATTTTAACAGATAATTTGTTTCTGATGGAAATGGCTGTGTTTTTGTTCGATGTGTATCTGATGTGAGATCCTCCCCAGAGATCATTTTTATTCAGTTATATCTTTAGCTTGGAAAAAGATAATTGACACTTCAGTGCTTTTTCTCAATTCACTAAAACCCATTGACTCATGTTTTCAGGGACATGAGTATTATTAATTTTACACTTTCAGCAAACAGGACTCTCAGTAGCTGAAAAAATGGAGCCAGAGTTTAAGTAGAAAACATGCAGCTCCTCAAATATTCACTGGAAGCTAGCTTCCGAACCATTCCCACGTTAAAATTCACAGCTTGAAGCAGAAATTAAAAAGGTTTACAGCTTAGCAACACATTTGATTTCTCTTTAGCTGACTATTTTGTTTTGTATAAATCTCATTTAAATTGTATTAAGGCTGGATTAATGGTGTTGATGCTTTAAATGACAGACGTATACTGATACAGGCGGCTATAGTGTCTAGCTGTCTGCCAAATGGCACTTCAGGTAGTTTGAGTCACACTTCTTGAATGCATTTGGGTTGTTTACGCCTTTTTGGAGTGTTTTTGTTGGAATTATCTGGCAAGTAATTTGTTTTTGTTACAGTTAGTTGTACTAACAGGTGGTTGTCATGTCTTTGTTTTCAGTAAGTACAATCTCTAGTGGTGTTACTTAATATTTCAGTGCTAATTAGCAAGTGAGATGCATCCATAGGTTATGTTATGGATGCACCTTGATAATACAGCTAGCTAGAATTAAAAAATAACTTAGCAGTCGACCTGCTTGGCCAAATAGAGACCCATATGGCTCCAGAAACCAAACAAATCAAGACAGCGAGAGAGGAAATGCCTCATATAACTGTAAACGAAAATACAGTAGTCCATCTTCTATGTGCAGTCTATAATTTGAGACTCATATCCCGAATTCTGTAGCCTCGATAAGCCATTCCCCTATAGCTAGAGAATGGAAATAAGATACTTTTGCATGCTTTTCTATATTTCTCACTGCCGCCTGTCTTGACAGCCACAACTAGAGTCAAGTGTCAGATGTGAAAATGTAAAACTACAATAATTATAGCCGGGCTACTAGTTATTACTAGTTAATAATACATACAAGGATTAAAATACCACAGATCCAATATCCCAAAGACTGTCTGTACTTTAGATCACATGATAACCAGTTTACTGTCTATTTAAAAACATACTCACTGTGGCCGCTCACTTTGAATTGTATAATAGCTTTAAACATTAGCCGTATAAAAGCTGGACAAATAAAATATAATGCATGTCCTTGCAGACAAAATAAATGATGAGGTTGGCATTTGTCTCCGGGAAGTTCATCCGCCAGTAAACTACAATGAGATCCCTCTCTGTTTATCTGAACAAATCTTATTGTACACAGACACAGGGCATGAGAATCAGTTTACCCTTCACGATGTAAACACTCTGGATCGCTTCACCTGCTGAAAACACTCTCCAGTAAGGGTGCAGTCGTGGGACCTGTTATTTCTGTGGAATGTGCTAAACCTGGTTAAAGAAAAAAAAAAAATACACAAATAACAGCGCATACATTAGATAGGAAAAAATAAATTAGGGCTACTGAAAAGTGTTGTCCTGAATATATTTAGGTCTGCCTACGGTGTTTTTTTTGTTAATATATTTTTATAGATGTGTGTTTGGGGCCACCCCATTATTGTTATGAATTGCCTAGGTCCATGCTGCACTAAACACATGCTCCAAGCAAACACAGCTGTATTGCTTATGTTCAGTAACAATGGGTGTAATAATGCAAGGTTCTCAGGTTCAACCTGGCATTGATAGATTCTTTGCTTTAGGCCACAAATCATTCACTGTTGAAACAGCAGGGCAAGTACTTTACAATTAGGCCAGGCAGCTACAAAAACTTAGAGGACATGCTCTTGCCTGGAGAGAATCTGCTTCTTTTACTGTCTTGCGTATGTTTTATTTTCATGTTGGACGAGATGGGGTTGACTGCCCCGGAGCCATACTGAGGAGCAAGGAGAGCCGAGCCACATTTCTGTATTAACCGTCAAAGCAAGAGAGAGGTGTCAAGGGCATGCTTGCAAGGCCTACGATCCCTTCTATATTCAAGCTGTATTTAGTATGTGTGGCTTTTGGAAGATGTATTTGTTGGTGTGTGTGAGAAAGACAGAGACTGTTAATTCATTGAGTTGGCAGGGTAATAGATATACACTACAAAGTCATATTGAAATGACCTTAATCAAGCAAATCGTATAGCAGGGATAGAGAAATGAGCTAAAGCACTAATAGCTTTTTTCTCAGTTGAAAGAACCCAGCAGAATCTCATTTATAGCGTGATGTAGTCCTTCCTACAGCCATAACGCGACATCTCAATGTGCCTTCCTGTTTTACTGTAATATCCCATTGCCATTGCAGAGATTAGTACTATCAGCAGCCCCAACAACCCAATTTGTTCTCATTGCCATGGCAGACGGGGGGAATTAAATGTAATCAGCCAGCTAGCATATTTAACTTAGCTACCCCTGCAGATCCCCGTGGTATTTCAACTGGAATGCTTATCATAATTATCTTCTCTTAACCATGCTGCTGATTTGTAAACTTAGAGTTATAAAAGAGTTCTGCAGCTTCAGCATACTTGTCAGCGGACCCAAATTATTTCAAACGGAAGGCACAGTTGTTAAAAATTCGGAGACGGCAAATAAAGTAATAATCACAGGCAAAGATAGATGGTAATAAAAAGTATATTGTAATCACAGTTTTCTTAGAGGTTTGCAGAACACACATGCTGACAGTGCATTACAGTCCACTCAAATGATTGCACAGCTGCTCGGTCACAGCATAAAAAAAAGCTTTACACAGATTTTTGGCTACTGCATATCCGTCCAAGTAAAAGAAAATTATGTCGGTATTTTTTTCTCTGTGTGCAAAAATGTTTGTTTGCCTCTTCTTACATTCTGACTTTCCTAGTCAGTCTGTTTCACTCAGCTCCAGTCCCACTGGTTTGTTTTAAAGAAATAAATCTTTTAAAACAAGATAACATTCCATCATTTCACTCCTAAAACACCTGAGCGCTGTAGCTTGTAACAGCTGTTTATTGAAGTCTATTTTCAGTTGCACATCAATACACATTTGGCATGCTCGTGAGCCTCAGGATGGTACGTGTTAACCTGGCTCAAAACCTCTGAGTCAGCACTAATGTTACCAGCTTAAATTCAGATTATTCTGCTTTGTGGTCACTGATGGTTGTTCAGGTCCTGCAGGTTGGATTAAGGTAGTCAGCAAGCCAACAAACTACAGCCAGTACTAATAGTGATGAAAAATGATCGCATGTACGGAATAGACACAGCTGTGGAGGTTGTTGCAGATGGGCTACTTTTCCTATGGGATTTTCATTTTTTCACATATTTTTTAAAGGCTAAACAGCATTGCTCACTTACCTCCCTGGATTATACTTAACCTAACCTCTAAAGCAAGCGTGAATATGTTTAGACAGCCAGGAAAAAGCAGTTTGATATATTAACTTAAGATAAGACTAAAAAAGTATTTCAAGTAAACTACTGTAAAAACACTGTAAATGATAGAGAAAGTCATGGAGTCTTTTGAATAGTAATTCTTCTACTGATAATACACTTTAAAAAAAATCTTCTGGGACATAAAGAGAGATACTGTATCTGGAAATGCATATCATACAATTTCCGAGGATTAAACTAAAAGAAGCAGGGTTGAATTTTCTCCTCAAAACTGTTGCTTAATCCTTGAAAATGTCCAAATCAATGAAAAGCTTGTATTTTAAGTAGTGAAAGCTGCAAGACATGTTTTATTCCTCCAGACAAAAAAGTCGGGTTTTCAGAGTTTATTGGCATGGAATTTATTTTCTTAGCCTCCCCCACATCCAATATTGATTTAAGCTCCCGTGGTAAAGTTAGGGTGCCAGGACCAAACAAGATTTAAGCTCATTCATCTGTTTATGTATGCTGATAACTTTTTGTGTTTGCCAATCAATACCGATGAGTCTACCTACTACAAAGTGAAAATAGCACACTGGCTTTAGATATTTTGGTCTCTGTGGAGCCGCATGCTTCAGCTCGTCTTATTATGGGTTTTTTCTGCTAATATTGTATGCAGAAGCAGCATAGCTCAGCACAGGAAAGACGACCCTGCATAAGCTGCAAGCTCCCTGGGGCATATGTGTGTGGAGCTCAACCTGAAGGCTCGCCTCTTCTCTTTCTGCTTCTTTGTTTTGCAAATGGGGTGGAAGGAGCGATAAGATGATGCAGAGACTCTGCTGTTCTGGGGTTCTGCTTGGCTCAGCAGTGGGGCCCAACAGAATCCATTTTCCTGCATCTGTGCTGTCCTCCTCCTCTCCAATTACTGCATCTCTCAGAGCATGCAGTGCCTTGATTCAACCATGGAGCCTCTACTACAGAAAACTGAGCCTGACCAGTGTTTGATGTGTCACTTCATCAGTGATTTGAGACCACAGCTCCTGAGAAGAAAAGGTTTATTTCTGTGATGCAACTTCCTGAAATTTTCATCTTATTAGCCGACGGGAGAAGCTCTTAATGTTTTTCAGACTTTTGTTTCAGGGTTGAAATAAGTCTCCTTTATTTTCGCTATAAATAAACTAGAAAATGTTTTTGCCGGTTGGTTAAATTATCTGCATTCATCTGCACGAGCTGATCTCCTCTCCTCACTCATCCTTATTACTTCTGCATTTCAGCAGCACTGTGCGAGCGTTTCAGATGGATGCACGCTTGGCACTTGGCTTTTTTTTTTTGTGGCTCGGGAAAAGAGACGTGCCCTTCAGTGTGTAGAGATGGCTGCAGATTGTGCTCTGTACTGTACTGCATTGCAGGCAGGCGTCTTACCTTGTGAAACAATATGCGTCCTTCGCCTGCAGGCCCCCGAGCACTCCGGCTCAGATGATCAATTTGATCCAGCTCTGTGTTGCTGGGCTGCGACTTAATCCCATAATGCCCTGGTATTTTGCCGCAATCAAGACCCCCCCCCATTTTTCTCTGTGGATTTCTTATTTTTGTCTTTGGAGTGTGATGAAAAATCTCATGCTTCTTTCATAGAGTAGACGGTATGCAATCACCCTAAACAAACTGTAATGCAACCAAAGATCGTGTAAGGGTCTGCCAAAGTGAAAGTGATTTGAGGAATTGTTGCATTTAAAACCACATAAGTTGACATGTGGGATCAGAGGAGATGTGAAAATATGTACTTAGCTGTTGCCTTGTGATTTCTGCTGCATGTTTAAGTGAAAACTGAATGTTTCGCCACTCTAAAGTCAATGGGTTCGGGCCGTAAGGCTCACAGCGTCATTTTTGAACGCTCTAATGCATTTCTAAGTGTTTCAATCTGTGGTGGGTCTTCACCATTAGTGCCTCGCTCATTTCTCTGTCATTCTAAAAGACGGCAGGGTACAAACAGAACGAGACATTACCTCCACCACTTAGGCCCCAGCGTGCTGATTCAAGGCGCCATAATGACATGGCAAAGGCAAGATACACTCCCGCTGCTCCCCGGTAACTACAGAGAGATGGAGGGTGGAATGTAAAATTACGAAAGCCTCCGCCTGTGTGCCCTTTTGCTGCAATTTAAAGTAGGTAAGGAGACATAGCTAATTCGGCTACATTAATCAGGCAAAGCACATTACCGTGCAAATGATAGCTGGAGGAATGACGAGCCGACAATGTCCTGCCAGTCAGCTAGGCAGCCAAGACTGAGTGATCTGATGGGATGACACAGCTCCAGCACAGTGTGGAGCAATCAGCTGAGGAGAGCCTCTTGTAGTTCTTCGTTCATTACAGACATGACCCAGATCACTAGTCCATCCATCAGCCTGTGTTTATCCAGTCGCCGGCAGAGTAAATGACTTCATGAAGCTGGATAAATGACAAGTGGGGGAAATGCAAAATGCCCAAGTCATCATTTAACCTCTAACTCATATCCTGCTGCTTAAGTGATGTCTTCACTGCAAATATCATCTTCAGAATACCAATAAGGAATACTGTGGAGGATGTAGCATGCAGTTATTGCCCTGAGAGTGAGGGATTTCATCTGGAAAGCAGAACTTCCTAACTAAAAATTCCTGATCTGTGTGTCTGTTTCTGAGTGAACGGCAGAAGGCGGCGCTAAGACTTGTTTACTGTTGATGTGTAAAGTGTTGCATCTGGATCTAAATAAATCAAAACTAAATATAGTTAGAGATAAACATGCTGATCGATGGGATTTTTAGATTTTTGCAGGACCACTTGATTTCCAGTCTGGCCAGACTGTACCAGCAATGTCAATTACATGCAGATGAGCTGCAGTGATGGAGCAAGCAATATGCATGCACCATGATGGATCATTGCAGTGGTGTAGAATAGATGCTAAGATTGTTTCTGCTAAGCTGAAGTCAGGATTTGCTACAGCAGCTCTCACTTAGAGCCCACAAACCTGCCTTCCTTTTTAATAAATCTTGTGTTTGAACATAAATACTCTCTTCATTTTTGGATTACTGCACAGTATGTAGTCTGTGTTAAAAGTGTCAAGGCTGTAGGGTTTGCCACTGAATTGCACTTGACCTCAGACACTCGACTTGCGTAAACTTTACAGATGGCTCTAAATCTCTTTTTACGATATCAATTACACAACACTGAGTGTCTGATGGTAATCCAGTGGCCTTTTTTTCTTCCTCAGCTATGAGCCATGAAATCTACTTTGCCAAAGATACCCATCTTAAATCACGAAGTATACATTTTAAGACATGTTAATCCCATAAGCAAAGACTCAAAATGATTCACACCACTCAGAGCTTGTTAGCTGTGACTGCCTATTCCTGTAAGCCCAAAAAGCTGAGGTATCACAGACATGTTTGAGCTTTAAAGGTCAGCAATAAAACTCTGGATCAATTCAGAGTAAAAGTGTTGGATTAGCAATGTGCAAGAGGTTATTTTTGTGAAGGTGGAGTACAGTTAACCATTTATCTAAATAAATCCTATGATTTTCGCAGTCTGTTAGCTTTGCTTTGTAGCTTTCTTGGGGGCAGATTCTCTCGTTTTCACACTTTCTGACAGTTTTGTTCTGGCAAGCTCTTTCTCCTCAACACTTGATGCCATTTTTATCTTAGGCTTATCATGTTTGGTGAAGCAGCCCTGTGATGGACAGGCGACCTGTCTGGGGTGTACATCTGGGACTGGCTCCAGCCCTACTGCAACCTATAACTTGTTTAAAATATGGATAGATGTTTGTTGAAGCTGTTTTTCTTCATTAGCTTAACGCCGATGCAGCCATTGTCATACAGCCTCCAGATGCTTGTGGCTGGTAATGTCATCACATGACCCGACGCCACTTTCTTGGTGCCATATGACTATTTACATCACATGAAATCACATATTTGTTTATCATTTCACATTTGTTCAAAGTAGGGTGCCTTTTGGAAGAAGTGAGAATTGTTGTTCGATGAACATATACAAATATGCAATTGTGTGCATAACTTTTGTACAGGAGGCGACAGTTTGTGACTTATGATGGAGGTTATTAACTTTTTTTAGTTGTCTACTATGGACACTTTTTCCTAACACTAGCCATACTGCAAATTTTGCATGCACGTCACATTTTCAAACATCAAAACTTATGGTTTTTTTTATGATTTTTATACCCCAATATCCTGCCAAAGTAAGTTCAGCTTCCCTCTATGGTTTGGCATCACAGCTCAGGACAGGGTTGTGCATGCATGGTACCCATTGCAGCAGCCACACTGATTTTGGTGTTATTCCTCAGGACACGAGTGTGCACTTGTCTTGCACTGGTGATGTTGGGGCTGGCTGGTTCAGGGTTAGCAGTGGTATTTATGTCCCCAGCAGACAGGCTCAGGCGACATGAGGTAGACGTTAATTCAGGAGAACGCAGTCAGGCTTACGGCCAAATGCTGTCAGCCTAATACCGGTGAGCAGTCCAGGGGGAGCAGTCGCAGCATCTGGATAGTCAAGCTCCATTAGCCTCCTGGCTCTGTTTTACACCGGCTGCATTACGGCCTTGTTGACAAATGGCAGAAGAGGTGGTTTGTGTGATATGAATCACATAACTCAAGGGATCGCCACCATGAATATCACACCCTCTTGCTCCCTGATCTTTCCCCTCCTCCTTCCCTCTCGTCTGAGCTCGCTCTGAACTGTAGCAGCAGCCTGGCTCGGATTCAGTGGGACAGCATTAGCTCTCAACCTTGGTGAAGGACTAAAGACAGCCTCAGCTTGGTGTCCTTGCTGTCACACTGCTGCTGAGAGACGATAAGCACTCCAGCCTTTAGGACATTATGTCGGGCTCCCGTTGGTCCTGGCAGCACTGTGAGCTGCCGGGTAATTGCAGACTTGAAAATAATTAATTAATTGTTACATGTGATGCTTTTACAGTCTTGGAATCTTAGTTCACTTGTTTTCAGATTTTTTTTTTAAATCATATTCTACCCAGACACTTCCCACATGTTTGCAAAACCTGATTTTGTGCCTAATTTAAACACTTAGCAGTTATTTCTGCTCGGTTTATGTCGCAGTGTCAACTTGAAACTTAAACGATTCAGTTATAACCTTCGAAATGTCATGCGAAGATGCAGATCTGAAAAAGGAAAAAAAAGTCATTTGATACAGCAGTGGGGGTGTTTACGATTCACACGACACATTATAAGTTTCTTTTTCTTCTCCTCTTATGATTCCCTGCAGAAATTCAGCCCATTTGGAGGATAGCAAAGAGCAATATTGCTTCTCGTATATGTAGCACCAGGACATTTTCCTGCCACTGGGAAAGTATTTACTTTAAAGAAACTGTCTCCGAGGTGAAATCTAAAGTCCTGCTGTGGACCGGTGATGAATTCTTACTTCAGTCTTTTAAAGCCTTTTCGCTGGCTTTTTGGCTTGTCCTTGTGAGGCCTGTAAAATGTCCGTGGTGATATATTAAGATGCTGTCACAGCTCTGTTAAGTAGACAGGTATGGCTGTGGGTGTGTGAATTAGGTATATTTTACAGGGTTGAGCTGCTGAAATAAACCATGCAGTGCTATATTTCTCTCAAACACAGCAGAGCGCTGAATGATGAAACACACGGGGAAAGGCTGTGGTGGGTATTGATGTGTAATGCCCTTGGACCGAAGCCAAGACGGTAAAATGGAATGAAAGGAAAGCAGTCACTCCCCTTTTAACTCAAGGTTGTACTTTACAGAAGCTATATCTGTCTGTGTTGTCACTGCTACGCTTAGTAAATGTTCTCTGTGTGTGTGTTTGTGTGTGTGTGCTGCAACTATATAAAAAACAACCCATCTAAATCACATCCGTCTGTTGACTTTGAAGATTCCTCCACCAATTTGCCTGTATTTTTCCAAGGTTGACACTATATGTCATGGCTTATCCATAACTTCTGAGCTACAGGAAACTGGCTTTTGGCACTTGCTTGTAAACATCCAGAGAATGGGTCCTTAGTGTGCAGGACGCCTGCCAGCTCATAGAAGTGGCAGCTGATCATCCTCAGTTAATAGGCGCTCATAATCCTTTGTGAATGTCTTATGTTGTCCCCGGAGAGGAGTGAGACTAAGGCATGTATTTGCAATCAGAATGCATTAAGGGCTGACAGTTTAACTGCTGCCATAACTGTTATAAACCTACCCACTCTTTCTATGTTAAATGGAAGCCTGTAATGAAAACTGTAAAGTGTCTTTTTTTGTCTCTAACAACGTCTCTCTTTTGTCTCCCTCGCTGCTGCTTTTAATCGCCACAGGAAGTTGAGGTTAGTGTCTCTTTTGTACTTTTGTGCAACGCATTGTTTGTCTTTGCTCTGACACTTTTTACACCCTTGGTTTCACCTGCATGATAGCTTAGCACTTATACAACATCACTGTTAGTAGTAGTAGTAGTGATTTTTTCCCCTTTCAATCCAGCTCCAGCAGTGTAACACAAACATGATTAGAAAAAATGGCTAAAAAATATAAAATCCAATTCGAGTACAGCCAAAGTCAAACACACTCAAATGAATAAATAATATTAAAATAATTTGAATTGTGGTTCATGAATAGAACACTTTACTTCAAAGTTATGTCAAGTGGTTCTACACAACCATGTTAAATAAGTCCTAAGAAACAGTTTACATTTATTTGATTTATTCATGTTATTTCACCAAAATGCTATGTTTTGGCAGGTTTACTCAATGGCTTTTTAAGTTTCTTTGCATGTTTTTATGTTCACCGCAAACCGCTGTGGCCTGGCGTTAGGCAATGGACAACTGGTCGTGCACCTCTTGATTTTTGTAACCTGGCAGGTTACAAAAATCAAGGCAGGTTGTGCCGCGGCCGCTGCAGCTGCATTGAAGACACGAGTCACCGTGTTGGTTTTTGCTGCCATTTTAATGATATTCTACTACAAAGCTCAGAGATATGCAGATATAAAGTGGGAAGTGTTGCAACAGTTTGAAAACTTTTTTGGAAAAACTTTTGAAAGTCTGTGCTTCTGGTTTTGACTTCTTTTCTTCCTATATCAGTCTGAATGCTGACACCTATAGTTCAGGAGAAAACTGCAGCGGCTTCCTGCACCTTAGCGGTGGGCATACTTAGAAGTGACTCTGTTGGGTGCAACCACTTTTCATAACTCTGTTCAGTAAATCCAACTAAAGAGGCTTCTTTAAAACCAAGAGTTTTAGTGAAATTTCATTTTCTTGAGTGAAATGCATTCTTTAAGAAAAACAGTAGAAAAACAGGTATAAACACTAACACTATCCCTTTACCTCCTCCCTCTGTACACTGTATTTAAGCCTTCAGCTATACTTGTTCAGCTTGACTTGAGAGCTCAGTCTTCGTGTCCCCTGAGCAGAGTAAGACTGAGCTAAACTGAACAGACCTGATCCTCGGGGTCCTCTCTGGGCCTTGTGCCGAGTTGTAACCGCTTAATAGTTGATCCTCTCTGTCCTGACACACAGAGAAATGGGTCAGCATGGATACAGCCTGGGGACGCAGAATTTTTATTATCGTTCCAGCGCAGTGCCGCCAGGGACACACTCTAAAAAAACAGAGTTGGTTTGCAAATATTCCCTTTGCACCAGTGCAGCAGCTAAGATAGTTCAAGTCCTTTTATGAGATACATTTAAGCTTGCTGAGTCTTATCTTGCACCGTTTACTTTATGTTAGAAGCTACTTCTGCAACAGTGAAGATGAGTTTGGCAGTTCATTTCTGACCTTGCTTAAAGCTAAGGAAAAACAAATTTGGCTTGAGGCTCACATATTAACTTCTTCACCACCTTATAGATATAATGTCACAAAGTTGACATTTTTCATGATAGTAATATGAAAGCTTTAGAAAAGAAACAGGTTTATTTTATCCTGTTAAAGTCTTACGTGCAACTTGTGATGATACATATTTTGCTAATAATGGAGCGGGTTTTTAATACTTTGTAATTTCCTAGCTCACAGAGAGGACATTTAATACTTTAGTTTTATAAGCTGTATTGTAATGCTTTTCATCCTGTGGGTCCATGTTATGGCTTTAAGTTTTAGTTTTAGTTCAGCGTGACGGGCAGGTCTAAATGCGCTGTGTCCATGCATCAGAGTCAAGTCAGCGGTGCAAATCCCAGAGCTGGTGTATGTTGCTTGCATAATTGCCCCTTATGCCATGCCTAACTTTACCTTCCGTTTTTTTCCGTTCAAAGGTTTGTACCTCTGAGTTTTTATCAAAGAACCAGATATTTTCTATCATAGTTGTGCTGTACTGATTATTCAGCAGAGAGAGCTGCATGCTAATCCAAAACCACAGTATAGCTTCTCCAGTGCTGCGCTTTCTTTATAAACACTGAAACATGTTGTGGTTTAAAAAGAAAAAAAGAAGAAGGGAATACTTAAATTTCTGTACACACCCACATTTTGGCTTTTTCAAAAGAATTTTTTTTTTTAAACGATTAGATCTGGAGATTTGTAAGGAGACAGTCAGTCAGCCTGATCTCTCCAGGGGAATTCACACTAAATCTGAGACCTTCAGAGCCAAAGTCACCTCCAGAACAAATCCCTGACAGGGAACAGCCTGGAAAGTCTGGCTTGATGATCTCAGGCTGGCTCGTATAAGACTAAAATTTTATTTTAATATGAAATAAGAGAAGCATAAACTCTCAAGAGAAATAAACAAATATATTATTATCTCAGAGTCTGAAAAAAAGGCTGATTTAATTTTTTAAATTAAGAGCAAGCTTGTTACTGAATTTGTTAGGGTGTAGTTTTTTACCAAACCTATACCTAGGGACAGCAAAATGGATATAAAATA
Source organism: Pelmatolapia mariae (assembly GCF_036321145.2). Lineage (NCBI taxonomy): Eukaryota > Metazoa > Chordata > Actinopteri > Cichliformes > Cichlidae > Pelmatolapia > Pelmatolapia mariae. The sequence continues at coordinate 12,195,689 of NC_086234.1, forward strand.
GATACCACAGCAATGCAAGATGTGGAGGCAGATAATAAAAATATGCAGAATTTGACTGGATGTTGTGATTTTGACTTACAATAATATATAAAGTATAAAAGAACGTCATCAGCTAAAAAGTACAATTTAAATAGCAGTGGTAATAAACAATAACATCATGGTGAAACCACTGCGTTATTTGGGCCTTAGGCACACTCTTTCTAGTTATTATTATTATTATTTATATTACTTTTAAACCTAGGGCTAAGGAGCTGCCAAGGTTTTGTTGGCACCATTATTTGCTTTTAGCATCTCTCTCTTTTCAATTACAATTAACATGAATGAGATGAATGTATTTGATTTTCTCAATTCATTCTGAATTTAAAGTGCCATTCCAGTTTCCATATAATTATGCATTTCTCTTATCTTCCCTGATTATTTCTATTATTCTGAATTTTAATTAAGCCTCTAAAAATCCAAGAGCAAATCTCCTTCATTGTGTTGCCTGGAATAAATTATTAAAGCCATTAATGCAAATATGTTTTTTCCTTCCAGGATGACTACATCAAAAACATGGAGGAAAACATTGGTTCTGATGAAAGTAAGTCATAAAAACTGATTTTATCTGATTGGAAAGGATTGTCTTTGAAGAGCTGAGGATTGATGAGTGGTTTCATTTAAAGCCTATTGTCTATTTCAGTTTAAGTGTATGGTAAAGTACAGCATTCAGAGACAATTTTCACAGCTCAATACTTCATGTTGAAATAATGAAAAGCTAAGTGCTCTTTGCCTTTATCCATCTCCTTTAGACAATGAAATGGTGCAGCACACGTTATCAAAGCGCCAACTTCTTCTTTTAACTGCGACAGTTGTCTGAGGTCATCCAGCTCGTGGTGAGCGCTGGTGTGAGGTGTCAGAGATTGTGAAGGGTGAGAACACAGTTGTGATTCAGGAAAGGAGAGACTGAGCCTTCAGTCAGATCCATTAGTTTGAAAAGCCTGCTGTAATTGCTTTTGTTGCTGAGGGCTCAACTCAGAACTCCCACCAGGCTCCATTTTTCTCCGTGGGGTCTGTTCCTAGCTGAGAAAAGAACTTCAGCTGTGGAGGTGGAATAGACAATTTGAACATGAAGTTCAGTTGTGTAATGTTTCAGTTAAACGCTGTTTTGTTTTTTTCTCATAAAAGACTCCATACCTCTGGAAAGATGTTATAATCTTTGATATTTCATAAGATCATTGGGGAATTGCACATTAGGGAAAACAGTGGTTGGAGACCATGGCACGTACAAAATTATTGCAACCGTGTGAAATTAATTTGTGATCTGCCTTTTAAATAGTTCCTTTAAAGGGGGCCAAGTCTAAAACCACTTGCTTTTTTCAAATTGACTTTGGTATGTCAAAATAGCAATAAAAAAGCAATAAGATGGAGTCTGTCTGCTATTAGTTCATGATTGGATGGGATCAAGTTAATAATTAATTACAATCTCTTTGTTATATACGGAGATTAACTATGTAAATCGGCAAAAAAAAAAAGCTGTACTGATTCATCCAAGTGTTTTGAAACTTTACTAACATTAATCTGATTTCTCTAAAAAATTTCAGGCAGAGAGATTATTTTTAAGCAATAAACAACATAAATGTGTAATTTAGGCCATATTTCTAAGGCATATTTTTGAAGAATATTAAAGTGTTGCTCAGTAAACAGGTCATTTCTTGAAATTAATATGTCAAGGTTTATGATTCATTGATGTTTTGTCCAAATGTTATTCATTGTCAACCATAAGTCAACCATTGCTATGTCAGGTTGTATCTGCCTGACCTTTAAGTTTAGGTTCCTGTGCTTGTTTTAACAAAGCAGTCACTCTCATCTTAGCATGCAGTGACGAGCAATCCCTTTAAGAAGGTCAGGGTAATAAAGTGCGGTATGAAACATTTCACAGGTCAGGGTATATGTGCACTAATCATACACGCGCTAGCTAATTAGCAGCTCCTAACAATGTGTTCTAGCTGCAAGGTGAGAGTGGGAGGTCGGGTTGTAATGCCACACCCACACTTCCTCTAAGGAAGAAGATGTGAGAAGAAGCAGCTGGAGATGTTATCCCAGTCATCTGTTCTTAGCCTACAACAAGGGGAATAACTAATGTAATCTCAAGAAAACGCCTCGCTTGCTGTAGTGTGGGCGACTTCTATTTGAATACCATTGATTTCATCCGCATCACAACTCCCTTTGGGACTAATTCTGCAGACTTAATTGATCAGAGCCCTCTTCATTGCAAATTCAACAAGACAGCAAAGAACTCCAGCAAGGTGTACCTGCAAGCCCTGGGTAGAACAAAGGACCTAACCGGAGACTTTAGACACCTCTGGTACCTTTTTAAGTGAGCCAATTGAGACATCAACTCAGTTCCACAGACTGCTCGTTGTTCAAGGGCAATTTTGAAACAATAAGCTGCCCACTCGCTGACTCTGATTTAACAGAGGAGCCTCATATTCAACCTTTATTTATGCTGAACAATTAGACTATTTTTGTCCCTTTACAGAAGCATTTTACTAATTAGATTAAAAAAAAAAAAAAGGTGGCTGTGATTACACGTCAACGTGTACAACCTCAGGAAATTGTTCAAGCATAATGTGTTGTCAAAGAAAACAGAGGTGAACTTGTGGTTTGCATCCTGTGATAATCATGAGAAAATAAACGTAGCTGCAAATTGCTCCAACTTGGCAATTAAAACTCAGAACATGAAAGAGTCTTCTAAAATGAACTTAAATGGAAATCCACCGAAACGGGACAGTCTCTCTCATGATTTACTGTTTCATACTTTAAATGTCCGGCAGCCCAGCAACACACTCTCTGCAGATTTTCTTTTTCCCCCAGAACCGCTAAGGTACTTTATTAAATGTAAAAATAATGGATGATGACAGCTTTTGATTGATGAGCCTGTCCAACTGCAAGGCGCCATACTCGGTGAAGAATTCAGATGCGAGCACAGACAACAGCGGCAACGCTAATCGTGGATAAGAAAGCAGCTGGAATGGTTTTGATTGCGGTGTAATAATAATAATAATGATCTCTGATAGATTGCACGGGGGCTCAGTGCAGTTGCGTCGCTTTTGTTGACATGATTATAGGAGGATTTAAAACCCATAATGGCTCTATCACATCCTGGCCCTGAACTAAATTCTCGATGCAGCATATTCTAAACAAAACGAGTAGAGCTGAAAAACATACTTGATCTTCACTGCAAATTAAATCTAGTGTTTAAATTTCATTTTTCACATGTGGGAGTTGTATATGAGCGCCGTATGACAGATGTGTGTGATTTTTTAGCTGCTGCTTCGAGGCAGTTACACAGCTAGATATATGCTAATTGTGCACAAGGGGAAATGCATTTTGCTCAGGTCAGTGCCATTTTTAAAGACATGACAATAAATAAATAACAGGAGAACTACAAAAGATTTTCATAAGGACTTGACACTTGACATATGAGCGGGTTGCACATCATTATCTGAAACAATACCATTATCTTCCGGGCTGTGCATCTGTACGGAAATGCAGTGGAGCAGTGTGTGGCACAGTTTTAGGTCATGGAAATCATTTGGAAGTTCATTTGTTTCCTGGCAACCTTGTTTAAGATGAATCCATCAGCTACTTTAAAACTGCTAGAGTCAGCATTTATATAGTAACAATGATTTTGTGTAATGTGACATTGTCATTGTAAATTTCCGCCTATTCCATCAGTATGTGGGGCATTTTAGCATCTATCAGATCTTAATGTTGTTTTGTAGCCTGCAACTCTGCTGTTTTGCTTTGCTGTTACTGATGTTGTTTACCAGATGCCACAGCAGCCAGCTGTTCTCAGGAAAAAAGCTCTTTGTAAACCCTCGTTACATTATTTTCCACCAAATGGGAGGCGGACAAATTTGGCAATTGGCTGGTAAACATAGTGGAGCTCTAGGTGGCCAGACCTAAAAATTCAGCTGTTTCTCTCACAAATTGGTTGAGACCAAAAGGGACCTAAAAGACAAGTAAATATTGCACGACTCTGGGTGTGCTAATGTATTTTATGTTCCAATCCCCCATCTGTCTTTCAGTGTGGAGTTTGTATGTTCTTCCCTTATATGCATGGGTTCTCTCAGAATACTCTGGCTTTCTCTCGCAGTCCAGAGGGGTTAAGTTAAGTGGTGATTCTAAATTGGCTGTTGGTGTGAATGTGACCATGAATGGTTGTCTTCCTCTCCATGTTGGCCCTGTGATTTGTCCAGGGTGTACCACACCTCTCGCCTTATGACACCTAGGTTAGGCTCCAGTGACCCCAATATAAAACAGTTGAAATAAGAGATGCAATCTCCCCAGTGTGTCATGGATCTGCTTTGGTACCGCCATTACATGGCTGAGCCCAAACTAATTCAAAGTCTCCTTTTGATGTGTAGGAGTAGTCGGCTGTACTCTGAATCTCTTCCAAATGACCTCATCCTATCTTCTAAGGCTTAGCACAGACTCCCTTCAGAGGAAACTTTCTTTCAGTCACTGCCCACAGCTCATGACCATATCTGAGGGTAGACACGTAGATTAGCCATTAAATAAACATATTTGCATTTATGCACAGCTCTCTTTTCACTGTAACAGGTTGGTACAGCATCTGAATCTCTCAGACAGCGGTTCCAGCCGGGGAGGTGATGTGATGCTTGAGCTGCGAAACATGGAAGACAGGGTGGACGACCTCTGTCTCTTGGGGGGGGGGGGGGGGGGGGGGGGGGGGGGGGGATGAAAGCCATGACAAACTTAAAAGGGGGAGAGACTGGTAGAGGAAGATATGGTAGCGTGAAGACATGGTGAGGATGGTGTTTAGACCATTAACAGATGGAATACCAGTAACAAAATCAAGCTGGATGTGGGACCAGGGATGTCTCGGAATAGGGAGGGGCTGAAGATGCCCTGCAGAAAGTTGGGTGGACGCAGACCTCACGCAGACCTCACGAGCAGAAACAAACTCACGGACATCCTGAGTGCCACCAGAAGACACGTCGGAGGAGTTGGAGGGTCATATTTGGGCCAGGATGCCCCGAGAGCAGGGAGAAGCGTGCAAAGCCTCCTGACAACATTGGGAGGGAACGACCAGCAGGAGTTTTAGAAGGTGCTGGTTCAGCAGACAGGGCAGCACAAATGGTGGAGTGGGAAAACTGTCTGGAGAGTGCTTCCACCTTAGCATTTTTGGAACCAGGACAATAGGCAGGATGAAAGTTGTAGGATTCAAAAAAAAAAAAAAAAAAAAAGAGCCTAAAGAGCCTTTGTGGGATTGAGTTGCTTGGCTGTTTGAATGTGTATCAAATTCTGATGGTTGGTCCAAATTAGGAATGGTTCTTTTGCCCCAAGAAGCCAGTGCTGCCACTCCTCCAAGGCCCACTTGATGGCCAGCAGCTCCCGATCCCCGACGCCATCTTTATCCTGTTTTCCTTCTTTCACCCCAACCGGTCGCAGCAGATGGCCGCCCCTCCCTGAGCCTGGTTCTGCCGGAGGTTTCTTCCTGTTAAAAGGGAGTTTTTCCTTCCCACTGTCGCCAAAGTGCTTGCTCATAGGGGGTCATATGATATGATTGTTGGGTTTTTCTCTGTATTTAATATTGTGCTATCTACTGTACAATATAAAGCGCCTTGAGGCGACTTTTGTTGTGATTTGGCGCTATATAAATAAAATTGAATTGAATTGAATTGAATCTTGGTAGACCAGAGGAATCTTATAGAGAATGGACTCTGGAGCGGGCGTTCTGTGGGAAATTTTCCGGTCTTGGGAATGAGACAACAATACAGACAGCTAGGTCCCCAGCCCAGGATTTAACAAGACAACAAGGAGATGTGGGGGCCATGTCGAAGAACTGCTGGAATTAGCAACTGCTCCTCCAGAGAAGGGAGGAGACGGAGGAGCTGTAGATCTTTGGAGCTGGAAGGGTTTAAAATCTGAGTATATTGCACCCTTAACCCACAATCTATGGGGTATGCTTAGTAATTCTGTCCATAAATATTATGAACACAATCGAAAAAGAATCAAAATCCACTATGAACCAAACTTTTTACTGTTAATCTCAATCAAGCTCTTACTACGATTATACATGGATCAGAAATGACTAAAACCACATTACAGTCAGTTATATCACACAATTTGCTTCATACTGTGCTCAGGGCATGCTGCCATGTGACAGGAGAAGCAAACAGTTGCTATCATCCTGTCTGTTTTTGGAGTAAAGGTAACACTTTTTAAAGTAGATTTTCTAGCTGAGCAGTGGACAGTCACAACAGCAGGTGGAGTTTTCCTCACTCCAAGGAGGGTCATTGGTGCTTGGTTTGGGGCTTGCAGTGTAGCAGAAACAGCTCTCCTTCCCATGTGTGGCATGACCAGGGTATGTCCCAGCTGTCTCACGTAGATTCAGCAATGATTCCAATGTTCTGATAACTTCCAGGCTTTTGACCGGAGTCCCCCCAAAAAAGAAAGTGTTATGAAATCAATAGGAACAAACTGAAAAATTGGGACAATTTATAAAAACAACACACATTTTGAGATATGACAAAAGATAAACCTCTGTGGTCTACATGGAACCCAGTCGGTTAAGAAATCACATTAAATGGTAACATATTTATTTTTTTATAATATATAAGCATTAAAAGCATATATAAGCATTAAAAGCTTGCTTCTGTTACCCCAAAGATTCCAAAAATACATTATTATATCTTTCATGAGCTTTTTCATAATTTTACAATTATCTAACTTGAAAATTCCTTCCTCTCTTGGCTAACATAAATCCTGTCACTCTTTCACAAACATGAGACTCTTATTACGGGTAAATCTCCTCCTTCTGTTATACGGTTTGCAGGTGTAGTTTAGTAAAAAGAAAGTAGATCCTACACAAAACTGGTCATAATATGGCTGGTGACTTTTTTATTGTTCTTTTTTCTGGTTGTTGATGTTTTTAGGGTTTTTTTGTTTTGTTTTTTTATTACCCTGATCATGATTTCTCAAAAAACAAAACAAAACAAAAAAAACCCAGCCATAGGTGCCAAATGTATGTGCCACTTATTTAGATTGTAAAAGAAAGGGAGCATGTTTCCAGAACTGAATAACTTAAAACAAAACAATCTAAATGGCAAAAATTGCACTACAGGTCAAATGAAAAGATATTTAGATATTCTGTGTGCACCTGTTCAACTGCTGGTTAATGTAAATATCGAATCATCCAGTAACATAGCAGCAAATCAATGCATTCAGAGGAGAACTGCAAGACTGCTTTGAGCTGACATGTTTGGGCAGAGTCAAATATCCCATTGTTACAACCGAGGGATGCTGAAGGGGCTACTATTTGCGCCACACAATTTGTGTGTGTTTTCTAGTGGTTTTTGTTGTTTCTTTGGTATGTCCTACCAAACATTTAGCTGGTGCAATGCATGGCTCACTGCAAAGCCCATAGCTGTGGTTTCAGGTGCTTTCAGGTCATAGTGAGTACTCAGATGCTGAGTGGGAACAGTTTATGGTATATTACACCAGTAAAACAAACCAAATTCTGTTTCTTGCCTCCATGAAAGTTAACTGCCCTTGAATAACTGGAACCTGTGTTAACAAAATAAAATGTTAAAGCTCATATTCTGATAGTAACCACTCAGCAAATGCACAGTGACAGACGATGTAAGACAAACCAGACAAAGCCTGGGGAAAACTTGAATGATGACTTGTGCTAAGGAGAGCTGATGTGACACATTGAGTCATACTGAAGATATTAGATAGCTTCGCTTTTTTTTCTTTATTGTCAAGAAATAGTCAAAATGATATATGGGGTGACAGATTGGGGTGAATTTTGTTGAGGTTTTACGTCCTAAATCAAAAGAGAGGTTGGAGACAAATGTACTATCAGCAGTAGAGTCTGTCTATTATTCAGCTGCTGGGGTTAAATAAAATGACAGAGCAGACTACCTGTTGGACCAGATGAAGCGAATAAAAGTCAAGTGGTCACAAAAAGTGTTATATGGAATGACAGAAAGTTTATGAGCTTTTGCCGCTGACAGAGTCTAGCTATCTGTCTTCGGGCTTCTCTGCTGAATCTAAATGCTATGTCGTGAATTTCCACTCAGCAGAAGAACAATTTGGACAAATTGGTTTGTAATTCAGTTAAGACAGACAGCAAAAATAATACCAGCCCTATCCCACTTGTATTCATTTTCTTTTCTTTTTGGCTATTTACAAGTTGTTGCCCTTTGAAATGATAATGCATCTGAAATCCTGCTCTACTTTGAGGTTAGTTTTTGTTTTATCGACTTCTGTTGCTCAAGGGAGTTTTACAGAACGGCAGAGTGTGTAATCTAGAGTCCTGTGAAGATGAACCAGGGGGATTTTTCTCCTCGTGTTTTAGATTCTACTGCACCTGCAAGTAAATTTGTTTTTATGCAAAGTAATATGTAACAAAACATTCATTCAGTTAGGAAAAATTCAAAATTAAACTTGTAAAAATATGCCCCACACTCCTAAGCATATTAATGAATATGAATGTTTATTCTGCAAGTGTCTCCATATCATTTCAGTCGCACATGTATGTAACAGCCAGTGCATTTTTCTGGGTTTTTTTTCTAAACCGTGTGGTACAATATGACACCAACACAACATGATCATGCCCAGCTGGGATGGAGTGACTAATGCCTTTCAGCTCATTTGGGCCACTGAAAAAACATCTCAGAAAAAACCATCAAATTACTGTTTTATGAATTCTTAGAGCCACACCAAAAAGTAATCAAATGTCTTCATCTAATTTGTTGTCAAGTAGAATTAAACACAGAAAAATATGTTTTTTATTTAAAAAGGGGGAGCATGACCCAGGTCTTTAATCTAGACATTGTGTTTTATATATATCTGGCTTATATCTTGCATTGTTTAAACAAATTCATCCCAACAAACACAAGTTGATATAAATGCCTCACATGTAGCAATACTGCAATCTTACCAGGAGCAGGGAAAAATCCCCCCCAGGGCTGGACTGTGCAGATTCCTCAGTCAGACCTCAGTTAGTCTGTTAAATATTAAAGTTCATGACTGTAGAGAAAGACAGTCATGAAAATGTATGGTTTGTTTCAAAGGTTGCCAGGAGAGCTTACGTGTGAAAAGTTGTATCTGAGCAAATCATATGTCCATAAAACGTCTGGAACAATGTTCTTTGGACACATGAGACCAAAATGGAGATGTTTGGCCATAATGCACAGTTGTGTTAGGCAAAAACAAGCAAATCAACACCTCATACCAAATATCAAGCATGGTGGTGGAGGCGTGATGATTTGGGCTTCTTTTGCAGCCACAGAACCTGGACATCTTGGACATTATGCTTTTTACATACTACTGAAATGGGTTATATCTTGCAGGGTTTACACATCCCATTCATCCCACTAAATATAAAAGCTTCAGATATAGCTTTTACTCTCACATCTTGTGACTGGATTGGCATTTTAATGGTGTTTGGAGTCACTGAGTCGATCATGAACTCCTCTGTGAGGCTGTCTGTCCAACAGCTAAAGTTCGGTGCAAATTAGGCAGCAGGAAATGATCCTACGCACAGCAGCAAATTTAACAGAATGACTCAAAAAATAAACAGTCAAGGAGTTGCAATCCAGATCTCAACCTGATTGAAACACAGTGGCAGAACGTTAAGAGAGCTGAGCTTAAACAAGTGCCTGCAAACCTCAATGAATTGACACAATATAGTAAAGAAGAGTGGGCCTAAAACTCCCCAACAATGATGTGAGAGACTGATAAATACAGAACATCACTACTTCAAATTATTGCTGCTAAAGGTGGTCGTACGTAGAATCATGAGATGTACCTGGTTTTCAAAGGACACTATGCAGTGTGAAAAACTCTTTTATATGACTGTATCTCAGATGTCCTGAAAAATAACAACAAAAAAATAATAATAATAAGCCAATAGGACCAAACACATTTTCTCCGTAACAGACTGTACATTGTGGAACAAAGGCCTGTGGAGGACAAGCTAGCACAAAAGTGCTGCCAGACTCTGTTTTTTTATTAACTACTGTCAGCAGCTTGGTCTCCTGCATGGTCTTATAGTACAAAAACACCACAGGCAGACAGTATTTCTAGATTCTCTCTGAGTTGTCTTGTCATCCACTGATTCTATAAAAGTACAATGTTCCCTCATACTTCCCTAGCATCTAAGTATTACCTAGTCGTGGGATTTGCAGGAATCTGGCTGGCAGCCACCTTGTATGTTGACCGTGTTGACTACAAAGCAGCTGCTCGAAGCTGACTCAGGATTTCACAACTTAAATTTCTCCTAGCGACTGCCGACTGCCGCTTGCCACTCACTCTTAAATTTATCTGTGCGTTTGAGTTTTCCCAGCTCGCTCCGGCAAGGCGGTAAATGGACTGGGACGGTGTGACATCCACTTTCGGATGGCATTGACCATTGGCTGAGAAAGGTGGAGGACACAGTTCTATTTCCATCTCAGTCTATTAGAGGGAAGGAGACTGGCGTCGAACAATTCAACTCCCTGAAGATAGAAGGAGACATTAAGGGAGACAGCATGCGGAGGGGAAAGAGGATGGAAAGAATGGGAACGTGGAAGACAAAGATGGAGTGTGTATTTCTGTGTGAGAGAGAAAAGGCAAGCTGGGGAGAGACAGTGATAGGTTGACATGGGGGAAGTGAGATGTGACAAGCTGAGAGAAAGAGATGCTCAATCAGTGCTGTCAGGTTTTCTCACAATCACAGACAGCCTGCAGTTGGAGACTGCAGGCAGTACTATTGATGATAGGCTGCCTAATGACAGCTAGGCGCCCAGCAGTGCTGACTAAATAATCAATGGACTCATTTGTTCACACTGGTGGAATATTTTTAAATACACATTTCATGATTTTTATTGTATACGCCTGTGTCAGAGAGAGGTTTGTGAGAATGGATCATTTGAAATGGCGCAAGAACACAGAACTTGATTAAAGCAGCTTTCTCTTTTTGTGGGGTTGCAGTGTTTGGTATAAATCTACTGAAGGCATGCTCCTTGTCAAAAGTAACAAAAACAGCCGGTAGCTCTCCATTTGTCTGCTGTAGGTGACCGAAATAGAGAATTAAACTGCAACACCTTAGGTGTGAACGACACCATTGGATTTTCACTCTTTGTGTTTTTGTGTTTGCAGCCCTGGACACCACCAAGGATCCGTGCCAGAATGTGAAGTGCAGTCGCCATAAGGTGTGCATTGCTCAGGGCTACCAGAGGGCCATGTGTGTCAATCGCAAAAAACTGGAGCACAGGTAGGAGGAGCTGCAGAGCTTCGATGCTTTGCTTGTTTTTTCAAACGTGTCGTAGATTTCCAAGTGGACAGGATAGTGTCAGCAGTTAAAAGCACTAGAATTATCAGTTGGACAGTTAATGAATAAAAAGTAGCTTTTATATAATGTTTGAAAAATTCATGGTTAAATAGGCCATCTACCAATCTTGTACTGTCTTACTCTGTGTTGTTGCTGTTGTTTTTGGACTTTCTTCGATTGTTCTCAGATTAAATTCTGTAGGTTTCGGTGTACATAGGTCATTTGTAAATCACTATCACCTTAATTTTATTGCCTTGAAAAAGGGCTATGTAAATAAAGCTTGAATTATTGGCTAATTGATTGACTAACAAATTTAAGAGGGCTGTGAAGTGCCATGAGTGGAGCTTAAACTCTCCTGCTGAGCAAGCTCTAATTAGAAATGGCTTCGGGTGGAAGATTCACACAAGAGAAAGTGACAGAATGTCCAGGAAGTGTATAAAGTTGAGTGAGAATATGTATTAATACTTGTAACGTCAACACTTTCTTGGTGGAAATGACTAAAACCTGGGCAGCTGGTGAGTGGGAGAAGAGATGAATAAGAGCAGGTTAAGAAAACAAGTTTTCAGCTGAGACTCACGTGTTGCTGGTATTTGTAAGAATTCTCAAGCCCACTGAAGGTACTTTTAAAAGACGGCGTCAACACGTTAACAAGCTAACTGCGCTAACGCACTAGTTCCCACCCATGTAATTGAGCATTGCGTGGCACATCCGACATAATGTTTTACTTTTGTCCATGACACGCTTACCTTCAGGGTCATACTTCACATGAAGACCAAAATAGTTCCAAATGCCAGATCTGAATGAGGGTGGGGGAGGTTCAATTTGCCATGTTGCAACGAGCTTAACTTCTGTCTCGCTAGCTTGCGCTGCGCTCAGTGGATCTGCGCTCGACAGTGCAGCCTAGGCGGATAAGTCGAACGCAGATCCACTGAGCTCTCAACACAGACAGCATCGTCAGAAGAAAAGTTGATAAAATAAATTAAAAATTTTGTATTGTTCGATACACATGCGTACCGAACCGAAAGCACTGTATCGAACGGTTCAATATCGATATGAGTATTGTTGCACCCCTAATATATATATATATATATATATATATATATATATATATATATATATATTAGTGTTCATTTTGATATTAAAGTCAAAATTTCAAGAGGTTGTTTCATGTCAAACAACTGCTGCAGCTGCTATAGCCTACCCTCTAGAAATTGTCTTGTGTAAATGAGTTAGTGAAATTACTTTTTTTTTCATTTGGCCCTAATACTCGGTATAATGCTGGTAACTGCTCAACAGTCTGCACTTTAAAAGAGGAACATTTTTTGTGAAATAACAAAAACTTTCTGCTTTCAAATTGCAGGACACTCTAGGCAATAAGCTATTAGAACTTTTAAAGTAATTTCACACATTTATTTCTTACAATTGAAGTTGTGCTGATAGATTATTTCAGTTACTACAGCAGCATTTCTTTATCATGAAGAAACACTGAGACATTATGTTGAAATTGCATATTGAGATATCTCAAGGATTAAATGTGTAGTTAAATGTCTTTTACAATAGCAGAAAGGGGAGTTTCACTGGCTCAGATCAACGTGAGCACTATGTGGTCCTCAATGTATAATGAGATTGACGTCCCTGCTTTATGAAAGTCGCCATGGAGATAATACCAGAATATGAAGCAAAAGGAGAAAGATGGTTGCGCTGAAGCTCTGAAATTAGAGATATTAGTAGATATATTAAAGAAAAAATGGCAAGGGCTGATCTTTTAAATGGACCCGTGTTGTCCTTTTCTAAATCAGTACGAGATACTTTTGTCACATATTTCAGAGCACTGTATGTTACATATAATAATAGTCGTGACTTATCTTATATGCACATCTGACTGACAGAGCATGTAGCTGCAGTTGGTTAAACATTAGCCACTTGTATTTGTAATATTGCGTTATGGAGCTGAAAGACGAGATCTTTTAATCTTTTTTTGTACCAGATACTTTGATCAAAAGCAGTCCTAGGGACAATTTAGTAATTTTGCCAATATAGTGATGTGTCAGTAGGGTTTATATTCTGATTTCAAATGTTGCCCTCTGCACAAAGACCCTTTAGTTGTCTGTGAGAAACAGTGAGAAGCATTTATCTGTTCTCTCACCCATTCATTCCACTTTCTCTGAAAAACAAATGAGCAGAGTTGCAGGCTGAAAAGAATTAATGGAGTGAATTATTACTACCTGCAAAGTCTATCTGCAGCGACAGGCATTTATCTTTTTCAATAAAGTGCTTCATTTACAGAGTCACTCCAGAGACGAGAGAGACTGTGTCGAATAATGGGTAATAAGCAGGAACGCAACCGCACTAAACCGTCCTAGCATCATTAAGTAGCAGCCGCAGAAGTCGTACAGCAGGCCCTGTGCTTGTGCTCGCCGAACATGAAGTCAATCAATGTGTGAGGGCAAAGCAACCGAGGGGGATTTCATGAACGGCGCATCCAAATATTAACAGGCACATTATGACTTTCTAGCGGTTATAATCAAAAGCGCCTTGTGGTGTTTTGTAGCTTGCAGGATGTATTAAATGAGACAGAGTTGTAATGAAAACAGCTTGTTACAGAGGATTTGTAGCTATGTGTTTGACTTGTACAAGCTGGCAAATATTATAGGGTCAATTCATCCAAATTAGAAAACATATTCACTCACTCTTTCAGATTTATAACATGTAGCTATGCAGAAAAAGTATGTTTCTTTTAACAAGGATCTCAGAAGTTTGCCCCTGAGCTTTCTGGAGTGGAATTTGTTTTGTGTTGCTCACAACTTTGAGAAATTCCACTTAACGCATTCACCAGCAGCTGCTGCTACATTACATTTCACACACTGTGAAGACTCTGTTGTCCAAGGAAGTTTAAATGCATTCAAATTTAAAAGAAATAAGACCTGAGCAAGAGGAATGTGCGGTTGCTGACAATCCTTTTCCAATTTTCATCAAGCACCTAAATCAGATAAAAATGTAGTTGCTTGAAATGTTTTGTTTAAAAAGTAAATACCTCCAGTGAAATACTATGAAAAAGCCATACTTTGAGTTTAAAGCTACTTAACTTTTAGTTTAGCTGTAATTATATGATAGATAAAGTATCATACAGTAGAGGCTGACTAACTTATTGGCCACTACTACCTCTTTGCTGATCTTTTTATATATGCATTTGTAGCAGCCGATAAATCAGAAGAAGAAACACCCTTCAACCTTGTTATGAGTTTGCCCACCAGAGGGCACTCTTGTTAGAAAGCCACAAATACAACAACCAGCTGGTCCCAGCAGTCCAGTAGAGGATAAATGAGTAAATAAATAACCAGACTTAACACATTTTTTAAAAATCTGTTTATATTTTGTGTGTCTGAAAAAAAGTATTGGCTACTATATAGAAATATTGGATTTTAAAATCACCAAATATTGGATCAGTTCTTAAAAAATCTTTATTAAACAGACGTCTGGAATTCACCTCAAAACTGCTTTCTTTGGTGATAGTTTATGATTGACTAAAAAGTGAATAGCTGTGAAAGTAATGGCATCAGCTTCAGCTGTACATGTAAGATTTTCTAAGAGCAAAATGGCAGTCAAATAATCCAGGATTGGAATCTAAGAGAGAATTGCCCCAGATCACTACTTCCAGAGTGAGGGAAGTAGTGATCTGGGGCACTTAATGCCTTACTTTTGGACAAACATGAAGATGTTTCTTTTATCTGATGTGCTTGCTGATTCTGTGTATGTGCATTTTTATGTCCTGACCAATGAAATTAAAGTAGATTTAGATAATGCTTTATAATATCTGCCCCAAAAAGTGCTCAGATTTGTTTCAAGATGGTGAGATTTCCAGAAAGACTTTAATTTGATCCTCAGATTGTTAGCGAGCCATGCTAACATTTAGCTCCAACTACTCGGTTAGTGAACTGTGGCTACTCCCAACTTGTGTTCTTAAAGTAAGAAATGGACAGATACCTCTGATATATATATATATATATTTTTAACTTTTCTTCTTTCTTTTTTTTTTTTGTTCATTGGATTTCAGAGGCAAACAGTCAGGGCAGATGGAGGTGCAGGAAGGCATCTGCAAGCCTTGTCCTGTGGCTGCCTCCTCACCTGTGTGTGGCTCTGATGGACATAACTACGCTTCAGAGGTAAAAGCACCCACTCAACATAATTGCTTTATTTATTTTTGCTTTATTACTAAAAACATGCACCATAAAAATCCTGAAAAGAAATGGAAAATGGACGTGACATCATTTTAAATAATGAGATGAGGCCAGTCAAGCGCTGTTTCCTGCTACACTGACATATACGTGGGTGAAGCAGGGCAGCACAATTCATCACTGTTAGCAGGAGGATGAGTGCAAAGGCACAATGTGGCCAAGTGATTAATGACTGACGTCGCTTTGAGCGCATCACTGTATACTGGCCAGTGCCAGGAAACTTTATTGATTTATGTATAGTTTTTAATTTTGACCTTGCATGAGAAGACAGCAAAAAAATGACAACTCAATTTTGCTGTGTTTCTCTAAGTGCAGTGTCTCATCTGAATGACCAATCTCTTTTCCTGCGGTCACCCCATAAATATTTTAACTGCATCCTCCTCTCTCGCTCTGTCTGTCTGTTTCTCTCCTTACAGTGCAAGCTGGAGCAGCAGGCTTGCCTCACAGGCAAAGACCTGAGCGTCATGTGCTCTGGATTTTGCCCTTGCTCCACAGCCTCCGTTTCCATAACAAATGCCGACACAAAGCACGGCAAGTGTCTTTTCTTCACCTCCTTCGTGTTTGTGCATTTCAATTTTGGGAGCCAGCATCATCGCTGTCAATCTTCGTGAGTCAATAATTCAGAAAAGGAAAGTTATGATGCACATTTGGCCACACACGCATTCTTCTTTACGGATAGGCCTCGCAGAACAGCTCAGCCCGATGCTTGCTCAATATTTGGCATCAATACTCACCAATTTCAGAGATTACTGTTAGCTGAAATCCACCCCCGTGGTTAAACTGGTCTTTCAATCATGTACTAATTAATTATTTAGAGTGTACACTATCTATGATTGCAGCCAAACAGTATTGATTGGCTAGATTCTTGGGCATGTGAAAATGCCAATTGATCCAACGAATGAAATGTTACTCCTGCTTTTCATCTGTAGTCTTGAGTGAGTGCTTAGCTACTGAGAGTGGATTTCTGTTGGATAGCAGCAATTTGCGGCCACAGAGTTAATTGCGAAATAATGTTTTCTTTGATTAGCACATCATGCACTTAAATAAATCACAGTTTGAAAACCCAGCTGTACAGCTCAACAACCACTCTACTGTGAGGAAAATCTGTCCCTTTAGTTCTGTTCACTGTAGGGGCATTATAAAGCAGTACTGAGTCTGTGCTTGCCTTTAGGGAAAGTGACTCAGGTTGCTGTTAAGTGTCTGCCAGGATTTTGAATGTAGGAATTTCCTTTTTTCTCCTTCAGAGAGCTGCACTGGGCAGGACCTGGCAGACCTGGGTGACCGTCTGAGAGACTGGTTCCAACTCCTTCATGGAAACGCGAAGCAAAATAACTCTGGCAAGCCTGGAGCTGGCACCGCTTCAGGTTAGAAACTCACAAAACAGCTTTATTCTCTGCATCCTCCAAACTTACGACTCAATTGTGCAAACAGAAAGAAATCAAAGTAAAATGCTTTAATAACCGACAGCACTGGACAAGAGCCTGGTGGCCAGCTGCAAGGACTCCATAGGCTGGATGTTCTCGAAGCTGGACACCAACAACGATCTGTATCTTGACCACGCTGAGCTGGCGGCTATTAACCTGGACAAGTATGAGGTCTGCATCCGACCCTTCTTCAACTCCTGTGACAGCTACAAGGATGGGAAGGTCTCTACAGCAGAGTGGTGCCTCTGCTTCTGGAGAGAAAGTGAGTGGATTGATTTTCTCTGAAGAAGCACGGAGAGCGGAGTCTATTTTGAGTCAAAGCTCTAAACAGGTGAAATAAAAGCTAGGTTAATCAAAGGAAACACTGGGTATGCACTGACTGCTCATGAATGCTATGAAGTGTGATACACAAAATCTGTTAAAAAACAGCGTGATATTCTAAGTCAAGGATTAAGGATTAACACATTGAAATGTGGCCACATATGGTGGTAAAATAAATGTATCATCTTTCAATCCGTGACATTGGGCGAGAGGTGGCGTACACCGTGAACAGGTTTCTAGTTCATCACTGTGCCAACAGAGGAAAAGAGCCATTCACACTCACATCCACACTCATGGCCAACATTATTCTGGGAAATACTCTACAGTGTTCTGCTAAAAACAGACACACTTAGCATGTTGTAGTGGGGGAAAGCAAAGAGCTTTTCTTAATCCTGAATTTGAATATTTTTGCACTTAAAAAACAATAACATTTAACATGGTGTTCTTTAACCTCATCTACATACTTTAAAGCACAAGGTCCTCTTCACTTTAGACTTTGTCAGTTTATAAGATGTGCTTGGATCTGTTTATTCATCACTAAACTGTAGTAGACAGATCTAAAAAAAACAACAACCAAAAACTCCCCATCATGACTGGCATATCTCCTGCTGTCCAATTTGGGACTGTTTTTGTCATGTGGTGTTTTCGTCTTTGACCAATTGAAGGTAATTCTTCATGCCTCCCTAAAGCTTGCCCGCAAATGAGTTTTGTCTCTCTACCTTGTTAAAGAAAATGTATTCCTCACTTGGTTTAACCTCAAAAGCCTTCTTTAGCTGTCAGTATCTCTCACTGCTGGTCACTACTATAAAATACAGACTGTATCTGAAAGATAGACATCTGTATTTTCTTTAATTGGCCAGCAGGGGGTGAGTTGTGTTGTTGTAAAAAGATCTGATTTTATTCTCTACAGGGTTCATGGGAATGAACCCTCAATTAGTCATTTCAAGCCTTACTGAATACATCATTATGTTTATTTTGTAAAGTACGATCTTCTTTATACTAGTAGTAGTCAATAACACATAGATATTATTTATGGAGCTGGACAAGGTTTTTTAAACTATTTCTGTTTAGTCACAAACACTCTGTACTGGTTTTGAGCCATTGCACTCTGATCTGTAAGGTATGATGAACATGTAATCACAGTAGACTCGATTAACGTGGAAAAACTGAGACATTTTTGTTAAAATTACACTTATTAATATGAGTAAATATGCATTAATTTTCTTGCCTGGCCAGCTTGAGGTCAAACTGGGATAAAAGAGTTTAATATTAATGAGGTGGCGTGCTCAGAAAATTTTTCGGAGCTTGAGGATCTTCATAGATGCTATCTCACACATAACCTTACCTTCAGCTACCCACATGTGCCCCATCTGACCTTTAATAAGCAACAGGATTTTTCTGGGACTACGCTCATTTGCAGGCTGATTGACCCATCGATCAAGTGTTTAACCTGCATGCAATATATTACTCTTTAAGCCATTTTTTAAAAGCACAGTACATTGATATATTTTCTCCTTGAGGTGTGACTTGATAATAGAGTAAAGAAGATCTAATAATGCACCTAGTTTTGTGCAAACACAAGAGCAACTCTGTGAAGATGGAGAAATATTTCTGTGAATGTTCAAAAGTACAGAGAAAGGTTTATCGGCTTGGGGGTCAATACAAAGTGTCTTCTTCTTCTTTGTTTCCATTTCTGTCTGTTCTTGAGGTTCAGCTTGCTTTCTTGTCACTCTCGGGCTACATCCATATGTTCTTTCAGGCAAGTTCTTGACAATCGATCACCCTCAAGGGAATGAAATATAAGACTTCTTACACAAATCGATACGGACAAAAAGTGTAATTATGAAGAGCATTGATTGAGATAAAGTTTAGGCAGACTACTTTTAGGTATTGTCTGTTATCACTTTTCTCATTTGATTCTCACAGAGCCGCCATGCCTTGCTGAGCTGGAGCGGATCCAAGTGCAGGAGGCAGCCAAAAAGAAGCCGGGTAAATACATTTTTCATTATAATACTGTGCTGTTAAATATATATTTGTAAGTTTTTAAGCACTACACTTGCACAGGAACATATGTTGAGCAGGATCTTGTTGCTCTTTTAACTCAGATCCTTTCAAAGACATACTATGTCATACAGCTCAGCCATGAACGGTACCATCAAGCTGGTGTGTGCCCTCAGATTGGCTTTGAGTCTCTTGGTGAACTTATGTAACAAAGCACTGGAAGCAGCAGGCAAGAAGCTGTAGAAGGCTCATTAAAGAGATCACAAGCACACGGCTAGGATTAGGCCCTAATCAGGCTGGGAGGGGGGGGGATTAGGGGGCAGCACTTGGCTTTGGGAGAGAGCAAGGCTAACACAGAGCAAGGCCGTCTGGCCCAGCGAGAAACGCCATGACACAGGCTCTACATACTGCGTTCTCAACATACTGTACAACACAGCTGCTTTTCTTTCTTCAGCTCCAAACCTAGAGATTGGTTCTCCAATCCCTGAAGCCCACTCGTCTTACTTATTGTGATTTTTTTTTTTTCACAGAATTGGGGTGGGGAGGGTTGGAGCTTGTTAGAGAGCTTCAATTTGGATTTGACAAGTGTCCTGAGGGATGCTGAAACAGTGGAGCTCTGTCACAGAGGCTGTCACTATATTTTCATATGCCACTCTGGCAATAGAAGGAAACACACCACATCACCAAATCGTATCCACCAAACATATGTGTGTTTGTGTAAAACAAACAGGGAAAGTTTTCACTGTCTCCATGGCATTCTCTGCCAAAAAGCTGCCTCTCTATCCTAACTGATGGTCTTATCACAGGTTCACTAAGGCGTGCTGGCATTCTCGTTTGCTGCACTCATTTTCAGCATCAGTATCAGGCAGCTGTGTGTGCTCAGGGTATCAATATTCAAGAAATGGCTGCGTGTTTGTATGTGTGGGTCTTTGCAGGGATGTACATTCCCAGCTGCGATGAGGACGGCTACTACAGGAAAGTGCAGTGCGACCAGAGCCGAGGGGAGTGCTGGTGCGTGGACCAGCACGGTGGAGAGATGATGGGCACCAGAATCCATGGCAACCCCGACTGTGGTAAGAGGATGGCAAACAAATACTTTCAATCTCCATCTCCTGAAGTCGTGTTTTGTCTAAATCCTTAAAATTAGGTACTTATCGCAAGTAAGATGATTTTAGGCAGTTTCTAATGAAAATCAGCTTTGTTCAAATAGATTTCTCAAGCCAGGGTTATTTATTTTGTCTCTTTTTATTACTGATATACTTGAAATTTCACTTTTCATATTTAAGATTAGACAGGTTGTAATTTTCTCATTACATTTCTATGGTTTTCCATTTGTTTTTACATGCTCTGAGCACTCAGTTGCAAACTTGAGAAGTTTTTACATTTTCTGCAGTGCAGGAATTAATTGCTTCGCTCATTCAATCCCTTTGTGGATTTTAGAGTCAGAAGAGCTGTACCAAATTATTAGTTTTGTGTCAGAGGAAGAAAAATAGTATCCAAGATTCAGTCAGTACTGCTTGTTTTGTTTGATCAAAAGTCAAAATCCAAACAAAATTAGCTACCGACAAGAAAACAGGCAATTCAGCACTAATGGAAAACAGCTCTTCCTGCAGAAAAATACAGGTCAATTGGCTGGACCAGAACACTGTCCAGAGTATTAGAACAAATTCTCTTGGATAGGTTTGATAAGAAAAATAAACAAAATGCAGATTTATGTGTACTGAACCAAAGATACAACAGTGTCTGCTTGACACATGAAAAACTTTGGACAGAATTAATCATGGTGAATTGTTTATCACTACACTATCTTATAAGGGTCAAGTATTACTGGTATTCAATCTATTTACAACAAATATGGTAGGAGCATATTTGAATCCTGGCAGGCGGGGGTGCTTTCATCAGTTCTTTTTATTGAGTGAAAATATGATATATATCCATTGTATGGAGAGTCTTATTTACCATCTTAATCATGCCGTAGTAAAAGAGTGGAGTGATTTCTGCTGCAACTGAGGACTAGAAACAACATTTTCTCTCATTCTATTTGGCAGACCAAGCAGTGACTAAAACATGGCATTTGGGCCAGATCATCAGGACTGAGCTCTATGATGGTGATTCTGTGTAGCTCCAGTGTTGTGCGCAGAAGCAAATGTGCTTTCAAACATCTTTTGCATGTCTACAGATGATTTTTTTATCCTTACCCTACTCCAGATTATACTGATTATTTGTTATGCTTTTAAAGTAAAACACAATAAGCCAATAAGATAGACAGGTGCACTCCAAACATTTATGACTGGTTATTTATGTGGCAATTAATAGATTCTAAAACTATAGCTAAAATGGTTTTAACTAAGCCTACAAGTAAGGCCTTGAATATAATTTCCATATACATGAGTCCACTAGGTTCTGCTTTGGTCTGAGTGATGTTTCATCATCAGATGGTGAGCTTTAGTGTCCTTGGTGTGTCTGCATGCTTGCCAATTTTCTGTGATCATGCAGACTTACCCGCAGAGACTTTACATTACAATGCACCAATTGTGAATATGCCCCAGGCGGCAGACTTCAGAGACGTATAACAGGAATGACTACTCGGCCATCATGTCTCCAGCTGTCTGTGTCCGTGTATGCAAGAGAATAAAAATCAAAGCTTTAGTGACATAAAATATTGTTCTTATTTCAGGAAACGAGTCCTGTTTGTGTTGCCGTCTCTGTGTGGTTCTTGTTTTTTTTATTTCCTTCTGAAATTAAGTTGATCTGATCCACTTTTTACAGATGAAGTGATGGGATATTCTGGAGATTTTGGAAGTGGAGTGGGATGGGAAGATGAGGAGGAGAAGGAGGCGGAGGACAACGGGGAGGAGGCAGAAGAGGAGGAAGAGGAGGAAGGTGAGGCAGATGATGGAGGATATATCTGGTAGAACTGTATGACCCCTACACGGAGAGCATGGCTGCTGGCCTGAAAATCTACAGAGACGGCTCTCTCCTAAAAGCTAAAATTTATGGGGTTCGTGCTCGGGAGGTACGGGATTGTCCTGGTGGGATGTGTAGTGCTTGGCAGGTCCAGTGATGAAACGATGACCAGTTTTTTTTGTCTTAGATATGTGTAATTGCTTCATTCTATTCTCTGTTTTTTGAGCAACAGAGCTTTTTTTGGTTTGTTTTGCTGTCCTGAAAACCAGGACCCACTGACTACTGCACCATTGGTAGCTGAAGTCCATCAGAATTCCTATCTTGTTCAAGCGCCATCTATGCATATAGAGATTACCAGTAATTTTGTATTGTGTAAACTGTTGCTTGGTATTAGAGTTGTCGTCCCACTGGAATGACTAGAGATCAGAATTTAAACAAACAGTTTGACATTTTGGGAAATAAGCTTATTCATGGTTTTTTTTGCAGAGGTTAGATGAGAAGCTCATTACCACAGGAATAAAGACCAGGGGAAGACAGTTGCTTTGCTCTTTCTGTATAGAAAAAGAAACAGCCAAACATTTAACATTCATCCTAATAGCCTCGCAGGGAGCTGGACTCAATCCCAGCCATCTAAAGGGGTCTCCAGTCTATCACAAGACCAAAAAAGTTAACATTTATATCAAGTTTGTTTGAACCTTATTTTAAAAAGCGCTAGGGGAAGAAACAGTCTGACACATCATTTTCTTTTTCACACTTTGTCTACAAATGAAAATGTGATAATTACTTACCTTAAAAAGCGCTAATGCCTGGGTTAGGATACCTTTAAAAGTAGCTACACTAGCTGATCCTACCTGACATGAAACAATCTGACAAATGGACCAGTAGTGATCACATTAAGAGAATTATAGATCTGCTTCTCCCAGTAGCTCTACATCTGTTTTGGTTCCCTCTCACCACTCTCATGACACCATTTTCTGTTTCCGAGACACCTGAAAAGCAGGCACTACCTCCCGATCAGCACCAAACAGCAGATATACACATTTACTGTAGCAGCTGGTGATAACAGTGGAGCATTTAGCAGCTAAAGGACCAGAGATTTCCCTTAGGAGTTGGTAGATCAAATCACACAGTTACTAAAGCAGAGTAAATACTGGATTTACATTTGCCAGAAGATAGTCATGAATGTGATAAACGCTAATATTCTATCATTGGTTATGTAAATAAGTTCACAATGTCAGCTGTGCCCACAGCTTGTTTCCTCTGCCTCAGATGGCTAAACAATTTCACAGTAATTCTGATCTCCAACTTGCCTATTTAATGCTTTTTAAGTTTGCTTTCCAAAATGTCAAACTTTTCCTTCGAAGCAGCTCAGCACAATGTAGTTATGTATTTCCAAACTGATTATGTATATAAATCCAGTGAATCAACTGTGACGGAAGCTTAGAGGATTTCAGGTCACTATGGTTTCAAACTATTTTTGTGAAGGTCAAAGCAGTTTTTAAATTGTACATGTTTTACTATTTAAGTGGACGCACAGAACTATATACAGTACCTTTATTCCCAGATGGATTATTGAAAACCTTTAGAATGTACTTTAATGACCCAAACGTCACCCACAGTAGAAACCACTAGTCGCTGTCCTCTGCTGACTCTGAAATCATGTCAAAGAATGTGCCACAGATATTTGTTTTCTTTGCAACTTGAAATACTGTATTTTGTGTTTCT
The DNA here is from genome assembly GCF_036321145.2 of Pelmatolapia mariae. Classification (NCBI taxonomy): domain Eukaryota; kingdom Metazoa; phylum Chordata; class Actinopteri; order Cichliformes; family Cichlidae; genus Pelmatolapia; species Pelmatolapia mariae. The sequence goes on from NC_086234.1 coordinate 12,219,631, forward strand.
AAAAGGAAGTGTGCATTACTTGAAGTTCTGTGTGTATACTTGAATTTACACTGTATTTTTTTTTTCTATGAAAATATTGTTGCCATGTCTTCATTCTTGCTATCGATAGGCCACACATTTGTTTGTTTTTAGTATTGCATGTTAGTAAATAAGAATGTAATTCTTGGCTGAGCACTTTACTAATAAAGGCAATGGAGCCAAGTCGTATGTTGACTTTTATTCTTACACAGTATATCACAGATTAAAATGATCACTTAGAGACGGATGTGTTAGGAATCGTAGTGACGGTGGCACCGAGTCACACGCTGTCTTTCACTATATTTGATTGTGAGTATTTTTAGATGATCCTGCAAGACATGCAAAGAAAACTGTGCTCAGGTGCCTGTGGGGAAATTACTGTATAAGATAAAGCTAAATTAACTGTCCTCATTATACTGGGAGAAAATAACCTGAAACTTGGCCTGCCACACATAGCCATTTCTGCTTATACTAAATCATGAGCTGGTTGTGTAAACATGAATAGAACTACGTTCTTATCAAATTTGGGTCCCCAAAATAGTGCATGAAACACAGAAGGCTGTCATAGCTAAGGCATGCTAAAGCTGTCAGTACATTTAATCATGTTTAACAAGGCATTGACAAAAACCAATGTCATCATGGAGCCTGGGAATATTTACAGAGATATTTGGGTGCCACCTCATGCTAGAAGAACAAATTACAGCAGCTGGCTGCTAAATGAATGATAAATGTTTATGACGGCACTGTTTGAGGTCAAACGGATTACGCAATTGGGAATGAATGGATCTGAACTTCATTACTTAGCAATCCTGCTCAGTTAAAATCCTTGGATCAAACCACTTCGTCGTGAAGCGGGTCTGACAAATCTAAATGCAAGCCTCAAACATGCAGCGATTTCAAAGCCAGGACTAAAAAATTCAAAGTAATTTCTCAGAAAAGTGACAACCAGTGAATGGCCAAAAGAACTGAGTTAATGTGGTCACTTCTCTTGGAGAGTATTAGAAGTCTGGCAGCGCTCTGAAATAGCTGCAGTCTGCTGATATTACGGGGTGCATCACCATAATTAAGCCTGGAGATAAAAGCGTTAAAGCCTTTCTACACGTCGATGAGTGAAAGGAAAATTTCCGTGATGTGCTTTGGCTGAAAAAAAAAAAAAAACATGACTGCATCTGCTTGAGTTGCTTGGGGTATTTAATGACAGGTCTGAATCAAAAATTACTCCAAGATTACCAGCTTGGGGCTTCATTTTGGCTGATAACTTAGACACACACGCACACACACACACACACACAAAATGAATATTTAGGAACCATCTGTAGCAGCAGTCCCGAGTCTTGCGATTCTATCCCCATTCTTATTTTATTAGTAAAATAATGTTTTTTTAATCATTACAGTTTGGAAAGGAGGTTTATTACTTCTTGTAATAACTATATTAATAATTCTGTTTTATAATTGTATTCCATCTGGAAAGATCAGGTTTCCCAGTGGCATTAAATTAAAAGAAAAAAATGAATACACTGAGATTCAATGTGGTAAAAAAAAAAAAGTTAAATATGAAAATCGTAATTGTGTGAATATTCTCCATAGCCTTATAATAAATTATACTGGACAGCCATGATAAATGCAGTTACAGAGTGAATTGTTTCCTCCAACCAAAACAGAAAAGTTGTTTCAGACTGGTTACTTTCCACCTCTGACGTGTGACTCATCTTATAATGACAATGCTAAGATAATAATATACTATAATAAACTTGTATGAATAATGTACAGGCTTAAAATATCACCCTGGCAAACATTTTCGTAAAAATCCTTGGGGCAAAGTTAAATCCTGGCTCCAAAAATCCATATTTATAGCAATTCCACCTGAAAAAGGAATACTAGCATGTGAAAACCAGTGGAAAAAGAATCAATCAAAGAGACAGGGCCATTTTGGTCTATAAAAAGCAGGTTTTATTACATGTCAACCGCTTACTAAGTAGATCAAACTTTCACATCGTTCTGTGTGGGTGATGTTATTTAACATGAACCTATATTCACTGATAACTGCTGAAAATATCAAATCAAGTACTATACAGTTACAAATAAGTCCTTCATAGTGTTTTTTTCAAGGGCAGTAACTGTACAAGCATTTACATCAGTATTATACATAATTTACATGTGTTCGGTAAGTGGTACACAACGCTGTTGAAAGGAAAAGCAGTTTGTTAACACGCATGCTACATTTTAGTAAACAAACAAGACTCCCTGTATGAAGTCTGTTTTTATACATATCTTTTAATCTGGGTTGTAAATATTCCTTCACATATTAATAAACCACATATCTAAACTGTAAACAAGGGCTGCTGAAAATACGGTGCAAAGATCACATGCCTCTCTTCCTGTTTTTGTACTTCATGTTTCTCGTAATGAGGATATAAATGTATACAGTGCGTTGTAAAAAATAAATAAATAAATATCAATAAAATATTTTCATGCATCGACTAAGAAAAAAAACAAAAAAATGAATCAAAAGCAAACTTAAATTTCAAGTATGCTGAATAAGATTGGATTAATTGTTTAGTTAAGCATGTAAACGTTTGCATGTGCACTCTTGTATCTTTTCAGACAGTCATAAAGTACCTGCAACACTTGAACCTGGGTAGTTATTGAATTTAATTTATATCCCAGGCTCTAGATATAATGAATCAAAACATAAATAAAACCCTTTTTTCAGTCTCTTATTCAAATATTGCTGCTTTAACCTGGACTTTTTTCTATGCTTGATTCAAGTAAGACCATGAGGAAATACTGAGCAGAGAGATGAGACACTCTTTTAGTGGGAGCTGGTTAAGACTAAGATGAAAAGACTCAAAAATACATATATTCTTTCCTAGTCTGACCTATATTCTATGAGGGATGTTTTTTTTCTTACAGTCTTTGTAATACAATAAAGCAAAGGACAGTTTTTTTAATCTTTCAATTCTATATTGGACGGCCCATAGATGATAAGCTAAATAAGTCGGTCCTCCTGTCAAATTAGCTGCCTTCAACCCAGATCCTCAACGCGTACAGGTTGATTTCACAAAAACCAACAAGCCAGCTTCATTAAGATGCCGAAAGCAAGCAGCACATTAATCACAGCACACTTATCAACATGATGTCTAATTTCACTCAGTGTACGCCATCATCTTTTCATTTAACTATTTTTTCACCTTTCTTGATGACCAAAAATGAGATTTTTATGTTATTTTGGCTCAGCACTCAGCATTGAAGATGTTTTTTTGTTGAAGTCCAACATCTGGGCCTGTTAATCCTAAGTCATTAGCATACATCTTTGGCTTTATGTTTTAAATGCTAAGGCTGTGCACTAACAGACAAAACGAACTAAAAAACATCTTCTGTAGTTTCTTATTTATCTACAAGAATCTGAAAATCTAAACTAGACCGTCTTAACGCAATTCCAGACTAGCCCCTCACGATCCCCTTGAGCCCTTCTGTTTCATCACTCGCTCACTACTAAATTCCAAGATAAACGCAGAAGTAATGCAACACTGAACCGTGCATATCTACATTACTGCATAATGCATGGCTGTAATCTGGTATAACGCAACCTAATTTATATTTCATGCAATTCAATTGTCTCTCAAATTAATAACACATTTAGGACAGTTCACGTGAATTTAGGAATTAAAATATTCTTAGTAGTAAGACCTGAAATTTGGATGGACTGACACTAAGGATCAAACTTCTACATCCTTTTTGGTTAAGCTCATCTCTTTGTCAGTCAATATACTGTGATAACCATCTGAAACCTTCCCCATAGCCTTGTTTTTTCAACACGCTGCACATGAAAATCTCCAGGGGTCGAGCATTCAGCTCCTTCAGCGACACATTTCCCTGTCAGTTACAATAAGGATCAATTAGGATGACGGTCATATGTGCTCCTGCATATTTCTGTGAATTAAGAAAGAACCCTCAAGACATGCCTACCTTCCCGGTAACTTGGCCATCAAGTGCAAAAGCTCCTCTAAGTCCTCCTTCGCTGATAGCTTCGGGACGGTCAATTTTATTACCTAACACCAACACTGGTACATTGACTATGGTCTCATCTGCAAGGAGAGCCTAGAAAAAATAAAAGAGAGACAAACTAACCAGCAATCCATTGCTAACACACAAAAACAGTCCTGCGTGGTGGAAACAGTTTGTAACAGCAATGTTTAACCTTACATCAAGTTCAGTCTTGGATTCTGTGAGTCTGTCATGATCTGCACAGTCTACAAGAAAGACGACTCCATTCACAGCTGGCAGGTAGTTCTTCCAAACTCTTCGTGCTATAAAGAAGGGAAAATGGCTGTGAATTAGCTGTCTTTGCAATAACTCAACATGAGTCTCTGAAATGCAGCAGTCTAACTATAAACCTTTGAAAATATAATTGTGTCCTGTTTCCTCTAGAGAAGCGGTAGTTCACACATCCTCACATCTAAATACACACAAATACAGATTAATTATTTTCAGCTAATATGGCTAATTATGCCTCAAGTCAAGTTTAAGCTGCTTGCCACTAATAGCAATGATAAACAGTGTTACTTATCTAATATTAAAGTCTAATTAGACAGCAATGGACAGATGTGGAAATAGCATTTTAATTTGACTGTACAAATCAAATATGGGTTTTCGTCTTACCAACAGATTTAGATCATTTGGATAATGATTTTCAAATGAAACTATAGAGGGTTAGTATTCTCTATCTTTATTTTTAATAGCACTGGTACAAATTCTAATTACAATACATCCTGCCTTTAAATTTTCTGTTGACATGTGTACAATGAATCAGATCACTCAGCATTCAAGCGTGAATGCATGCGCTAAAAATATCAAATTGAAGAAAAACAACAGATCAGTGTGACGGGGGTCTACAGAGACACCATGTGGCAGCCATGTGCACTGATTTGTCAACCTGTCAGTTTGGTTATACATGTTTCTGATGACAGGAGGTGCTACCGCTGAAGATAACATGGGCAGCAGTCACTAATCTTCAACTTTTCAACTTACAATAGTACAAGTGTATTTTGTGATCTAGTAAACTCGTTTCCTCTCCTTTCTGTATTTAATAAACGTTAAAACCAAATGAATGGGGCGATGTGAACACATATGCTAAAGGTTTGAGAATCAATCAGATGCTCTAAGCCCACAGAAATGTAGTGTTGTTGCTATCCTGTGCTAAATAACTTAAATAAATAACACAAACAAAATAGATACAAAAAATTCAATAGCGTCTCACTGCCAGCAGAAATGGAAATAGATCTCACCTTGTACATGTCCTCCGAGATCAAACGTAGTAAATGTCATGCCACCGATTGTTAGCTCCTCAGAAGCTTTGTGTGAAAGAAAATACACCTGAGATGTTTTTGCACATGAGAAAATTTGAGATGCACAGACAGAGGAATGTCAATGACATGCAGGGACCTGCACTGCTAAAAGATGATGTTAGACTAATCTCAACTTTGAGGCCACAAATTAAAGTGAGCCCCAATGATGGTGACATACAGCAGGGTGGGAAGACTGCCAGCTATAAAGTAAATTGCACTTTATGCAAAGATAAGGCTTAAAGGTGTCAATCGCTTAACTAATACAGACACAATTTTTTACTAATAAGTATTGTATCACCCTGCAGGTGATTCAATGCCCCAACACAACACATAAGACAGTCTATATGACAGGTGACACCTTTATAAGAGAATGTATAACAGTAATAAAGTATATGTTGAGGAACACTACAGTACACTATCTACACTTTAGCGAAATACTTGCATGTTAAAAATAAATCAGCCATTATCTATTTACCATATAATGACTGTATAAGCAGCAGAAAAACAAGGGCAATATCACATGGTTTTATGATCATGGTATTTTTAGAAGACAGCGAGATCACAACCTGTGGCCTAATATAAAGAAAAATCCAAACCAACACCTGGAAAAACAGCACATGGGTAATATGCACTCTAAGTATCCCCTTACTTGGATGCAGTGTTGGAACGTGCTGCCCAAGCCTGTCATCTTTCAGCATGTGTAGGAGCGTTGTTTTACCGGCATTGTCCAGGCCCAGGAAAACTAGCTTCCCACTCTTTTTGTAAAGACCTGAAAGGATTCAGAAGAATTCTTATTTTATTCCACTTCAGGCTGCGCTGCACTAGAAACGTATTTACAAACAACATCATACATGTACATAACATAGATGTAATGTCACAATTCATTTTGAGATCAGCTACTACACATAATATACTATACCATTTTTTATTAAAGCACTTTTAAAAACAACAACAGGGCTGCCCAAAGATCATTACAATAACACCAAACATAAAACACAAACACAGGCCAGAGGGAAATGATACAGAGACACACAAAAGCTGTAGAAGTTAAACAATAAAGGAGTAAATAAAAAGTAATTTAAAAACACAGTCAACACCTCACACTGGGTCGAAGGCCAGGGAGTAAAAGTGTTTAAACGAGTTTTAAATAACAGCAGGTGAAGGAGCCTGCGTGATGTGCAATGGCAAATCAATTTTAGAGCTGCAACTGCAAAAGCTCTATCACCTCTGAGTTTGCTGGTCTGCTGACCTCAGAGAATGAGACGGGACATGTGGATGAAACAGCTCAGACAGATAAAAAGGTGCACGACCATTAAGGGACTTAAAAACAAATAAAATCATTTTAAAATGGATTTGCACCAGCTGGAGGCGAGCAATTGGAGCCCTGGCTAATTCCAATAAAAAGTATGTTGTAGTCACCGAGATGTGATGGTTTAAAAAACGCATGCATGACTGTTTCAAAGTTGTAGAAGGCTGACAGAATAGGCTTGATTTTTCACAGCAGCCTCAACTGTAAAAAGTGGGATTTTACCACTGTGTTTACATGAGCTTTACAGTAGGATCCATTTTCACACCTAAGTTTGTGATTATAGATTTCTCGTATCGGGCCAGATAGGAAAGGTTGATGCAGGAGCACTGTTGGTGCCACTGGATCTAAATAGTATAACTTTTGTTTTGTTCTCATTAAAATTTAGAAAATTTAGCGCTATCTATCCCCTAATGTCAATAAGGCAATCAAAGAGAGGTTGGACAGAGCATGCAAGATTGTGTTTCAATGGAAAATAAACTTGACTGTCGTCCACAATGAAAGGAAATATCACGTTTCCGAAAATGCCAAGTGGCAGCAGATATGAAGAGAAAAAAAGAGAAGTCCGAGAATGGAGCTTTGCGGTAAGCTCATGGTAGGGTCACCAATGCTGACACAAAAACTTCTATCAGAAAGTTAAGACGTAATCCATTGGAGAGGTGTGCCTGTGATGCGCACCTACTCCTCCAACCTGGAGATGAGGATCTCGTGATTCACACTCACCACAGTGCTGTGGTGAGTTTTAAACCCAAACTGGAACACTTAAAGTATTGCATGCCCGGGTTTGTAAGGATTTGATTGTTATAAAAAATAATTTCCAAAGCTATCTATATGTTGAAAATCTTGCTACTACAGGCAGTTTATATAAACTTCAACCAGATTGATTAACTGGTGTAGGAGAAGTTAGGGAACAGACATATAAGCATATGCTGTGATCATTATAGTAACATGTCAGTGCCTGAACAAAATGCACCAAGCTTAGGATGGGAGTACTTAGAATGGGGTACATCATTTCAGAGCAGCAGACAGTACTCACCTAAGAACTGTAAAATACTACTAAACCCCCTGTAGATCCAGTCAAATAAAAATGACATCCTGACAGCGTGCACCTAAAACAAGAAAGCAGTTTACTAGACAAAATAAAATATGAAGCATAGAGATGCCAGCATTATGATGCAATGTTTACATATTTTCTTAAGAGCATAGTGGGTTTGATTTGTTTATCTACAGTGGACTGGAGACTCCAAGCTTATCGATTTCTTTTAGCAATGTTTCCACATAGCAAAGAAATGATGTAAAACTAATGCTAGTGGAGCAGTTATAAGGGAGTCTATAAGGATTCTGACCTACACAGAATCAATAATGGCATCAATTAAATTTTATAAACATACATCAACATTTATGTAAGTAACTCCCATTACAATTTTTAAGCAAAGTAGTATTTATTGCAGGATTTCTGATTTGCAAAGAAACATATCTTCTAACAGATGCCATTTTGGCTTGTCACACTGAGTCATCATACCTAAAATTTGGCAAGTAATAATGTCTGCAAGAGCCGTGCCAAAAAGTGATTGTCTGCCAAGTCTAATATCTTTGCTTATATTGGTAGTCAACAGGATTTACAAAGGAAATATATATCAGATAAAGAAATTTTGCAAATGTCTTTATGACTTTGCGTTATTATACCTATTCCGTGTTGTACACTGTGCTCAATCCAGACCTTTTTGGCCACTTAAAAGATCCGTATACAACTGTTTTTGTTAGCATTTTAGCAATTTATGCTGTCCTCTTGTTCAAATTGTCCTTGAAAAATACTTTTTTAAAATGTCAATTAGAATTTTTACCTGGATAAATAAAAAAATCATATAAAGTGACTTTGCCAAAAGCTGATTGCAGCTTCTACCATGTGACAGGAATTTTTCTGTTTCAAAATTACTTGATATCATTCATTAGAGATATGTTTAACCATTATTATAGGTTAACAAGTCACTTACAACAGTTAATCCCTTTTCGGCACTGGTCGAAATGAGTCTACAGCTCATAACATGAGGCATCGATAGGGTTTTTTCATATCTGTGACATAACAAACTGTTATCTCCTTCACCTACAGGTGTAGCAAGGCAACTAACGGCGATGCTACCCATCTGTACCTAATGAAATATTTACAAAGACTAATTGTTAGATCGGACTTAATGTTTCACCATGAATTGAAAGCAGAAACAGTGCTGCAGTTTTAAAGGACGCCGCAGTATTTAGCTTCCTGCTTCGGCGAGTCTTGTGAAAGATTACCCTGGTCGGCTAGTTAGCATTGACATTGTTAGCCCCGGCTCTTTCTAGAATCTGACCACAAGTGGGTCAAGACAACGTCTAAGAAACGAAAACTGCGAGTGAAACCAAAAATAAGAGACAGCGACACCAGAACAGGCTTTTTCCCATTGACTTGTTAAATAAAAATGACAGTACTCTCTGAGTTTAGCTCGCTTACCTGCAGCACCGACAAGCTGACAGTTCTCGGTAGTATCACTGGTCTCCTTGGAAACAGTCAATCAGGGGCCTCCTCTTCTTCCTCGTGCTTTAGAGTTTACCGCATGACTTGCATTGGTGCCCCCTACCGTCGACCAGGCGCCACCGACGCTGCAAAGTGTGCTATTAATGTGTGCTGCGCTGTGAAAAGGTTACTATTCTTAAAATTTCAGAAGTTTATGTCAGGATTTTCACTTTGTTCTGTTCTATACTTATACTGAACTCAGAGAAATAATTATGGTATTTATACTCCAACACCTTTATTTGGCAGCTGTTGCAGCTTGTTCCTTTACTCATAAAGTAAGACTTTACGAGTAACACTCTACCCATAATACTGTGCTTGCAAAGTCTGCTTTGCTCCAGTCTCAATGAATAATTTATAGCTCAATAAAACTCTAATCTTTCGTCCTGGAGTATGTTCAAAGAACCCAAAGCAGGGCTTAAAAACGAAAAAAGAAACTGATGTATGTTGTTATGTATTTATTACTTCTACATGTTGTTGACAGCTCTTCTTCCCCTCTCACATGATTTTATTCAATAATAGTTTGAGTAAAAGAATTTTTGAAGGTTCGTAGGCTCTTGAAAGCAGGGCTTTTTCTTTACAAACTGTGCAAACGTTTTGCAGACTTTCACAATAAGGTGATATCTGTTGCATTGCTCATTTTTTAAGGGGTATGCTTCTCGTTTGGGGTGCAAGAGCTCCCGGGTTCAGATATGCACTTGTTCTAGCAAAAGCAGGACACAGCTAGAGGTAGTCTTTGAATATCTTGACCATATTATGATATTATATAAACTATATTTAGTGTTTCAACATATCTGATTTAAGTTACACATACATTATGCACTAGGGCCTCTATTACTTGACCGTTTAGGGGCACCCTTTATTTGCAAGTATAGTTTCTAACCACATTGTAAATGCCTTCAGTTCTTATTGGAAGTGACTGTTTAATTGTATGCTGCAGAAAAAAACAGCATGAGACCTTTTCACTCACAGCTAAAGGCTTTAATAGGAAGTCATTTATAATCTTAAACAGCTATTACATCTTAGGAACAGTACATACATCATGTAGTAGAATTGTCAATATTGTCACATAACCCAATGAATTATTGAATGTAAGACTGTAAAGAAATGGGTTTATATGCCTTTTATCAAATATTAAAGAAGTTTCTTTCTGTCTGTCTAAACAAATGCTGTTATCCACTTTAGAGTCACATTCTTTTGATAAACACAGCTATAAATGATAATGACAATATAATTATTGAGTTGACATGGTTTAATATAGTGTTTATTTTTCAAAGTAAAATCAAATTGCATTAAAGTTAAATGACAAAAAATAATGAGAGCTTTCATGTGATCTGGATTAAAAAATAACCACATCAGCCAATGAAGGTTGAACAACCAAGCAAGTAAATGTTATATGAAGTAACCAAGACACATCAAATCCACAGGAATCAAGGAAGGAGGGATGTGGGAAGACTTAACATATTTCTTGTTTCCACCCAGACTGTACCTTCTCACTTGTCATAGTAGAACCATTTGTCAACTGAAAAAAGTAAAACATAAGATTTAAGTTCCATGAAGCAACAACACAGAGTTGCTGCAAATATCTATAAACACCCACCTGAACTTGGAATAAGTTCTTCAGCTCCAAAAGCACATGCCTGTAAGAGTGAAATTATTAAATGGTGATATATTTATTTGCTTAACTAATCACCTTTAAAGTTCATGAGGAATACATGTGCATGTCATTAATAGACTAATTAAATGCTGCCAAGTTCTCAGGGCCTATTTTCTGTTTTACAGGAAGCCATTAGATGCTGGTTTCTTTTTGATCTCAAAAACATTACTCTTATAGAGAGCAGCTGGAGTGAAATGAAGAAACCGCCTTTAGCATTTCTCTGTTTCCAGTTTCTTCACTAATCAAATAGGAAGGTATGAATGCTAACATGAATTTAAAAATAAAATGGACTTACAGATTTAACTACTGCCTCGGCATCCCCAGCAGAGCAGCAGAACGGACTATCTGAAACGCTGGTGTTCATGCTAATCAAAGAAAGGAAGACTTTTTTAAATTGAACAATTTTCTGCCTATACACATGTCTTTCTCACCCCCAAAAAGTGCACATATTTATAGTGTTTACTTAGTGTTTTACTTACTCCAAGAGACACATTACCAAAGTAGCTACAGTGCTGTGAAAAAGCATTTGCCCCCTTCCTTGTTTCTTATATAGATTGGGTAGCATATTCCTGTTAATAAATGAAATTGTTTAAAAACTGCATTTTGCATTCCCTCGGTTTGATTAAAATTAAAGTTTGTTTGACGAAGAAATCAGGAAGGGGGCCAAATGCTGTTTCACAACACTGTACATTATATTCTAATCAAATCAAATCACTTTTATTGTCACGTCACATGTGCAGGTACACTGGTACAGTACATGAGAGTGAAATTCTTGTGTGCGAGCTTCACAAGCAACAGAGTTGTGCAAAAATACAATAACGTAAAAAAAGTAAAATATAAGAATGGCTAAATCTGAAAGTAATAAATATATGTACAATATATAAGAGTATATTCATTACTGGATGTGTATACTAAATATGTTTCTCTACGTGTGTGTGTGTGTGTGTGTGTGTGTGTGTGTGTGTGTGTGTGTGTGTGTGTGTGTGTGTGTGTGTGTGTGTGTGTATGTGAGTGTGTATATACATATTTTACAAATGAAATAGAGTAAACAATAAAATAAGATATATAAAATATACAGAGGTCGGTAGTTGACATGTGCAAAACAGACATGTTCTATTGTCTATTGTCTATTGTCTTCCTGCTCTATCATCTATGCAATGCAAATCATTGGCTGGAGAAAGTTAGGGCAGGAAGTGCCTCTAATAGCATCTGTCACATAATGTTGCCGAGCTTTATATTCACACAAAGCATTTTTTTTTTTTTAAATTAATCAACTTGTTTACCAGTTTAACTCGCCGGCATTGGTCATCTTAGAAATCAGTGCCTTCCAAAACTCATGTGTGCTCTTCACTGTTTTAATGGCAAAGTCCTGGAGAATACAAAAGAAATACAAAATCAAAGCAGCTATAAGTCTCTAAACTGAAAATGTAATCATGTATGTATTGGGACAGATTCAGTATAGCTAAAAATATAATATCAGAAGTGTAGTCTGATGTCAAACCAAGACCTAGACTAAAATGCTGAACGCTGTACCCGGTCCTTGAACTCTCCGTTAAAAGCAAACTGATTTTCAGGTTTCCCATCTGGTACTTTGTATCTTTTAAACCAATCAACAGTTGCCTCCAGGTAGCCGGGCTTAAGTCGCCTCACATCATCAATATCTGCATGAAATGGAGAAAATGGAAAAAAAAATTTAATTCCAAAAAGCTCGCACAGTCTTCGCATATTTTCCAGCAACATAAACAACTTTGATTTTTAAGTAATCCCTACTGTTAAAACTGCCAGCTTCTGGGTCCTCAGTATTGATCACTATGACTTTCCAGTCTGTTTCACCCTCATCGATTAAAGCCAGAGTTCCCAACACCTTCACTTTGATTACTTCTCCTCGAGAGCACACCTGAGGATTAAAGATACTGTTTTGAAAAAGCTGCAAAAAGCACCATTTCAGTAAGTCTCTTCAGTCAGACTTGTTCCAGTACCTTATTTCCTATGTCACATATATCGATGGGATCATTGTCTCCGCAGCATCCTGTGTCGCTGTCCTTGTGGTTGGGGTCTTCCCATGTCTGTTAAGGAGACGAGTATGGGGTTAACTGAACAGAGACATGGCCTAGTTTCCTGCTGTACATATATCATCTGAGTGGGACTCGCCTGCGGTATAGCTCCATAATTCCAGATATAACCTTTGTGGGGAAACACATTTGCTACATAACGAAGATTGCCCTTCTTCACGTCTTGCTTCAGTGGATTGAGAGGATCTTTAGTGGCAATCTGTGAAACAAAGACATTAAGTACAAAAATAAAAATAGAAGGAAGCACTGACTTAGATTGTAGTCACTACATTACCACAAATATGGGAGCGATCGTAGAAAGCAACAAATACATATTTTTGCAAGATATGTTATGTACCTCCATCTTTGCATTTGTCCACCTTGGAACTTCAACAATGGCATGAAAAATATTCTAAAAATGGTAAGAGACATAGCTTTGTTACTGTTGTACCTGATGATGTATTCTCCTAGTGGCTTATTGTGCTACTTATAGACTGGCATAATGGTTATCTAAGGTAGGATACAGATCATTGCACCTATGTCTAAGGAGTTTCAAGAGAAACCCAGCAGCTACCACAGTTTTTGTTATCTAGTCAATGATTTGTCTAAATAGTCAAAATAAGGACATATGTATTTAAAAAATGCAAATAAATTAACCTGCAAGACAAAATACGGCACAGTCAGCAGGTTTTCAATGATATAAGTTCTTCTCTAATATCCCAAAAGACTAACAGCCACACATGATGCTCACCTCTGCTTCATTTGCATAGATGGGTACATCGTGAAAGGGAGAGATGTATTTGCCCTCAGAGTTTTCTATGAAAAGAATTACACAGTTTCATCTCCCTATTCAAATAAATAATATGGGATCTTTACATCTACTTAACACTAGTGCTCTTGTGATATACCGCTACATGTTATGCAAGCAGCTATTACACTATACAAAATCCATGAAGGAATTATTTCCCACAAACAGTCAAACTAGTTCATTCAAAGAGCTGTGCTTACTGAAATACACCCTGTACTCCTGGGTGTTCGGCCTGCCCTTCTCCTCGATGGTAAAGCTCATGTCTGCTGTTGGTTTAAACCCCTCCAAGTGTGGTCTGTTCACTAATTCAGCAGGACTAAGAAGCTCCCGGCAGACAGGCAGTCATGTAAGACAGGGGAGCAGACATGCGCACTTCTTAAACCTATGGGGTTAGAACCCAGACAACTACCTGTATTTGACAATGGGGCTGCTGTGGGAAAGGCGTAAACACCTGGTGACAGAACCATGCTGGCTTCTGCCTGTTCCTGTATGGCTGCTGTGTTCAAATCACATCTAGCACTGGCATCTGTAGCTTACAAAAGTAACCCGTGTGAAGCAGAGTTGCTCAGAATAGTAATCAGCAACTAATCCTTTCTGTTACCACTTCTCCGTGGCTGCCACATGCATTCTGCAGCACAGACGTGAAGTTTCTGCCTTCTCTGTGTGTGAAGTGATTTGTTTTCGAGTTCCCCGTTACAAGCTGTGGCTCCCGAGAGTTCTTTTCACAGAAAAACAGATGGAGCTGACAGGTGTTAGCTGTAAGCCAATTAACACGGCAGGATTAGGTGGTGTGCAGTGTTGTGACTTCTTACATCTCAAGTTTCACTTTAACTGTTTGATAACATACTTATGAGCGTGTTTTTGGAAACACTGAGAAAAAATATTTAAATTAGTTTTGATTTTTGCATGCTTATGTAATACATTTGAGCACCGAGTCCTATTCTACATGAATGCCTTTAAGTTTTTATATTAATCTTTTGTACCAAAGTTTAATTTTTTTTTTCATTTGCTTGTTTTGTTTTGGTTGAACTTTTTTATGTCACTTAAATCATGCATTTCATTTATATATTGTTATCCAAATAAAAAGTAGTGTCAGAGTAAAAGTGCATTAAAGCACCTTATGGGAAAAAAGGAAGAAAAACACAAAATACATGTGTAGCAGTAGTCTTATATCTTTGTCGTCCAATTTCTATATTAAAATCATGTAACTGTACAGTTCTTTATCATATATAAAGTATTAACTTTCAGCTATTTATATGAAAAATCCTGCTGTAAACCTAACTAAAATGTGCAGTGCCAAAAACTGCTTAATATAACCTGTCAAACTGCACAATAGCACTAAAGAAAGAATGCTCCTCTGCCTATAGGTACGGTAATTAAAACACAGTGAATTAAAGAGGAGCGTGATGCTGAGTGCGAGGTCACACTCTGGGAAGCAGACAAGTCACGTGGCACTGAAAGCTTGCCACCAGGTTAAATGTCCAAAGAACACTCTCCTTTGGCAGACTTGTAGATGCTGATGACTTCTCCCAACAGAAATTGTGTATTCAAACCCATTTTCACCCTAGAAAAGGTTTATTTGGATTATTCGTTCACCAGATCTTCTTGGTTTTCTAATGATACACGCAGACTTGAAACTCTCCGCTCAAACATCAGGTGAAATAATCCAGACTCAGCAGGGATGCTATTTAAAGTGTTCTTGAGGAGTAAATTACTTTGAATTGCTCTTCTGAGCACCTGTCTCCGTCTTCTGGAGCTTCTATCACAGTTACAGTCAACTGGAATTATCCAACTTTGAATGTGGCTACAATACCTTCAGGCATCTTGAAAGGATGTTATTCTGTGAGCTCATCATACTGTATCTACCTGCGTGAGAAGTACCTGCACTCAGAGGGTGAACTACAGACGACATTCTGTGTGTACAGACTATTATCTTAGCAACTGCTTTTCTCTTGCTTGTTTAAATTATTGCTCCAGCTGTAATCTATGTTCTAGTCCAATTCTTTAGATTTTATTTTTGCATGTATAATATTTAGCCAAATGTTTCTTCTTGCAAAACATTTTTCAGGTGCAATCTTAGCTTCCAGTCAGTTGTATTTGCATAGCCAAGTGCTTCACTAATACAATACAATCTGTTCTTAGATCCTTGATTTGGATAAGGAAACACTCACCCAAAATGGTAAAAAAAAAAAAAAAAAAGAGAGAGAGAGACTTGTGAAACATGAAAATATTTAAAAACAATCCTGAACACTTTTGTACTTCTGTGCCATTTAATACAAACTCAGTATTGTATATAACATAACCATCTCAGCAAAGTCACCAGGTAAAAAAGACAAATACACAAAGACTGCTTAGTTTGCAATGTATATTTGTTTTTTCCCCTATCAAAAACAATAAATAAGCCATAATAAATATATAATTTGAAACAATGTCAAATGGTGTATCAAGAATGAGTGATTTAATTTCCAGAAGTCTTAATACCAAAAGTAGAGCCTACAGGGTTCCCAGCAGCATTGAAAAGTCAAAGAAAGAGGTCTCTGCACAACTCTGTTTTTGTTGCTTGTACAGTATAATGATATCCTGAAGTATTTTTGTCCTGCCTGTAACACAAAACTAATTCAATTTAAGCAATTAAAGGCACACAGCTCCATGCTACAGGAGGTGAAATACATTTATCATGCATTTTAGGACTCTGCTGTTGACAAAATGTCAAATTTACGAGGAGACTGCAGAGCTGACTTTGTGTTTGAGTCCAGAGGGTTTGACTTCACATTCAGCCACTTCAGCGATGGCATGTCAGACAACTTCTCCAGTGGTACTTCTGTAGAGGAAAATTTAAAAGACAAAAAGACTGAGACGTGTAAACATGTACCTTTCTCACAAAGAGGATACATTAACAATTTTTTTTACCAGTAAGGCTATTTCCCTGAAGATCAATATGCTCCAGTGTGGCTATTTCAGTAAGCTTATCAGGGAAGATGGAGAACTTGTTATTAGCCAGGTTGATGCTGGTCAGATGCTTCATTTCCGACACAGAATCGGGCAGTTTGGTGAGCACATTTCCTTGCAGGTCCAGTTCTGCAAGGTATTTCAAGACACGAGTAAATCGAAGGGTCGCTTGGCTGTTTTTCCCATCAGAGCACGAAGACATTCTGTCAACGTTTGTGAGGTGAATAGCATGTGAGATTAACAGTATACTAAAGCGCAAGCTTTTAAAAAATTAAATAATTAATAAAAAAAATACATCATTTACCTCTGAGCTGAGTGAAAGTTGTAAAGAACTTGCTAGAAACGGCCTTCATCTCATTGTCAGCCAATGTGATAACTCGGATGTTTTCTGTGACAGTCCTCAGGACTTTGAACACACCGTCTGGGAAAGAAGCTAGCATGCATTTTGACAGGTCTGCGGAGAAGAAGAAGAACATAGTTAAAAAATAATCAAACATTAACACAGTGTAAATCTATAATTACTCTGATAATTACACATGATTACTTACTATTCTTATTATTACATTCTGGCATTTCAAGTTATGAAGCAGTCAAATTTAAGCCCATGTCGCCACCTGCTGGTACTATCTCTGACAACAAATTCATTTATATGCTCTGAACAAAGATTAAGTGAGAGACAAAGGAAAGAATATGTTAAAGTGTATCTTACCCACACTATCTTTTCCCTCCTCTACAGTAGCATTAATCCTCCGGGCCACTTTTGCAACAGCCTCAGCCATTTTTCTGCTTTAACTTTTCCTAAGAGACATAATGCAACATTACACATACCTCCACATATAAATGGTAAGATGATAAAATAGTAACTACACTATCAGTCAAAGCTGCTGCCCATGCTGATATCCCACTGAAGTCAGCACAACACAGTCGATGCCTGTTTTAAATTTAGCCACAGGCTAAAAATGAACCTTCTAAGGCTAAATCTCATTAAAGATTGCTAACACTGATAAATGTCACACTTTAGTTGTTTAACGTGGACACACTCCAAATTTTTGTGCACTTTTGGTTTTAATTACATTAAGGCAATTTCTAACAGAATTTAATGTAAAGACCTGACCTGCAAGTGTATTAACAGCAAGTCAGATGGATTCATATTCTTCTTCATATTCTTTTTAAACTTAGCACTGGCACAATATTAAGGTCTTAGTTCTTTGCTTATCTACATCTACATTCTGAACTGGTTGAGTTTTTATAACTAGTTATGTTTGTGCACTAATTCCTACTCAAAAAAATGATTATCAACAATGAAAAAATAAAAAAATAATCAGAAAAAATAGCTTTTCTCATATATTGTACTTTCAAGTACGCCACTGATGAATATATTTGACATGTCAAGAGTTTTTTTTTTTGTTCCAGTATTCACAATTTTGAATGAACAAGATTAGAAATTAATATAAACGAAAGACAGCTCAGGTTAAACAGTTGAGTTGTCTTCTTCTTTTGACTGTTTTATGGGTTGACACAGTGGATCATCTGCCTCTATCTCACCCTACTTCTAGCATCCTTCTCTGTCACACAAACTCTCTGAATGCCTTTTTTCCACTACATCCATAAATCTGCTCTGTGGTCTTTCTCTTTTACTCCTGCCTGGCAGCTCCACATTCAGGTATCCCTACCATCTTATAAACCTTTCCTTTCATTCTTGCGGCTATCCTTCTATCACACATCCCCCCTAACACTGGTCTCCACCCACACCATCAAGCTGCCCTTGCTTTTCAGCTCTCTTGTCCACTGCCTGTTCTGTTGCTTTGTTTGGTTGACCACAGGTATTTAAAGTCATCTATGTTTACTACCTTTACAGGTTCACTGTTACACCCGTCTCTCTCTCACACGTGAAATCTTTCTTCTATTGACTTTCATTTCTCTTCTCTCTAGTGCATATCTCCACCTCTAAACAATCCCTTCCAACTGCTCCCTGCTCTCACTACAGACCAAAATGTCATCTGCGAACATCAAAGTCCAGGGAGACTCCTGCCTGACATCACCTGTCAACCTGTCAATTGCCACTGCAAACAAGAATGAGGCTCAGAGCCGATCCCTGATGAATCACACCTCTGCCTTTAACCCATCTCTCACTTCTGTCACACCTCACCACTGTCTTGTTGTCCTCATACATGTCCTACAACAGCCTAACACACTTCTCCACCACTCCTGACTTCCTCTTAAGAGTACCACAGTTCCTTTCTTGGCACTCTATCATATGCTTTCTCCAGATCTAGAAAAAGACACAGTGCCGTTCTTTAAATAATTTTTTTTAATTAATTTGAAACTATCTGGTAATTTGTGGTAAAGTAATATTAAAGACTTCTCCAAAAGTTGAATCTGTTCATCTGGACGTAGCGTTTTGTGGGAGAAACGTTTCGTCACTCATCCAAGTGACTTCTTCAGTCTTTCATATTAAAGTTTAAAGTTTCATATTAAAGACAACTCATAAAACATTTGTTACATTGAATTACAGAGTGTTTGAGAGAAATTCAACTTCAACCTTTGCCCATTATTAAAACCCATTAAGTCCTCAAAGTGGAAATAGTAACATAAAACCCCAGAAACGCTGCTTCAGTTGAGCCTTCACGCTTTTCACTTCTGGTTAACCATAAAGCTAGTAAATAAAGCATGTATGCTAACATAAAAATCTTTAGACCTACTTCAGACCTACACTACCAGACTAATATAAATCCCCCAGTTGACAGACATATAGATATGCTCTGTGTCATTGAAGCTATACAAAAAAGTCACTTACCTCAACTAAAAGCCTGCTAGTATTACCAAAACGTGCAAACGCTGCCGGTGTTAGCTAACTTAGCTTCAGCTTCTCAACCCACCAGGCAAGTTTAACGAGTGTGTATTTTTAACCAGGGGAGGGGTTGGCTGGCTCACCTCTTTGCTGCTGCGCTATTTTTTCGGTCAGTACGATACATTAGCATCACCTCATATAAGCAAAGAAGTTATCAAACAATGCAAAAGCAAGTTAATGCTTAGCTTCGGTTAGCAAAACATGAGCTTCGGTTAGCTTGCTAGCTAACATACGTGATATTCACGAGCGTCAGTCCTGCGCTTTGAAATTGCAGAACACGAAAATTTAAAATATAAAACAAAACAAAAAAAAATAGCGTCATACACGAATTCCATAAGTAATAAGGCGCAAATACCACAACTAAATAATTTAAACCATCTTTAAAATTTATTAAACACGTATAAAAAGATTTTTTTAAATAGTTGCTGGTTAATTCAACTATAATTAAATAGTTAACCACATCTTCCTGAGTGGAAACTGACATTACGAAGTTAAATGTTGTCTTACCTCTGAGTCCTGGTCAGCTATTGCCAGTCTGACCTCTGCCATAGTCATGAATCTGGCAAGTTCCTGGTTAGTCAGTATATTTTCAAAGGATTTGAATACAATGAGCTCTATTGCTTTAGAAGAATAGAACCTAGTTTAGCATTGTTACAACAAACTGCAACTTTAGAGTGTTGGCTGGATATTCCTTTTACAATGCTTTATTTTGAATGTAAGAGGAATTTGGCAGTCACTTACTATAGATGACTGAAACAGCTAGAAAAGTCCACCTATTTTGAGTGTGAGTGCTTTTGTGAAACACAGTTCACACACAATCCTGTTGCTTAACATAAGCTTCACCATGCTATTTGTCATGAAACTGTAGCATCTTAAAAACCATATACACCACATAATTTTTAACCAGCATAACAAAATACATATTAAGGGTGCAACATGTACATATAAGTAATTTTATTTTAATATTTACAATAATATAACAATATAAATAGCCATTATAACAATATACACAAATGGTAGTCAACAATAAAACTGTGCTGAAATATTAATCAACATTACCATTAAATATTTACAATTATAACAATTGATAATTTAAAGTGAATGAACTTCAGTTTGTGACAATAGGTGAACCCCATTTTTGAGTTCACATTTTGGTACATCTCAAAATGCAACTATTCTTACAAACCAAAGCCTACATCACACATCAAAATGTTGTCTCTGTACAAGGCTCCGACACAGTCTTGCAGTGCTTTCTTCCTTCTGTATAAATGTTTTTATTTATTTTATTTTATTTTCAGAAATTACTTGGTTCTGTCAAGAATTTCTGTACAGTGTTAAGCCTGCAATGCAGCTGGTTTTAGCTTTCACTGGCACCCACACTGATCCACAATCATGTCCTCGTGGTGTCGAAGGAGCATTTCTCCATTTTCATAGTACAACATGCTCAGTGGGCTCATTTTGGTTGGTGCACAGCAGGGTGAGGCCACTCTGTCAGGGTGGAAATGCTTCAGGAGACTCTGGAAAAAGAAAGAGAGAGGCTTTAGGCCAATTGTAGATAACTGCAGTTCTTTAAAGAAATATAGTAATAGCGTTAGCCTATCTTAGCTTACTGACATACTGACCCACTTACTGTCATCTGATATTTGCTATTCTGCTTTTCACTTCATTTAGTAAGTTGTTTTGCTTTGTTGATTTTTGTATTTTGAACATTTCTGTTCATTTAAGCTATTTGTTATATGTTTTGTTGTGTTTAACGTAATATTTTGAACCACTTTAAACCACAGACGTTCTGATAAATAATTGTCATATTTGAGATAAAAAAATTATATCTTGTTTTACCCTTTTTCATAGTGTGGAAAAGGAGTACTAACAGATTTGTTATGATGAAAAGCTTCAAATCCTCACGTTTTACTAAATTAGCAAAACAAAAAATAATAAAACAATTATTATAACCTTGCGACAGACTGGCAACCTGTCCAGGGTGTACCCTGCCTCTCGCCCTAAGACAGCTGGAATAAGCTCCAGCCAGCCCCCCCCCCCCCCCCCCCCGACCCTGAAAAAGATAGGTGGTAGAGAATGGATGGATGGATGCCAATTATTTCATTGTAACATTGTAACACTGTACAAGAACATAGAAAATTTGACCCTTCCTGGGCTCTCTTGGTTGTTTTTAACAACCCACAGACCAGATTGCCACACAAAAGTCAAAAGAATGTGATGTTTTTGCATCTGTTTATTTACCTTGCCTCAACCCCTCTCTTTAATTTCCCTACAGCAGGGACTATAGAAAGTGTGCAACTCTAACTAATGTTAAATTGTTCTTTTTTATTCGTTTGCAGCTGATGTTACATATTAACCATTGCCAGTATTTCTAAGTCACACCTCAGTGGCTAACCTTGGGCTTGTTTGTTTGCTGCTGGGAAGTACTGAATGAACAAATGTAAAAAAAAAACAAAACCAAAAAAACACACACACAAAAACTAGTAACTATGATTCATATTTGCATAGTGATTCAAGTATTTGAGATACTTGTTTTGTCATTTTGAAAGTATTTAACAACACTTTTGGGTAGAAAAACACAGGAATAATTTCCTTTTTTTAATATATAGCTTACCATTGCTGTTCTCTACTGTTTGTGAACCCCCTTAGAGAGGCCCTCCACCCTTTTTCTTCAGTCTTAACTGGTGTCAAGTTAACATTGTTAAGACATCCATCAGACAGCCACCACCACACACTTGACCAGTATGTAGTGCATTTTCACAATGATATGTCTCTGATCTAACACATTACTGTAGCTAAATGTCTCAATTTTTTCTTTTTAGTGAACAAAAACATTATTACATTATTACTTACATAATACATTACATTACATAATTAGATAAACATTATTTGACTCAAGAGCCACTGAGGACTTCCGGTAAATTGAGTTAAGTGGTATTTTTGCTTGCCTGCAGATTTTTCATAGTTGTTATCATTTTTGATCACGTAAAGTTTATTTTATTACATATTAGTCTGAAGTACTGTTTCCATAAGTTGTACTTTAGCGGTTTAGCTACAGTTCAGCCACTTCCATTGCGAAGTAATTGGTATTTTAAAAGTTAGCAGAATTGCTTTAAAGAGATAGATAGATAGATAGATAGATAGATAGATAGATAGATAGATAGATAGATAGATAGATAGATAGATAGATAGATAGATAGATAGATAGATAGATAGATAGATAGATATGCATATATCTGCCAGTGATTGTGTGCATATGAATTTTTAAATGGTCTGCATACAATGTTCCTATGATGATAATATGAATATGTGTAAGAACAGAAAATCTAGATAGGCACTCACCTGCATGTAGGCATGATTGGTTGGATTTAAGTCTTCTCTCAGAGGACTAGGGCAGGAGCCTTCACAGCGGTAGGCATTGTATTTTTTAGGAAAGACAATCCAGGACCCCCAGCCAATCTGATTAAAGTCGACATGCAGGTCCACTTTGTGACAGAGCGATTTTTCACTCACTCTTTTGAACAGCTGCGGGGTTCTTGCTGTTTGCTCCCTCTGGCCCCGTTTGCTCCTTCGCCTCTTTTTGATTTCAGCAGGGGAGAAGAACTTGGATTGTTCAGCTGTATGGAGTAAGCTCGCTTTAGCCTTTGAGTTTTCATCAGACCCTGTGTGTGAGAAGACAACCAGCAAGGCCCGGTCACTCACATCCTGGTCTTTTGTCAAACTTCCTTCATAAACGGGCTCATCGGGAAGAGGCAGGCCTCGCCTTTTTTTTATCGTTTTCCTTCTTCTTGACACTCGTTTGTGTCGAATTCTTGTTGTTGATTTCTCTTTGAGCCAGCTCAAGAGGGGACTTGTCATGTTGAATACTTTCCAGCTCTGCGATGATGTGACTAGTGACGATTCTGTGAGCAGTGCCAGCAGATGCTGATCCTGGTCATGGTGGTGATACACCTCCACACTAATGTTGGAAACATTCATTGTCCGAGGTAGCTTGATTCTCAACTCTGCTGCCTGGATTTGTTTGTCAGCTCCCAGCGCATGGAGGTCAAAGGTTGCCACCCAGGATCTATGTCTGTACGTCAAATCTGATATAGCAAAAATGGAAGAATTAGCATAATTGAAGAGCACTTTGTATGACACAGATTATAATGACTGATTATTATGCCACAATCAGGACCATTATTGTGTGTTACTGATGCATGTAAACCAACAAACAACCACCTGTGCAGGAAATTAAAAAAAAAAAACCCAAAACATCACCATTATTATATTACCAAACATTAGATTGCTGTCTTTCCCTCCTCACCACACAGGTGGTAGATAGCTGCAACTTTGTGAGCCTGGTTTTGCTGGAAATCTATTCCTCTAAGCGTTTTTCCTTCCTTAAAATCTCCAAGTGCTTTTGAAAGGTGATCACCGGATTGTTGAAGGTTACTTTTCTGATAATTTAGGGTCTCGCCAAATTAAATAAACTTATGGAAGGTATAAGTGCAACATATATCTTAACTATGACATGACATTTTCAGTGTGCAGCCTGCAACAGCTTTATTAAAGAAGATGCAAATCAATGAGAAGGCCTACAGCTTCAACCTTATGTGTTTTGCTTGTTTAGTGGATTTAATCAGCCAACAGGAATTATTTTAACCTAAAATGTTTTTCAGTTCAATTGAAAGTTTATTTACCTCATAACAGAAGTCAGATAAAATTAAAAAATGAAACCTTTAATAAACATGCAGGCTCATCTGGTGAGAAAATAATAATATATGTCATCTAGAACTTCATGATTAGGGGATTTCAGTAATCAAAGCTGCTTATGCTTTTTCCCAACATAACCCATTCATTATGCTACCCATGGACACCCTGCTCTGCGCCCGCATCTGTAAAGAGACCCATTGTGATTCTAAACAGGTGTGGTTCCGATTAATCTAAGGGATGAACGCCTTTTAAACATTTAACTTTTGTATTGTCCGCTGCCTATTGAGTTCGACTCTTGATCAAAAGTGCAAACCACCCGCGCTATTAATCCACTCAAACCAAACACGTAGCCGAAACCAATCACTTAACACATCCCTGCTTCTCACGGCTTCTGCATATCCTCTGTCAAACAAACAGGTAGTAACTCTAACACTTTACGGAGATGTGAAATTAGATTCTGCAGCAGGGATTGGGGGGTGTCCTGTGCTGGCTGCTTGTGCCACCGTTAAATCCAGCGCTCTAATTTAATCAAACCAAGTGCGAAAAAGAACTGAAGGAGGTTGTTGATTTGACTAAGCAAGAGATTTGTATAGGGGGATGTCTGGCGAGGTATCTAATCAACATCACCTATTTAGCGAAGAAGAGGTTTGCTTTGAGAATTAGAGAGAATACCGGCCTTTTCACACGCTGATCCCTGCATGGTTATTCACCCCCTAAGCGGAATGTGGATTGAAAACCTCTGAGGTCGTCTGGCACGCAGTGTTGACAGAAAAACTAAACCCCCTTAACATCTAAGATGATTTATTAATGGTAGAGAAGACATCTGACCCGAACCAAAGCTATAAAACACGAATGTCAAACAATTCCCTGCACGTTTCTGACAAACAAACCAAATATTTTTATGAAGCAATGAGCCAGATCTTACTTTTAGCCATCATACTCTTCACGGTGTCTGCTTGTCTTGCGGCATCTTGCTCCATCGTATCCATAAGGCCTGAAAAATTCGACTTGAAATTCCTGTAAAGTTGCATCATGTAGCTCGGCAGGTGATATCCAGTTCCTCGGTCCATCACGGCAAAACGGTGCAGCGGCCTCATAAACACCCCATCGCTGGATTTATGAATCCCTTGAGCCAGCAGCGCCAGCAAAGATGCATGGATCGCAACGCCCAAAGCTCCCCATGAGCGCATGTTTTAGGTCGGTTAATGACAAATTCCTCCTCTGGAAGAGCAGGGGAGCCTTATATACTCTCACCCACCCCCTTTCACGTTTAACAAGTAGCTGAGAACATTAAAGGAAATTGACATGAGTCCTCAAGACTTGCTACCTGACAGCTCATCATCTATTCAATTGGTAATGAGGCGCCTGGGTTCGTGTTTACAAGGAGCACAGGTTTTGTTTGCACCATGTTCTGTGGGCTTCTGCAGCCTGACTCCCCATTCTCAGACTAATTGTTTCATCTGTTTGGTTTGCACTAATTGTTAGGCTTTCCCATAGTCTAATTTAGTCTACTACGGGCCCCCTGAAATGCACATCAGGGACAATGAATGGGCTCTATAACCCATCAGGCATGTCTTCGTACAACAACAACAATGGCAACAAAACTATTAATGTCAAAACATCACTGCAACCAGTAATATAGGGAACGCACATGACATTTATACTACATTTATTATGCATTTGTTAATAACTTGGCCTAATTTAACTTCTAATTATACCACAAATGGCCTTTTGTGACAAGAATATTACGATAAAAGATGGAGACGGATAAAACAGGCCTACCATAAACTGAGATAAAGTCGCTGGAAACTTAATATAGACCTCTGGGACACTATCAAGCAGCACAGATAGAATGAAGCAGGAAACACGTCTTATCTCGCTCATATTTAACTTTAAGATGTTTACTTTTAAAGCTATACTATTATATAAAGCTTTACATCTTCTTTATGGTCAGCAATCAATATTTATTGAACTCACTGGTGTTTTTCTGGTTAGAATTCCTTAAACAACGTATTAATTTTATTTGTAATGTTTATATATAAGCTTTCATTTTATTAATAGTAGTAGTATACACCTATTATAAGAATGCTTAATTTCAAAGTGGCATAAGAGCAATGAACCTTTTAAATCTTCGCGAAGTTAGCACGTCAAAAATCTTGGTTCCTGCAAAGAGCATCTGTGGATAGGTTGTCGCAAACTGCGCATGCGCTATGCGTCTCCATTCACATAATGAAATCCTTTTCCTCGAGAATCTCCCGAGAAAGGATAAAAATTAATGGATATTTTTCATCCATCTGTATAGTTAAAAAGCGGTGCACTTTGAGGACAACGTCTACACCGGAATTACCGAGGTCCGAGGTCTGTTTTCCTAACTGGCCCGTCGCTTTTTCACCTACCGTGTGCTGAAATGGTGAGTAGCTTTAAAGTTTACGGCTCTTTTCTTGCACGAGTCATGGCAGCTAAAAAAAAAAGTTGGCACTCGTGCCGTTTTTGGACCCCAGTATCCCTCTAGATTACAATCTCCAGCAAATATGGATTTTGGACTTTTGCTTGGACTAGACTTCCGCAGTGAAGGATATTTTCATGATGTGCTTGTGTGGCTGATGGGGCATACATGTGCTTGGCACCCCCACCCCCCATCTCTCCATGCCTGCACTGCATTGTGCATTCAATTTGGTGTTTTGGGCGCTGACAGTGATAACTAATAAAAAACAAACAAACAAGTTGTGCAAACCACGATAGGCAGTTGAGGCTCATTACTATGGAAATGCATAAATGGATAACTGTTAACTTATGTTTTTATTTGCTTATAAAAAACAAACATTTTCTAGGATGTCCTGATGTGTTACAGTGCAACGATTGCACGCGCATGAAAATTACATTACAGTACATGCATGCAAATGATAAAAGGTTTGAGAAAAACAATGTGTTATGCTCTGCGTAATGCATTCGTATCACTTATGCAAAAACTGGATATGTACTAATAATAGGTGTGTTTTATATGTTAGCGCTCATAAGACAGGAAAATGAACCAAAACAAATACTTCTACATACAAATACCACTAACAGAAACATAATCTAAAACCGCGTCATGTATTTACATGTGCATGCATAGCATATACAGTATATAATAGGCAAATAGTGACGTCATGCTGCATCTGCGTAAAGATTTTACTAAAAAAATAAATAAATAAATAAAAAAATACTAGGCCTGATATCCTGATATAAAGTCTAAAAGCACAAAGCACATGATGTTCTTTGATGTATTGTGTTGTTGTCAAGGTCTTTGTTTACTTTGGTCCTTCCAGCTGGTTATCCTTCCAGGCTCTTCTGTTTATATCGCTTTACCTCATGTCATGGGGGGTGGGGTGGGAGTGGCGGTGGGGTACACTGAAACTGCCTCTGATTGACCCGATCAAACCAGGAGTATCAGTTAATCAAGAGTGATAGAACGAAACTCCTGGATGATTGAGCAGCCAAATACTAAATGGTGAGCCTTTTAATCTCAGTTTATCTTGATAAGAGGGCTGGATGAGAAACTTAACTCCTACGTGTAATTTTAAAAGTTGTTTGTTTGGACATGCCCCACGAAAAGCCCCCACGTTGTTTCCAAAATGATTTATAGTAGATCTGTTCATAGGGATTGAGAAATGTAAAACAGGTGTTCAGTTAGGTTCAAGTTTCCTTAAGTCCCAGTGCTGCTTGTTGAAATTGATTTGGATGCATATTTGCAATCATTTATGAGAGTATTGTGCCAAGTCAAGGTCAACTGAGTCAATACTGAGAGGGGCCAAATTCGGGATGGGGTGTTGCGGGTCCCAACTCTCTTTTCGTATTTTCTGAACTTGCACAATAAAATGGCTGTGACTGTTCACCTTCCCCATGTTCATAATGAAACTATAAATAACAGCTGACTGCAATAAAACTGCTAGGACTTAATCAAACACTTATAATCTATCATATGCATGTTTAGTTATACAGCCCATTACTAACTACATAAATTAAAAATGCAGTGCAGGTGAAATGAGTCATAATATGCTTTTATGTGGAAAAGAAAGTACACTTTTTTCAGTTCTAAGGTCTTAGTGATACCTAAGATCTTAGAACTGAAAAAAGTGTACTTTTCAGTGAGGACATAATTAAACATGATCTGGTCCTTGCTAAGTCTTCAAATTAGGTAAATACATGCTCATATGAACAATAAAAAATTATGTATTACACTGTGTCAAACTGCCAAAATGCAGAAGCAGTGTGTGGAAAACTAAGCACACCCCATGATTCTATGGGTTATAGAGATCCACCTTTAGCAGCAATAACTTGAAGTAATTGTTTTCTGTTTCCATTTATCAGGCTCTTACAATTTTGGCACACTTTAAAATGTTGAATTAGTTTATTGATGTTTGCAAGCGTCTGATCTCATGGTCCAGCATGTCAGTTGGGTTAAGCTTTGGATTTTGACTGGGCCATTGCACCTTGATTCTCCCTGATTCTCCCATGCTGCCATTGTCTTTTGGAGAAAGGAGGCTTTCTCTGGACAATCCATTTAGTCTTTTTCTAATCATACTGTCATAAACTTTAACATTTTACATACTAACTGAGCCCTCCAGAGTCTGAGATGTAGCTCTTGGGTTATTTTGTGATTTCTCTGAGCATTGCAGGGTCTGACCTTGGGGTGAATTTGTTGCAATGTCCACTCCTGGGATAATTGGCACATCTTGTTTTCTACATGTTCATAATCTTTATAAATTACATAACCCTCCTTCCTCTGCATTGTGTTAACAAACACCTGAATGCTCTAGGCGGGCAGACTGTGAAAAGTGCTTTTAGAGAGAAGGTTGCTAATTATCAGTTAATCAGGTTTTTTTGATCATAAGCACTTGGCTGCTCCTAATCATCAGTGCAATCAGTAAAGCTGTACTGCTTCCAATGTCTTGTTGTTCCTTTAATTGTATTTACATAATTTACATAATGAGAAGCATTTAAAAATGTTTTTGATCTTCTTACATTCTGATAAAAATATTTGATGTAAAAATACTTCTGATAATATCAAAATATTTGGAGGCATGCCTTCCAGTAAATATAATTTCAGTCATATCCAAAGTTACTCAGAGGACATTTGATGTAAATTAATTAATTTCCCAGTGGGCACTGTTTTCTGATTGTGATAGTTGTCTGAGTGAAAAGAAGTGTTTTGGAAATTAGATAATTATCTAAATGCAGTTGTTAATTCTTACCACAAGGTGTCATATTTGATCAATGGACTCAAGAGAATATTGCGCTGTACGTCCACCCAGAACATGCCCCCGTGTATTTGTAATTAGCTATCGTTTCATCTTCCCAAGGCCTTTGAGCTGCTTAGGTATTTTTAACTTGACAGTGATTGATTAGGGAAACATTTTGATTTGGGAACAGTGTCCCTGTGCTGTGAGAAAGATGAAAAGACTATCTGAAAGCGTTAATAATGTATTTCATTTCTAATGTGTTTGGAAGCTTAGAACTTGTCTCAGGTGAAATACTTCCCCCTTCCTTACAATTGCTCTTACAAGGCTCTTAGCAAACTGGCTTTCTGGAGATAAGATAGACACCAGGCCTGAGAAAAGATTTGAACAAGAGAGGTGATAAAAGCTGTACGGTCCTTTTCCAGTGGGGACATTAAGCAGAGAGGATGTTTTTTCAGTCTGCCATTGAATATACTCTTATTCTAAATTATGCTTTTTTTCTGATTTTAAAAAAAGGGAAGGTGCATGAGCCTGTGCCTAGGTGGGTCACTCATTAGCTTTATGACAGTTTATTACAAAATCTCCCCCCCGCCGAAAAACAAACGTATATTTGTTACTTCTCACTTCCTGGGTGGATTCATTCATGTTTTGAGGTTTGCGGGCCATGGGAGGGTTTGGTTTCACATTCACGGTGTTGCAAAAACGTCAGAATCTTTGGCCTGCGCGGCTGCAGGAAGGAAGGAACAGGTGTGGCAGCAGTAGATTTTACATCCATATCTCGAAAAAACCACTTACCACTTTTGCAAATCAGCTTGATGTGGACACTATCTTGTGACAGATTTGTGATCGCACATACTTTTGTAAGAAAACATTCTCACATGCAGTTCACTCAGACGATAAGCCCGATGTTGTTGGCCGTTTTGTTTAATAATTTGGAGCCCTAAGTGTAAATGCACTTACCCAAATGGGTAAGTTTGGCAGAATTTCGATACAGGTATTTTTGCAAGCAGTGGCTGTGGCTGTGTTCGTGCCTTATTCAAACCTTAGGATGCTTGCTGTTTGAACTGACATACCCTCAGTGTTATGACTACAAAGGGTACAGCACACAGGCATTTACAGCTAAAACTCAAGCTTAAATCTAAGTATTTGCCCAGCTGTAAGCCTGTTTACTTTCGACATGACATGTGTTAACTGCTAATGAATGGAGTAATTAGCGCATTGCAGTGAATTAGGCTTATGTTGTCGGTGTTGCAAGTGTACCTTACATTCTACAGTGAGGGTTTACTGCTGCATCTGCTCGTAATTTGTGTAAGAAGTGACGGTTTAGTTTGATACAGTTGCTGAAAGGTCTGTGTGTTCAGAAGGTATTGTGCTGCCAGGAGGCTCCGGTTTATGATTGGATGGTGAAGTGGATGGTGAGTAAGCCTCTGGGTCCGCCTCCACATCCTCTTCACCCCACCCCCCCCCCCCTTACACACACACACACGCACACACACGCACACACACGCACACACACGCACACACATGCGCAATCAGTTTCATACACACACAAATCCGAGCAACCTTGCACCTCATGCGCAGGGGATGCATACAAAAAAGTAACAAACAAACCAACAGTGGAGCCCCCCACTCCACCTCCCTGCACACTCCCGTCTTTTCCTACTCAGTGGCTGTCT
Organism: Pelmatolapia mariae; assembly: GCF_036321145.2. NCBI lineage: Eukaryota > Metazoa > Chordata > Actinopteri > Cichliformes > Cichlidae > Pelmatolapia > Pelmatolapia mariae. Next base: position 12,250,754 of record NC_086234.1, read on the forward strand.
GGGATCTGTCCTTACTGAAGGACATGTTCATTGACTTGCTTTATAAGGACATGTTAATGATGCAAGACTGCCGCCTGCTGTAGTTTGATCAGGAGGCAGAGACACATTGCCTCACAGAACAGACAGAGATGCCAGTGGGGATGTCTGAGTGAGACTGCTTGCCTGCCGGAGAGCTGTCATTTTGGTTCTTTTTAACCCATTATTTTCTGTTTTGTGATTGTGTTTCTCTGAGACTCGCACACCTCTCGGACGGTGGAATGAGCAGCTGAATGTCAGGTACAGTTGTCATACTTTGCATTTTCTTTGTTGTGACACTTGACTCCTGTTGCTGGTTTGTGGTCGCAAAACGTGTCATCAGTATGTTTTCAAGAGGTACAAAAGAAATGGCATGCGCTGTTCTTTAGATGCACGCTGTGATTTTACATGAGACTTAAGAGATGTAAAATATCTTTTTAATATGTTTACCACATTCTTTGATAATACCAGTCATGGCTGATATTCACATAGCTACATGGATTGCATTCTTAATGGCATGTGACGCCTAAGCTCTCCTCTTAAGTGTTTATCCACTCTCATTCTTCTGCCGGAGTGACCAGCACCTGTTTGAAATGATTCAGACACCCTTGACCATCTTACAAAACGCTGCTCAGTCAAGATCTGTTTGCACTTACACAAGTTTATCACTTCAGCTCGAGTTGCAAGCCAAATGTAACATGTTAACAACTCGGTGTAAAATCTATCTGCTGTCACTTGAACCGGCAGATCTGCCAGAATATTGTGGCCAGACACTGAGGTTTACAAAAAGTGAAAACCACACCACTGCAGGCTTGAAATAAGAAGATAAAATTGGCATCTTGAGATGAAATAAATTACAGACAGGGTTTTTAAAAATAGATTTGTAAACCCTTTTTAGCTGGGGCTCACTGTCAAGCTGTGATGAAAGCAAGAATGCGCAAGGCTAAAGGTTACTCGTGATTTATGTCGTATCACTGCAGTAGCAGAAGCAGAGTTTGTTTGTGCCTCAGTGGATTTTCAGCTCTTACTAGTGCTACGTGCCATTTCCTTTAGATGTCGTCCAGTCAGTGTGTGCACCTCGGCTGTCAATCTGGATGCTAACTCTTGCAGTGGAAAAGCTATTTCACACATTTGATCAGATTTGAAAATAGCATTCTCTCACCATGCATCAGCACGCTGCTTCTTTTTACCACAGTGTGCTCTTTCTGAGCACATTGCCAGGCCATTTCTTTTGTACAAAAATTAGCAAAAGTCATAAGTTGACACAAATTCACAATGAGGTTTTTGGAACAGTTGAAGGAAAACACAAAAAAGATTTTTTGCAGAGGAAGCACTGAGCTCATTTCCGTGCAGAACTGACATTTTAGGGCAGGAACTAGCAATGTCCTGTGGAATCACGCCTGCAACCCTTAACCTCATTGGTGAAATATGCGTACAGCTGCAGGGAGGAAGTTTCAGAGAGTACATGTAAGCGTTTCCTGTCAAGGTGTGCTTATACTTCCTTAGCTTGCGTGGGGGTGTGACTGAGTTTGGTCGAAGGGTTTTCTTGGTCTAGCCTGTGATGAGAGAGAGTGGGACATTGTGTCATTGTTATTATTAAATACAATTAGGATTCAGATGTCATACTTTAAGTTAGTGCACAGAAGATCAGATGTTTGATGGAGATATTGTGTGGCTATTTCCAGACACGACATGACTGCATTGCACTAAATCAGCTTATTTTTGTGTACCCAGCATGCTTTCAGCCTAAACATTTTCAGACTGAACGAGTGGCCTCCATGGAGACCAGAAAATACACAGGATCCCTGATTATGAATTAGGTGATGCCAATTTGCATTGAATATAGAATTTTAATGTGGCGTTTGTTGACATGCTGGCGGCTCTCCTCTCAACCTCAATGTGGGAAGTTGTGTTAAAAGATCTCCTGCGCACTACAAAGTGATACCCATCTCTCTTAAACCCCTGCATCTCGTATGAATAAAGGGTGCTCTGCATCCTTCCTCGGGGCCACCAACAGATGCATCCTGCAGCTGCAAGCTCCTTCCTGTCTGCGCTCAGACCCTTTTGTCTGAAGACGTTGCTACAGCAAAGTTGGGACACCGGCTGAATTTAAATGGGGCTGTCCTGAATGGAGCAATACTGATAGGCTGGCAGTAGCTTCTGGTTTCCATGGTCGTAAGCCCACTATGCTGTCTTTGAATTTAAATATTAGTGCCACTGGTTAACTTTCACCAGCTGTTCACAGCGTTGTTGGCAGATTCCTACACAAACACAGAAAGCTGAATTCAAGATTATTGTTTTTGTTTGTGTGTGCATTTACTTATTTCATTGAATTCCACTTGTCTTTCATCGGACCCGCACACAGTGCAGCATCAGTGCAGTGCTTCAGTGTGTGTGCAGTACTACTCTGGTTGATGTGTGGGATAAACAGCCTCTCTAATGAGTTGCCTTGATTGGCTTGCCAGTAGGATGTTTATGACTGAGGGCTATTTCTACACAGGCCTCCACCCCGGCTGCCCGCCGGGGGCGGAGACCAGGTCTGCCCATGCTGAAATTAGTGCAGTTGAAGAGCTGCTCTTGCATCTAGCAAGAACGTCTGTATCAAAGTTTGTGCACCGTGGTCTTGCAGCAGTGGTGACAGGCTGCAAAGTAAGAGAGCAGAGCCTACAGTGTGACCATTTCCTTGCTGAAAAGTCAAAGCAAAGTATCACATATCCTCAATTATCAGATGTTTCGCAAACAACCACATCACATATGCGATAAGATTTAGGAAGTCCTAGTGCGTGGCTGAATATAATGTGAGAATCAGTTTTCAGTGTTTTATGGCCTTCCACTAAACCACAGAGCCATGCATAACTGTGGTGGTGGGTAAAAGAAACCTACTGATTAAATGCCCTTAAAGGGACAGAGATCGAAAATTAGTCTGCTCTGTTTCTACCCGTTACTTTAAGGGAAGAACAAAGCAAAACTCGTTAAGGTGAACGGTTTGCCTTAAAAGTGTTAAAAAGACCTCTCTTAATGACACCTTTGCTCGTTCACACTAATCTGCACCAGGCCTGCAAAATATGCTTCATTTTTCATCGTGTGTCGGCATTTTGGAATCAGATCCATGTGATGTCCAAACCATCAGCATTCGCAGTGCTGGCTATGTCTTTCTACTACTGTCAATTTGGCTCTTTTATTATCTCTCCTAAGGGCTTAAATGCGCAGCAACAAAGCCACCCCTCTTTCCGTCTTCGTAGCTTGTATACAGAATAGTGAGGTGGCATGATGCCACAGTATTCCTAGCTTGAATGCTCTGTAAAAAAATGGGCATATCTTACATGGATAGTCCAAAACTGGCAACACTTTTACATCTGCTACATCTTGTGGTATACTTGGGCGTACAATGTTTACCACAGCTTGTTTCTGTATCGTTTATGTGGCCCACACGTCGAATTTGCAAGTATAGATTGGTTCATGCCACCCTTATTCATTAAAAATAAAAGTTTCAAAGGAAAGAGAAGAAATATTGCAATTTCCTGCTAACATAAGCAAAAATTATGAGATAAAAGCAGAAGTTAAAAAGCTTTGAAAAAAATGAACATATTTCTGTGGATCTGCTTCTGTCAAGTGAATAATAAAGTTATAATATCATGTGTTGTCTGTTGGAAAGAGTCAGCTGTGTATCATCTTTGTGCATAGCCTGCCCATGTGAAAGAAAGCTAAGCTTTAGCCATCTGGCTGCCAGATGTATTGCTACTTCCCCTGGTCTCCTCTGTTGAGACTCCAGTCTCCTGCATGAATCTATTCCCCAACATCAGTCAGGAGACGGAGCAAAGACGAGGAGGACGTTGTCTGAAAAGTATAACTTCTGAAGTTTTGCCTGAATGCCAAGCAGCCTGGCACTTTGAACTCCCACAAGGGGTGTTTCCCTCCGACTGGGGGTGGGTGAGTGGATTCAAAGTAGGAAGATTTCTTTTTTTGGATGTGATGCCAAGTTCTCACACTCCTTTGGACCATGGCAGAAAGAAAGCAGCAAAGAAAAGGCTCTGGAAGCACAGATTGCACCTCATCTCATGCGTAAGATATTATATTTTACTGGATTGTTACGTCGTGGAGTGTTTTTTGTTACGTTTCCTGCGGTGGCCACAAAATTATGCTAACAGAGAACCTTTTGGTATGTGACGGGGACGTAAATAGATTTGTGAAGCTGCTGGAGCACAGCATTGAAAACTTGGCTTCCTCCTATTGAACTCGGGCAGGGTTTCTGACTCTTTTGCCTTCAGTCTTTTCACGCAGCTGTTATTTGATAGAAGCATAATTACTGAAATCATATGATTATTTAAACTATTTGAACTGCAAACCATTTATACTGTACATTAAAAAAAAAATCCAAACCAGGAAACACGTTGTGCTTGTGAGAAGAATCTTTCTGCTGAATCAAAAAGTCTCCGAGTACAAGGCTTGACCTACCTTCTTACCTTCAGAAGCAACAAAGAGGACAGTAGCTGTGACTCATGCGGCACTTCTCTCACCCACAGCCTCTCTGCACCTTGAAAACCCACTCAATTCAAAACTGATGATCACACAGAGGTGCTTTGAGCTCAGCTAGAAGACTAAGCTTCCATACGTCTGAGCTGTGTGACATTCGGTAGATTTTGTGTTTGTTGGATTCATTCTGTCTGATTGTGTTTGGGGACTCAGTGTATTATTCTGTTCATTTAAGTTAGGGGTAATAGGTTCCCAGCCAGCTTCGTGTTGCAAGCAATGTTAATGAGCACTGATGGTGTGGCCTGCTAGGCTGTCAGAAGTTTTGTTTGTTTATCTGTAGAGCTCCCTGGAAAGCTTGGTTTTTATTCAGAGGAGAAAAGGTTTTCTTGAAACCTGGCTGGCTCTCATTGGAGACTCTAAACCCCTACCACTATGACCATGATGAAACTGTAGAGAAAAGAAATTAATGGTTAAGCCTAAAAATGCGGATTTTATGAGTCATTGGCTGAGCCTCTAGGCATAGAAAAACTACCCTGATAATGTTTTTCATAATACATGATAGCTCAGCTTATTTGATCACATATCCTGAATACAATTATTTTGCAGTTTTTATGTGATAAAATAATTTTTTGCTCATAAAAAGAAAAAGGAATTCATTTGAGATCATATAAAGAAGTAATTCTTATTTCTATTTTTTTCATTAAGCAGATCGCTAAAATAAAAGCAGTTGTGTGTCCACAGATTTTTTCTATACTCAGCTTTGAATGCTTGCCATGTAAGAATTGCAAAACTGCAATGATAATCAGAAAAATTATAGTTCAACATGTAGATTCTTTCATTCTGATTATATGTTAAGATCGGTGCCATCCAAACATACTGATTACCGTGGCTCTGGTTAACCATATTAAAAACCTTCCAAACAGACCCTTTGAGATCATAATAGCCTTTAACGGTGTTTCCAGTTCTTCTACAGATATGAGAATGGTACCGGTCTTCTTATTTAGCTCTCTCAAAGATAGCGAATCGTCTGGCGACCATGAATGTCAATACCTAATTTCCTGAAAACCATCCGGTAAAAGTAAAAAACCTAAATAACCTCATGGCAGCACTTTATCAAAACACAAGAGAGATACAGAGAAGGACCTAAGCCTTTGGGGGCCAATATAACAGACCACCATCAGTTTTAAGAATTTTTAACCTCGTCATTGTTTATGAATTCAGATACATTTAAAAATCTAATAAAGCGCATGGTTTTGAGGCAGTTTTTCAGCAAATGCAGTCCTCTTTTGCCCTGTACACATATGGCCTACCTGCAAGCAAGCAAAGCCTGCTCAAGTGTAACTCGTCACACTTTTTAAATGTATAGATTTCTTTATTATTACAGGAACTTCAGTGTCTCTCTGTGTCAAATTTAATGAGATCACTGGTGGGCAATCCTCAGCCGTGATACTAGCATAGAAAAAAATGTTTCATGATGTGAAAAATAAAAAAATCTGCATAGTAATTCAAAATTCTATTTATATAGCATACGCTGATGAGTAACACCTTTTTCTAACCTATTCCTAGTCTCAGTGTGAGACTAGTACTGAATAAGTTTTCACACCTTAAGTATGTTTGTAAATGATGTCACTCTCCAAATACACACTGTTATATGTTCCGCCGCTGTGTGCGTGCTTTCATGTGTGATTGCTTCCTGTTTCTAAGTCCACTGCGATGCCATTTACAGCAGCTTGTGGAGCATGGGTACAACTGCCAGTGCCGCACCACAGCCCGTTTCTGTTGCGTCGCCGCTTGAGAGTGTCCATGGCAACGGGATGGCTGACAGCAAGCAGTCTCTTTGCATGAGCCCCTTCCAGACAGTCAACATCCACAACAACAAGGCCAAGTCCATCATCACCAACAAAGTTGCACCTGTCGTCATCACGTAAGTCCCTCCCCGAATCTACGTTCTCACAGTTGGGTGTGAAACCTTTTTGATCACTGAGGTGACACCCCCCTCACCCTCCAGCCACGGTGTTTGCCCCCCGTTATCATCTCTTTTGTCAACCCAGGCCAAGCAAATAGCAGCTGATAATTGAATTGGCCTCTCTGCACCATCCACACCTTGTTTTGTGTTTTGCATTGCAGATATAATTGCAGACAGGAATTTCAGATTCACGACGACATCCTCAAGACCAACTACAAAGTCGGTCGGATATCAGACACTCTGCCCGAGCACTACCTCGTGCAGGTGAGGGTGCCGTGCTCTTCTTGTAGCTGCGACAAAGAACAACACTGTCACAGCAAGCTGTGGAGTCATCTCACCATTCTTTCTTTTTCACATTTACATGTCCAAATTGCAGAGTGGTGTAGGAACATTGTCATGCGCTGTTTTATGATCAGAGGCAGCCATTAAAACGGGAATGTTGTCACCCTCCTCTCAAGGCTTTGATCTGCTCTGTCAACTGTGCTGTGGTAGTTCAAGCATACAGTGTTTTGTCAGTGTTAACTCACGGCTCCTTTTATGTGTAGAGAGGTCAGGAGTTTAATCTTGAGAACATCTCCTTAAAAAAGTGACTTCCTTTCTTTCTACCAGTAATGTTTGTCTGAGATGTTGTGAATGCCTAATACCTGATTAAAACTTGATTTCTGGAGCTGATGCGGATATTGAAAGCAGTAAAACTACTAATCAATCTTCTTTATATATTTATATACTTATATATTGTGCACATAGTAAGTTAGAGCTCTTTTTAAAACAGTAGATTTGATATTATTCCTCTGTTTACTCATATTGATATAACAAATTGAAATACCAACTAGAAATGGGAAAACATATAATGTAAATATAAGAAAAACCTGGAATGTCCAATGGTCATGAGGGTGTCTGTATTTGTTTTTTCAGTGCGTTAAGCTTTCTGGATCAGTGCAAGGAACAGGTCTACTAAAGATCTGGGCGGGAGGGCATAGATTGAACTTTCTGAGACAACACAGTAACCGCATGTTATCTTTTTGGTGTTGTTTGCAAACACAGAGGACAAAAACCTGAACAAAATCTAGCTTAATCTTGCAGCGATGACACAAAGCACTTCTACATGTAAACACAGTGTCAATTTTTTTAACCACTGTAATGTTTACATTGCTACTCTCCCAATGAAGGCTGGGCTGGAAGTTGGAACAGTTTGTCTCAGTTCAGATTTATATGTGCTCTTCTTTCCAGGGGGAGTACTTCATGGTCCAGGATGTGTACAGCAAGGCTGATGTCCTAAACACCACGGGCAGTTATGGGGCGCCCAACTTCCGCCAAGTGAAAGGATCCTACCCCCTGTATGGCATGGGTCAGCCCAGCTTGAATGGGTTCAAGCAGGTTCTCCAGAGACTCCAGGCACAAGGACAAGAGGTCACTGCCATAACTTGTGTACAATTTCACTGTGCCCCTCTTAAGCCTTCGATAGGTTTCTCTGTAGATCCTATTTTCCTGTGCTGGTGCCAGTTTAGCTCTGCCTGGCCTCTTTCGCTCCGTGTTGTCAGTAAATATTTGAGGAGTCAAGTGCTCAGTGGAGGCTGTGGCTGGATTGCAGAACTGAGCAAACAGAAAGTTGTGGTCATGTGCGCCAGTGGAAAATGAATCTTTCTACTTAGAGCAGCTAGAAACCGGCCGCAATTAAAGTGAAATTGACAAAATTATACATCGGGTTTTTAAAACTCTGTATTCATGTGCTCCGTGTCATATGACGAGAAATTGTTTCCAGCTATTTTTAAAAGTAGTGTCGTTTTAAGGAGGAGGCCTGTTTTCCCATATTTCTTCCTACAGGAGGTTATATTCGTCTGTGTAAGAGAGGAGCCCGTTGTTTTCTTGCACAAGGACAATGACTTTGTGCCATATACACCGAGGAGGAAGGAAAATCTACATGAGAACCTTCATGACCTGGAAAAAGAGGAGAGGGTGGAAAGCCTGGAGCTCACCATCAGAAAGGAGGTGACAGACAAACTCATGCCTAATCCCTAAGGGTTTTTTTTTGGTCATTTGCAACAGTATTAAAACTCTCCTTTCATCCACGCTCCACAGCTCCATGACTTCGCCAAGCTCAACGAAAACGTCTTCTACGTCTACAATGACATCGAGTTCTTTAAAGACGAGCCACAGAAGATATCGATCACATGCGAGGAGGACATCCATGTGACCGAAGAGGTCTACAAGAGGCCGATGTTCACTATGCCGGCCTACAGGTTGTTTACATTGTTCCTTTATTATGCCTGAGCTCCTCGGGTCACACGCACGAGTTTACACGAAGCAGCGTGTGGCTGCCTGCTGCTGAACATGCAGGGAAGGTTATAAATAGTGGTGCTTGTTTGTGCAAAGACTGGTTGCCCTGCGTTTTTTTGGAAACGAGAAGAAACGGGGGCGTAAAAACTACAGATTGAAACATCCTGTTTGCAATCAGATCTGCGGTGTCAGCTTTGCTGAGATGTTGTGAACCGCTCGCTGCGTATCCAGGCCAAGAGAATGTATTATTTCCATAGGAGAGCCCTAAAGCCTTTACTCTTAATCTTTATGTTTCGTAAACGATAGGATGCTTTATTATAAATAGATTCAAAGTGCAGGTGTTTGGGCTCATCCTGTGATTCGGATCTCTCCCATCATCCTTTGCGGTTTGCCGGAAAAGGCATAGTTTCTATCTGATGAGATTAGGAAACACAACATTAGGGAGCTCGGCTGTAAAGTCTTAAGGTTATATGTTTATGTGCTCTGACCTACATAAGGGCAGTATTGACACAACATACACAGGCACGGGTTCAACTCTGGGTGACAGTGTGTTGTTTTGCAGGTACTACAGACTGCCACTGCCCACAGAGGGAGCACCATTGGAAGAAGACTTTGACGCATTTGTTAACATACTCAGGGTAAGCAGATGTAAAAATGTCAATCACGCTACAAACCCAGCTGTTACATAGTCCTTTTTTGGGCTTGTTTTTTTATATTTGGATCTTGTTCTGATGTACCATTAAAGTTATTCATGGCCAGAGCTTTGGAGAGCGTCTGGAGTTTCTCACTGAGGTACTGAGAAAGTAACGCTAGCTTTTTTAATCCACATTTATGCCATTATCTGTACTGTATGTGTAATCAATCATTAATAAGTCCCCCAAAAAAAGGCAGTAAGGACTCATTTCATGTCCATTCTTTGGTCATCCACTTTGTCTGGTTTCCGTCCTTCCCTTCACTCATACAGGATGTTCTTTTATTCTTGTTGTGACCTTTTTTGGAGTCACTTGCAGCAGCCGTTCCCATTCCCTGTGGTTTGAAAGCGGATTCATTTTTTGTGTTTGGATCAGAGCTTTGTTTTAGTAAATCTTAGTCACTCACTCTGATATTTCTAAAGTGATCAATTCAATGCGATGAGCCTGATATCGTTGGTTTGATGGCCCTAGATGTAGAGTTTTAATGGAGAGCTTCTTGGAAACGAATTTGATTTCTCTGTACCATGCTGCTGTACCATGTGTGAAACAAAATAAATAAATAAATAAACTGACATTTTCTAGTGCAAAGTATGTATTATCTATCATGTGACAAGCCAAGTGGGCATCTTGTGTCCTACGTAAAAAAAATGCACCCAATCCAGGAAGTACCCTGCTATTTTTGGTAGTAAGAGCAGATCTGTTGCACAACTTGGCATTTGGGACTTCTGACATTGTCTGCAATTCATGTGTGAAAATAGCTTAACTCTCATGTATGTGTATCGTTTTCCAGGAGAGCCCAAGCTTGTCTCTGGGCCATGGTGCATCCCAGAAGCTGCCTGCTCTGCTGTTCAGTTGCCAGGTGGGCGTTGGACGCACCAACCTAGCTATGATCCTGGGCACGCTTGTCATGAATCGCCTCAGGGGTGATTCACAGCCTCCACCCCAGTAAGAAGTCCAGATCAAATAGAAAATCAATGACAAGTATTTATTAATTAATTAATTTTTTTTATAAAGGCAAAATATTTGTTTTGTTTTGTCAGAGCTGAGGAGCCAGCTGCTTCAGAACCCAGACCACTGTTCCAGGTGATCCAGTCTCTGATCAACAAGCTGCCTAATGGACAGCAGGTCATGGAAGAGGTAAAGCTGATAATGTCTGTCTACATAACAATGATTTGAAAGAAAAAAAAAACATAATAAATTCTACGTAGGTCCCAAATAAAGATTTTATGCAAAAACGAGAGGTACAAAGTATTTTATTACCCAAACAGGTATTTAAAAATAAATTGTTCATATATGTGATTCATTGTCTTTTTCTTCTTCACAGGTCGACCAGGCGATTGCCCTGTGTTCAGAAATGCACAACATAAAAGAAGCAATATATGAGAACAAGAGTAAGCTGGAAGGAATTGGTGAAGATTATCAAATTCAGGTTAGTAATGATATAGATTTTTGAAGTTTGTAACTTGGAACTTCTCTTTAAAAGCAGCAGCTTGTGCCATAAATATCTCATAACTTACAGGGGCCCCCGCTGCTCAGTTTATGTCCTGCTTAATAGAAGACGTGTGAGAGCACAATCAGCCTTGATAAACGTCTTTTATCAGTGAGGGCCCTCGAGCTGATGGACGACTTGATTAGCTGATATCATTAATTGATCTCTTTCCTGTCTTTCAAGAAATAAGCTTAATTATTAAAGCAAGTTTGGTTAAAGTGCTTTGCTAGAAAAATTATAAACACCTTGTAGAAGCTGCTACTGTGATCAGATAATCAAGCTTTTATTCCTCTCTTAGGGAAGCAGTACCAAAGACTACTTTCTCAACAGAACAATGCAGAGCTTGGAACGATACTTCTACTTGATTGTATTCAATGCATACCTTCATGAGCAGGTAAAAAGTTTTTTCAGCATACATGTCTTCTCTGGGACCATGAAAAAGAAATTGTAAGTCGTAACTATGTGTTGTTTTTTGCAGTATCCTCTTGCCTTTGTGTCCAACTTCAGCCAGTGGATGTGCTGCCATGCTTGGCTGTACAGGTTACTGGCCTGCATGGATCTATCAGAGCTGTCCGCTCCAGCAGAGCTGGTCACTAAAGGAGCTCGAGTGCTGGTGGGAAAATCAGATTATTATATTTAACAATATCATTGTTGTTAACATTGTTGATGATGTGGAATGATGTGCTCTTTGCTCACATTTCATTCAGAGCCTGATTTATAGGCTATTTTTAAATTCAGATCTTTGTTCTTGTTCTGTAAACCTTTAACTTGAAGATGTCAAGCTGTGTCCATTCTTTCAGTTATTGTGATTTTATAACAATGCAGATAGGTAAATGGTAATTTGTAGCACATTTGTAAATGATTAAACCTCATAAAAACACCACTAGGTTTCACAGAACAGATTTACAAGAATCAGTCACAATCCATACAACATTTAACCACAGGCTAAAGACAGAAAAGTCACCAGTGCCACTAAGGGGGCAGGCTAACTGACCAGGTCGCTAGGTTTGTGTGGCTGCGCTGAGCAGATGAGGATTTGGGGCAATAGTGCATCATTTAATTCCTGTTTTTGCATCAGAAGCTGTTAAATAAAACAAATATTTCAGATATAGTTTTGAGACATGTTGGCAGACAGTGAGCTTAAAAGAAACAGATAAAATAAGAAATAATAGAAATATTGAAAAGTCTGCTTGTTTTGAGTTGCATCATTGCTTGGATATTTTTGTGTGAAGCTGAAATTCTCAGTCTATGTCCTTGGCTAGCTTTTTCTTTGTAAACATATTCCTGAACAAGTTCCCTAAATCTGTTATGATCTAATCATCATCTCCCTACGTTTACCCCTTTAAACTAAATACATTTCCACATAGAAGCCACCATGCTAGCTGCTGGTATGAAAACACATTTCATGCATTCATCCAAGATCTGTCATCTGTATTTGTGATTTTTAAAATCACATCTTTAAAAGCACCGTATATTACATGCTGTGAATGACTGTGTGTGTGCAGGTTGCTGATGAGTACTTGGCTCCTGACGTGCTCAGCACAGTAAAAGAGATGAAGGCGGTTAACTTCAGACGAGTGCCCAAGATGTCTGTTTATGGAGTGGCTCAGCCAACATCTGAGGTGCAACAGATTATGTCCTACTTTAATCAAAATGAATGCAAGAAAAATGGAAGATTTTTTAATTTGATCCAGGAAGAAAGAAAGAAATGTTTTTGTAATCTTTGCTATAATTACTAAAAGACACACTTTGATATTTTAGTTGTCTTAAAATAAAATCATTTAAACATTCAGCCGACAGTTTTGTAATAGTTATCATCAGTATGCATTTATGCAGTCAGATTTATTCATAAGTACAAACAGACTCAGCAGAATGAGTCATGATTACTTCCCACTCGCCCACGCTCACACTGGACTTCCAGCTTCTTGCCCTAATCGTCTTAAGTTGCTGCGTGCAGGCTACTGGAGCTGTTTTGGCCCATCTGACGGATGAAAAGAGGAAGCACACCCACGTGCTGTGGGTCAACCTACAGGAAGAGCTGGTGTTAGAAGGAAATGGCCAGATTTTTGCTGTGAGGGAGCCCACGTGTCTGGACCAACACATCTCTATCCCATCATCTGACCCAGAGCTGCTAGAGGTAGAGAGAAAATTCTTTTTTTTTCTGTCTTGTTAAATGTTTTTCATGGCTTTTATATTAGGTTGAATAAATAAAGAATGTCCCAAGGATTTTAGTCTGTTCTTCAAAACAAGTGAAAACATTTCTGTATCCTCCTCCTTTAGAAACTGGAAACATCCCTAAAGGAGGAGATTCTGCAAGCGCAGAAGTGGCTGGAGGTGATCCTTGAGCAGGAGAAACAGATGAAGATGTTTAAAACCTGCCTGACTGTTCAGGAGATCTTCAACCAGCACAAAAGCTCTCACCAGGGCCTTGTCTGCAAACGCATCCCTCTGCCAGACTGCAGCGCACCCAGGGAGGAGGTAATGATGTGTCAGCCTGTGCGTGTAAACACGTGTGTGTACAAACACACGCGTCCTTTCAAACATGCAGTCTCAAGAGGCAGAAACAGCTTCTGGTTCATTTGATAGGTGTTTGGATTAAAGACAGCTGAGAATGATTAAGACTTTTGCTCCCTCTAGTGGTTAATAATCGTAGAACCAGAGCTTATTATGATTTCAATTTGTCAAAACTGTTTATTTGTTATATTTAATATTTTTTTCATGTTTAATCATCTGCAGGACTTTGATAAGCTACTGGAGGGCATGAAGAGCTCCTTGGCCGAGGATTCCCACTCAGCGTTTGTTTTTAACTGCTCCAATGGCAAAGGCAGGACCACAACCGCTATGGTCGTCGCCGTTCTGACTCTCTGGCACTTTAATGTGAGATGAATATTCGAGTTGTCTGCTTGTTTACTGAGAGCCACTCTGTATAAAACCACTTCAGCTAATGAAAACTTGGCTTCCATCTGCAGGGTTTTCCTGAGTTTGCTGAAGATGAGATTGTGAGTGTTCCTGATGCTAAGTACACAAAAGGAGAATTTGAGGTATGTGCACTTTAAAAAACAGTATCTTCACCAGCTTGTAAACGCATAAAAACATCTTGAATTTTCCATTTCTTTGCATAACGAACATAAATTTACATAAACTAAAACAGAGAATTTAAGATTGGTCATTATCTGTATTACAACAATGTATCTGAAATTATTTGAAATTAACTAATTTATTCACTCAAAACTGAGTTGTGATGAGGTGTTTGAGCTAGTATGCTGTGTTTAGTTGTAGCCATGCTTTAAGGCCAGTTAAAAATACTCCACAAGTCTTGTGGTTTATTTAAATGTGACTTTGCAAACTTCTCCTGGAAATTCTTCCAAACAAGCCATACTTGTTTTGAGTCATTTTCCAATTGTGTTGTCATGAACTATTTTTTTTTAACATTTAATATGTTAACTGTGATCTACATAGTCTGTGATGTGCCTTTTGGGTCTGAGCAGTCTCTGAGTGGTCTGACCTTGAGGTGAATTTGCTAGGATCTACTCTTACCTGATACATGTTCTGCTGTTGTGCTGAATTTACAAGATAATCAAATCTTGACAGTCAAATGCAACACTTGAATACTTGTTTAAACACAGGTTAATGAAGCTAGAACACCTGTAGGTGGGATGTTTTTGGTTGTGCATGGTACTAATGGAATCAAATACACTGGGAAATAACAGCTATCTATCCGGTTTTTAAGTGATGACGTATGAACCCTGCGTGCGGGTCCAAACTACTCTGTGTTTATTACAGCTCTGGTTTTTAACTTTTAATGCTTTGTATCTTGTTCTGTTTAATCTGAACAAGTCCCTAAAAAAAGTCAGTTTTAAAACCCTACGATGTACCGTAAACTACAGCTCACCCATGCAGTGGTATATTAATGACTAACCATGTATTGTGGATGGATTATCTCAGTTGTTCTCCTGACTGAAGTTTGGTCCGTTTACAGCATCCTGCCATGCGATTGCATTTGTCCCTACCATCAGGAAGCCTCACGTTAACTTTTATCGAGTGAAAAAAGTTAGCTTTTATCCTCCAGCTTCACTGTGTTTATATCACGCTAACATAGCTGTGTAGCTAGCGATCATGTAGCACATCATTATATACCAGCTACCCCAACTTCAGTAACCCTACAAAAAAAGTCACTGCTGTTTAGTTTTCTGTCTTTTTCAGAAATCCCTCAGTCAGATCATGGTATATCATGTTTAGGTGGAAACTAGCGAGCTAACTTCCTGCTAACTTCTAACTCCATTAAGTTTAATAAATTCAGTTTCTCATGGATGCCTGGATGTTAAACTTAATTCTTACACCTGGTAGAGCAGCCACACTGATCCAGCTAGAAGACGAAAGAATTAAATCAGTTTGTAACTCTCAGTGATGCGGCAGTGTTCATTTGACTTTGGGACCTGAAGCGGAGTTTGGACTGGTGTTCTGACAAACCATCCTATTTGGCAAACCGTCCTGCCCGTAGAATAATTTTACAGTGACGTCTGAAAAATCATCCTACTTTGGCAAACCATCCTACCCGTAGAAGTGGGGGTAGGATGGTAATACAGCTTCAAACTGTATTACCCTTCAAGGACCTGCAGTTCAAAAAAGCGCCCCTCCGACAGCCAAATCCATCTGTTCTCTGATTGGATAGTTAAATTTGTGATTGACATGACATTGACCAATCAGATGAAAGGAAGAAAAATAGGGTCAAAATTCGTACTTGTAACTTGCAGAGTTACAAGTTGAGTTGCAGAGTTTCACACGTATTTTTTTGGCTAAGTCCACATACAAATCTTTTTTACGCACACACAAATTCTTTTTACACATACAAATCTTTTTTACACACACACAAATTCTGTTTACACATACAATCCTGATTTACAAGTACAAAACTGATTTACAAGTACAAAATATTTATGACCACAATTTGAGCCCATAGTTAATACATACTCATTTTTTTTTAATTTCAACTGTCATACTAAACCAGTAAAATCTGGAACACACTGCATTTAGCGTTTTGTGTATGCCAGCGTGTCCTCCAATTGGACATGAATAAAACTCATGAAAGATCCTCCTGGCATCGTCCTTGGGTTTTACTAGAGATACCACTTTTTTATGTCCAATACCGATACCGATATCATAAGTTTGGATATCTGCCGATACCGATATGACTTCGATATAGTGTATTTTATAATCAATAAAACTGTTTGTTTTTTTTAATATCTTGCTGCATTTTGTATAAGTTCATATTCAAGTTTTAAAAAAACAAAACACTAAAGCTATTCTGTTATACCTTTATGCAAAAAATACTCTGCACCCAAAATATTTCATAGTTCAGGAATGCTGACCAATCTAATAAACTTAATGCTCTGATGATTCAGTAAGGACATCTCCTGATTTCATCTTCATGTTTCCCTCGCACCACATATCCAAACCAATATCATGACCCAGCAGCTTGTACGGCTGTGGCTCCAGCAAACATCAGCTGATACTAGAAAGTAATATTAAATAAATTCTAGCAACAGCTTATCAAGCTTAAACGTGTTGCTGTTGTTCATTCACTGTTTTCCTCTTTCTGGTGGAAAGTGAGCGATAAAGAAACAAGAGAGACGGGACTTGCGACAGAAAAGCCGATCAGCTGATCATTGAACAGTTTCATGATTGAAGTAGCAACAGGAGAGGGAGTGGGGAGAGAAGAAGAGGCAGCTGTGCAGCGTAAAGGCAGAATAACTTCATCTTTGTGTCTTTTTTCATTCTAGTTAAAGTACATGACAAAGCATGTTCCTTGTCACCTCAGTACAGAACTTTAAAGTTTGACCTCCTCGGCTGTAATTGGTCCAGCCCAGAGTCCATCATGACCAATTGGCCAATCCACCACCTTTCGTTGTTTATACCGTTACAAAGTCATAATAATAATAATAATGATAATAACAATAATGATAATAACAATAATAATAATAAACATCAGCCCATAAAAACGAAAAATCACCTTCGGCGGCCGATGGCCATTCCAGCTATGGCTCCATTTATTTTGGTTGTTAAGCTTAACATGGGAATGCTTTACAAACATTCAGAGATGAACTTACACACTTGCTTTACTTCTCTGGGATAGCTCTCTCGGAGATGAAATGTCGGTTTGGACGCACGAAGCGAGGCTCCAAATCTTTCACCAGACTGCCAACAGGTCTCGCACACCACAGCCGCTTTATCACGTGACGCATACTGCTCCGACGTGCTAAGGTCATGAGCTGGGTTACGCCATGTTGCAAGTTTTGTGAAAGTGCTTTTGATTGATTGATTGATTGATTGATTGATCATACTTTATTCATTCCAAGGGAAGTTGGGTTAAGGCTGCCAGCCGTGCCAGCGCCATCTTACCCCTCCAACCATACATACATTACACAAACATCACATGGTGAAGACAGGTCAGAGGGGTATAACATGGAAAATGCACAACATGAGGAAAGATAAGGAGATAAAAATAACTCCCCCCAGAATGAGCTCCAACAGGGAGATCAGTTTGAGAACAGAAAAAACACCTCTGCACATAGCACATGAAAAAACTCTTAATACACCAAAGAAACACATGACAAGCAACAGCCAGTGTAGACAGTGCATCCGGGCCTGCAGCATTTTGTCATAGTTACATCACATTTTTTATTTCTCCCCGATATCCAATCCAGTAATTTAGGTCAGGATCGGCCGATACTGATACTGTATATCGGATCGGTCCATCCCTAGTTTTTACTAATCTTCTGGTTCCAGAAAAGATTTGTCCATCTTCATCAAAAATATTTACAAATGAATTTAACCAAATATATGAGTTGTTAGTATTAACAATAAATTTCTGACCATTTAGTCTGAATTGTGAGACATATTGTCCGAGGTTTTGCCTCTGAGCCTTGTCATAGCCGGAAGGTTAGCAGTCAGCAGAAATGAACGAGTAAATCTCTTCCCATTTCTTCTCCATATGTAAATAGACATTTTCTTTTGAGCTTCAATATGTGCAGCAAACAATGCACATAACCTATTAAATAACCACATTACCTAAATAGACTTAACATACCATACAGATATTAACGAATTAGAATTTATTAGTCTTATCACTCAGCAAGAATGCACTGCAAACTCGGTAACATCAAATTTGTCCAAAAACTTGACAGCAGACTTAACCAAAGCTGCAAATTCGACAGTTTTGTGCAAAAAGCAGATAAGGATTTCACTTTAAAATTAACAAACACTCACAATGGCTTAGAAAATCAAGTATCCACGTCAATAAAGTGCTAATACTTACCTATTTTATAAATATGAAAACGGAGTAGCGTTAAATCACAGCTGGTGTTCTGACAAACCATCCTACTTTGGCAAACCGTCCTGCCGCTAGGATAATTTTACGGTGACGTCTGAGAAATCCTCCTACTTTGGCAAACCGTCCTACCAGTAGGATAATTTTACGCTGGCTTTTGACAAACTGCCCTACTTTGGCAAAACGTCCTACTGAAAGAAAGTCTATTTGTCAAAAGAGTTTAGATAATCTTCTTTTGTCTAAACTTGTTTTTGGTTTTTTTGTTGCTAAAGCTCTCGCAGTTTCTAGTTGGGCATTGTAATGCTTTTTGTAAACATCTCCTGCCCCCATGTGGCCATTTTAATGAATCACATCACCAGGTGCTCCAAACAGTTCCTGTATGCCATGCTGTCTGTTCACAAAGAGGTACTGCACACTTCTCTTTAGTTTTTTCTCTGCACATGTGATTGAAATCTTTGGCCCAGCATAGCCAAAAGCCGAAGCTTTTCTTTACTGGTCTGAATGGTGTCTGTGAGTTGGAGCCTCTGGCTGTTTTTCTTGATTCAGAGTTGTGACAATGAATCAGTGTTTGGAACCTGCTGCCTTAGTCCATAGCATTGTAAACATGAACGCACAGAAAGAGGCGAAACTCGGCAGGCGCACAATACCACATGCCAATCACAGCAGCATGTCTGCCGGAGTTTCTGGGATACACTGGTTGGTCACCACGGAAACCTTGTCTGCCTCCAGTTTAGCCTCTGAAGAAGGGTGCTGCTATGTCTATGAGGTCCAAAGCATTATGCAACAGACGAACTGGCATGGAGTTAAATAATCCTCTCCTGGTTTGATGTCTTGCTTGGTAATATGTATGAAGCACCTTGAAAAACATTTACACTCAGCAGGCTTTTTTTAACAGTTCCCCAAAGCCCCTGTAAACCGAAACAGTGACTCTTTGTTTATCTATCTGCAGGATTATGCAAAAACTACTAGGCCAAATTTCATGAAAATTGATGGAGAAGTGGAGAAAAAGAGGCAAAAGAAGATCCTAAAATATTGCATTTAAAGTTGCAGAATAAGCTCTTTAAGTGTTCCTTCTGTTTATTTTTGTTGTATTGCTTTTTATCCCCACTTTTGTTGTTTGCCTTGTGTAAAGCATTTTGTAACAATGTCTTGAAAAACTGCTATACATAAGGTATTATTCATAGGTCTTTATAGCAAGTGTGTAGGGCAAATGTTCCAAAAATGAATCCCATAAATTCCATTCCATCATTAATTCCATAAAAAAGCACTCTACACATTCAGTTCAGCACCAAAGGACATGAAGAAAAGGTTAGCATTGGGTAATTACTTATAAAGTAAAATCTGGAAGGAATTGCATTCAGAAGATGAACCTGGTATCAAAATGATGATACAGAGGAGACGTTTCATATGCCCTAACTTGCTTGGGCACCTTACTGATAAAACCCCATGAAAGTTTATCCAAAAAGCAACGTAACTGGTTGAGCCACCACTGGCAACAAGAACTGCTACAAGGTGTTTTTGATAATTGTCAATGAGCCTTTCACATTGCTGTGGAGGAATTTTAGCCCTCACTTCTTTGTAGAATTAATTTAATTCCACTTTGAAGGGTTTACAAGCTTAAAAAGCCTGTTTAAGGTCATCAGATCATGTTCGGCTACATAGCCTGGGTGCGCTTGAGCTTTAGGGCACAAAGTGATAGCCAGACTTTGTCCTTCAGGATTTTCTGGTAGGGAGCACATTTAATGGTTCCATCAATTACAGCGAGTTGTCCAGGTCCTGAAGCAGCAATGGAGCACCAGATGATCACACCACCACCATGTTTGACTGTTGGTGTGATGTTCTTTTTTATGAAATGCTGTGTTCGTTTTATTCCCGATGTAAGGATGTGACTCAAACGTTCCAAAAAGTTTAACATTTGTTGCAGTGGTTTTCTCCTTGGAACTCTCTCATGGATGCCATTTTTGGCCATTGTTGTTGAGCAAGTCTTAAGATGTTATTCTGGGTTCTTTTATGACCTCCTTGATGAGTCGTCGATGCGCTCTTGGAGTAGTTTGGTAGGGCAGCTGTTTGTGGGAAGGTTCGCCACGATTCCAAATGTTGTCCAAGTGTGGATAATGACCTATCATGGCTTTGTAACAGTTTCCAGGCTGATGTCATTGACTTCTCAGCTGTTCCCGCATGTCTTTAGATTATGGCATGATGTGTTGCTTTGTGGGTTCTTTTAACCTACTCCACTTTATCAGACATCATCTGTCTAAGTGATTTTTTGTTTCAACAGTTCTAGCTATAATCGGTTTTCCAAAAAAATATGATTGATCACGATTAATTGACTATGTGCACGAGAAAATGCTTCCTGGTTTGAGACCGGATGTGGGGTTGTACATTTCCGGTAGCTTTACTTTGCGGTCAATCGCTACTGCGAAGATATGCTCCAAAATCATGTCCAAAACACGAAAACGGAAAGATCGCATTAAGTTACAAAGAGCAGAAGGTGGGAACACTCACCACTGTTGTGTCATAAAAAATCTAATGATCAATTTTGACGTTTAAAGAGTTTAGATCGATCAGCTGTTTACATCACTCAACACAAGCAGAACTGCATTACAGAATCAGAAGACACATCGTCCACATTCAGAAGCACATCTATGTATAGTGACTGGTCTTATGATTTAAACAGGCAAATGTTCAGCATTCAAACTACAGGTGAACAATAGTCACACCAGATGTTTCCCCATTATGTCGATATCAGCTAGTCAAGTACACACCTACACAGCATGTTAACAAACCGTGAAAAAAAGCCACACAAAAAATGAATGATTGCTGGTAAGGGTTTCTATACATTAGTATTTACGAAGGGTATGTTGTGACTTACCTTCAGAATTACAGTGGTCCCTCGCTATAACGCAGTTCACCTTTCACCTCGCTGTTTCGCAGATTTTTTAGTGCAAGTTTGCATGCTTTTTTTTTTTTTTTTTTTTTACATCACATTGTGTCCTGCGTCCTGATCCCTGCAGACGATCTCCTCCGTGACGTCTCTCCTGTACAGTACACAATCGCCACATCGATCGCTAGCAGTGTGACTCTGAAGTGCAGTACTGTATGTCCACGATGTCCATGCGTCAAAAAATAAAACTGGCTACTTGATTTCACCTATCGCTGGTTATTTTTAGAACATAACACCCACGATAAACGAGGGACCGCTGTTTACAGATACTGAGAAATATAACATTTGAATCCCTTTACTCTTTTGAGAAAAAGAGAGGCGCTGGGGAAAAAATATCGACAAGTCGATGAACATCATTTACAGATATATTGGGTAAATGCCCAAGACATCTATAGAAATGTAAATCGCCGCTTGATTTATTCATTTGCTTAACTTGTTTTGGACCGTAAACAGGGCGCGAATAGGACACCGGAAACAAAGCTCCCCACAGGAGTTTCCGCACCGGAAGTAGCATATGCTAACGTGCACATAGTCAATTAATGATTTAACAAGAGATGCACTTCTTGTTTCACACGGTGCCAGGCAGGTTTAGTTAGCTTTCATCCTTAAAAAACATGAAATCGTCATTTAAATATTTCCATTTTTTATTTGCTCAGGTTATCTTTGTCTTATATTAAAATAAGTTCCATGATGAAACATGAAACATGTAATTGTGACAAAAACTGAGAAATCAGGAAGGGGTACAGCTGTTTTTTGCAGGACCGTGTGTGATAAGCCATTGTATTTATGAAATATTAAGATAACTCAAAAGACCTTCTTGATAGGAAGGTAGAATTTTGCCTTAATTAAATTTTTTAAACAAAAAAAAAAAAAATCAACTAATTTTGAGGGATTTGATGGGAGCCACTATGGAGGGAGCCTTTAGTGATCCATCTAGACGCTAAAAAGCTATAATATTTTGTATCTTCACTATTTGAAGAGCCATTAGTTGAACCCAAACATAACTCCAAATGAATGAAACCTCTAACTCGGCAGCATCATTTCATCAGGTAAAAAGTGAGACTGTGTCAGTATTAGCTAAAAGGCTTGTCTGAATCAACATGAGCTCAATAATCATCTTAAGGTTTTTCATCTTTGCATAT
The DNA here is from genome assembly GCF_036321145.2 of Pelmatolapia mariae. Taxonomy (NCBI): domain Eukaryota; kingdom Metazoa; phylum Chordata; class Actinopteri; order Cichliformes; family Cichlidae; genus Pelmatolapia; species Pelmatolapia mariae. Next base: position 12,273,079 of record NC_086234.1, read on the forward strand.
TTTATGTAACAGGAATTAACTTAGCGTGTTGACCTAAAAGGACAGACAAGCCTACTTTGCATTAGGCAAACAAACCATCAGCCTGTAGTTAATTAAAAGGCATGTTAGTTAATATGGGACTGATAACAGGTCACCTCTTTTTGTGGTGTAAACTGGCACGCTTTGTGTATTTCGCCAATGACTCTGAATAGGGCAAAAAGTTTTCTCCCTATTTTTAACTTTGTATTCATCTTGATGTCGTTGTTAGTATATAAAAGTCACAGAGGGGCTACCAAAAAAGTTTAGTAAGATGGCTTTTAGCTGACCTGCTACACAGTGCTGCAGTTTTACATCATCCAAACATGGTGATGGAAGCATTCCATATTTCCACTAGGTCAACACACAAATCAACATGCTGACATACATTCACAGCAACGTTTCATTTAGGTCAGGACTGACAGGCAGTGCTCTAAAAAATAAGCTGTGTGTTGCAAAAAGAGCTGTTCGTTTTCTTGCTGCTTAAAATAACAAGAAGACTAAAAGCTAGTCATAGTATTCGTTTTAATGCTTTTTCATTGCAGTGATGCAAAGTGTTGAATGCAAATGCAGAACAATAACATATTAAAACACCAATCCCAGTTTTATTTGAATGATTTCAACAACTTTCTACAATGTTGTTTAAAAAGAATTAAATCATAGAGAAACCCCATAGAGAAACCGTTTAAAGTGCAGCTGTTTTTTTTGATTATGAATAAACTGTCCCCAGAGAGGTCCTAGAGTGCTTGGAAAATTGGATCTTTTGATACTTCTCTGTCTTAAGACAAAGATCCATCATTTTCTATCATTGCTGTGATTTAAAAAGCTATTTCCACTTACAAAAAAAAGAAAGTCATCCAGTAAACTGTGATTGTGGGAGCTTCTACTCTAGTTGCAGTATCATGCTGATTCAATAAAAAAAAATAATTCATATCTGTCTTAGCCAGTCTGGTTAAATATTTCAGTCTTATCATAACTTCAATATCTGGGTTGGAAACATACTCTAAAACGAGGCTTTTTTATTTTTTCTTCTCTCCAGATTGTAATGCAGCTGGTGCGTCTGCTCCCTGATGGCCACAGGATGAAGCGGGAGGTGGACATGGCCCTGGACACTGTCAGCGAGACCATGACTCCCATGCACTACCATCTGAGAGAGATCATCATCTGCACTTACAGACAGGTACACCACATTACTCTGTCCTAAAGACACAGGGCATCCATTTTTAGTGAAATAGATCCAAAACATTTTTTTCTTTTAGGAGGCTAAAACAAATCTACAAAAATGTAGATTTGTGTGCTGTATTGATTGTCGGTGCAGTTTTGCATGTGCTCCCATAGATGGCAGCACAAACTAGTTTTTATAGCTTCACCTTAAACCCCGCAGAGATGAATGAGAGGGATCCACTGTGCAACTCGGTGAACTTCCTTTCAGGTCTTAATGGAATTGAGTGGGACCAGAAAAGGCAGGAAATGACAATATTATGAGCTCTTTATCTCTTGATGAAGAGTAATGGTCCACTTGGTGTAAGGTTGCATATCCTGTGGCTCTAATCTGCTTTCATTGCTACTTGCATTGAATGCCTTTCAAGAAAAAAAGACCCTTTAAAAACAAGAAATAAGGAGAAAAAAAACAATATGAAAGGTGTTCCATGCAAAATATAAAGAAGACAGAAGCAGTTTGTAAAAGGGGTTTCAGGGTCAGTCCTCATGCTGTGCTTTAGCTATTTGTAATGCAGTCAAATCATGGTGCCTTTGTGCACTGTCAGCTGTTCTCTTCATGCTGGGTGCACTCAGTCCTGTCTCCACATTTTCAATGGGCCTCGTTGTCCGATGGAATCTGTCTTTCACGTGTATTCTCTGCCTGCTTGTCACTCTGTGGTGTCAGGCTCCACGGGGGAAAAAAAAAAAAAAGATTCCCTTCAGCTCACTTTATAATCGTTTGGATCAATGTAATTGTATATTTGGATTGAACTTAGTAAAAGTGCTCATTGTAATTGAATTTGCAGTTTAAATTTGTGAGGTAATAAAACTTGAGAATAAAAAAAAAAAACAGGAATAAAAACAATGCATTCGGCATGTTTGTTAGCTCTCACGTATAAACACAGTTGGTTAGAAAACTCTACGTCATAACTGTAGCTGCTGATCATGTGGGCACACTGCTAAAAAGATGTCCCTCGGGGCAAGAAACTGCAGTCACATTTTAAACAAGGTCCTTTGTTAGCCAAACTTATTCAGAAGAAAAAACAACTGAACAAATGGCTGCAGGATTTATAGCCCTGGACTGAATACTAACACATCCTGCAGAGTAGTGGGCAACGGGGTTTTTGGAGCAGGTACGGGTTTATTGAAATGAACCAAAGAGACTTCAGAACTGACTAAGTGATGGTCAGAGCTACATAAAAGAGTAAAGAGCAAATGGTATTTGCATTTCATGCACACTATATACAATTATAGCCTTTTATATTTTGTTTTGTTATGCTTTGATTAGTGTACTGGTTTTAAGTTTTCTGCAGGTACTTTAGTATCATACGGTGTCATTGTCACAGGAGTAAATGATGGCCAGTCTGAAAAAAGAACCAGAATGTTGTTAATCAGATTTATCCTGTAGAGCTGCCATAGTGGACCTCAGATTGGCACTGTGTTCCTGTTCCAGCGTTTTTCCTTCTGCCTGAACCAGCAGGCCAGGTGATAAACAGTGCCAGATGTGGCTAGAACTGGCAGGCAGCAGCAGACTAAAGAGGGGGGAGGGAAGGGGGGGACCCCCCTTCCCAAAACACACACACACACACACACACACACACACACACTCTCTCTCTCTCTCTCTCTCTCTCTATCCTCACCTCCCCCTCTCTTAAAGCACCCTCCTCTCCTTTTGACAGTGGTTGGAAAATATGTCTTTGATAGAGAAAAACTATATTTACACTGGGACACAAACCATTCACCAGCTTACAGAGGGGCCTGGGAAGAGGGGTAAGGAAGGTGGGTGGGGGCTTTGGGGGGAGCAAAGGCAAAGGGGATGTCTCTTCTCAAAGGGCCTGCAAAACTGCTTCTGCTGACCAGACTTGACCCCAGGTTGCAGATGCATTCTGCAACATCAGGGTCAGTGCACTCCAGAAGTTTCCCCCTCACTTCCTCTGTCTTCTTCTTCTCTTCTTACTTATCTCGTCTCGTCTCCTGCACTGAAATCAGCTGCTGTGACCTTGATTTTTGTTGTCAAGCTTAGTTTTTATTAGAAAATCACCTCCAGCAATTTGTGTACACTGGAGTATACTTCAGTGTTGTTCTGTGACTTTGTGGAGCTATTTGGATTTAGTGGGGCTTTTTTTTTTAACAATTTGTTTATCACTCAAGAATCATTAATTTATATAGTCAAGATATAATTTCTGTCCACCCTCTGGCTCTGTTTGTTTGTTTGCCTGTTGTGGGCTGCATCGTGGTTATGTGCCTTATCTCCGAACCCCATTTCTGCCAACGGTTATACAGTCAGGTCCATAAATATTGGGACATCGACACAATTCTAACATTTTTGGCTCTATACACCACCACAATGGATTCCAAATGAAACGAACAAGACATGCTTTAACTGCAGAGTGTCAGCTTTTATTTGAGGGTATTTACATCCAAATCAGGTGAACGGTGTAGGAATTACAACAGTTTGCAAATGTGCCTCCCACTTCTTGAGGGACCAAAAGTAATGGGACAGAATAAGAACCATAAATCAAACATTCATTTTTTTAATACTTGGTTGCAAATCCTTTACAGTCAATCACAGCCTGAAGTCTGGAACACATAGACATCACCAGACGCCGGGTTTCATCCCTGGTGATGCTCTGCCAGGCCTCTACTGCAACAGTCTTCAGTTCCTGCTTGTTCTTGGGGCATTTTCCCTTCAGTTTTGTCTTCAGCAAGTGAAATACATGCTCAATCGGATTCAGGTCAGGTGATTGACTTGGCCATTGCAAAACAGTCCACTTCTTTCCCTTCAAAAACTCTTTGGTTGCTTTTGCAGTATGCTTTGGGTCGTTGTCCACCTGCACTGTGAAGCGCCGTCCAATGAGTTTTGAAGCATTTGTCTGAATATGAGCAGATAATATTGCCCGAAACACTTCAGAATTCATTGTGCTGCTTTTGTCAGCAGTCACATCATCAATAAATACAAGAGAACAAGTTCCACTGGCAGCCATACATGCCCACGCCATGACACTTCCACCACAATGCTTCACTGATGAGGTGGTATGCTTAGGATCATGAGCAGTTCCTTTCCTTCTCCATACTCTTCTCTTCCCATCACTCTGGTACAAGTTGATGTTGGTCTCATCTGTCCATAGGATGTTGTTCCAGAACTGCGACGGCTTTTTCAGATGTCGTTTGGCAAACTCTAATCTGGCCTGCCTGTTTTTGGGGCTCACCAAAGGTTTACATCTTGTGGTGAACCCTCTGTATTCACACTGGTGGAGTCTTCTCTTGATTGTTGACTCTGACGCACATACACCTACCTCCTAGAGAGTGTTCTTGATCTGGCCAACTGTTGTGAAGGGTGTTTTCTTCACCAGGGAAAGGATTCTTTGGTCATCCACCACAGTTGTGTCCCGTGGTCTTCCTAGTTTTTTGGTGTTGCTGAGCTCACCAGTGCGTTCCTTCTTTTTGGGAATGTTCTAAACAGTTGTTTTGGCCACGCCTGATGTTTTTGCAATCTCTCTGATGGGTTTGTTTTGTTTTGTCAGCCTAATGATGGCTTGCTTCACTGGTAGTGACAGCTCTTTGGATCTCATCCTGGCAGTTGACAGCAACAGGTTCAAAAAGCAAACAGCACACTTGAAATGAACTCTGGACCTTTTATTTGTTCATTGTAATTGGGGTAATGAGGGAATAACACACACCTGGCCATGGAACAGCTGAGAAGCCAATTGTCCCATTACTTTTGGTCCCTTAAGAAGTGGGAGGCACATATACAAACTGTCATAATTCCTATACTGTTCACCTGATTTGGATGTAAATACCCTCAAATAAAAGCTGACAGTCTGCAGTTAAAGCATGTCTTGTTCGTTTCATTTGGAATCCATTGTGGTTGTGTATAGAGCCAAAAATGTTAGAATTGTGTCGATGTCCCAATATTTATGGACCTGACTGTATGTCTCAAGTTCATCAGTTAGCTCTTCAGTCCCATGCTTTACCTTTCAGACCCAAGACTGCAGGTTGCATAGCTTTGTCTGATTTATAGGTCCAAGCAGCTTAAAAGAGTGACGTCACAGAAAATGTTATCACCGAGGATCACTAAACTCCACCCACTCCATTGAGATGGTATTAAAGGGAAAGAGGACTGAGTGGCAGAATTGGAGATTGTCCAAAAACCCAACCCCTAATCCATTTTGTTGGGTGAGAGTTTCATTGATTTTTTTTCCACACAGGTGGTGAGAAAACAGAGATGCACAGAACTAGAGTGAATGAGTGGCAAATGTGGCTCCTTGTCTGTTCAAAGAAAGGCCCTCACGGTTTGGACGGGGCAATGGAAAAATATTTCTAGGGAGAGGAGATTGCTGTGAGGATTTTTTTTTGAGATAAGGTAGTGAATGTCTTTAGGAAAGAAGAAGGGGGAGTAACTGGCTAAATACTCCAAATTCGCAGAGGTTGAAGGGACCACCGCAGGCACTGACAGGAGGATTAATTTTTACTAAGAGCACAGGATTAGTAAGAAAGAAAGTGAAATAACTAGTGAGCTGAGGAGTCCTGCTGTAAGGTTAAAGCAAAGATTATTTGCTTTGGAGTTAATATTGTGCAAGTTTGCACTTCAACGTCACCTATCTCTTATACTCTTTTGGCTCAAGGGTCTTTGTGAACACATTTCTTCCCAATTAGGATTACCACTTGGCAAAAGTGGGCAAATTACAAGGTGGTGTTTTAATGGCCAGGAAAAATATTGGCAGGAATAGGAGCCCACCAGAGTCAGATGCTTAAAGAACTGAGAAGAAGCTTCTATTTAGATCCAGCGCAAGGTGGGAGGCCCGGAGGTTGTTTTTATTAATAACTTCCAGCTTGATTAATGACATATATTATTCAGCAGCGACTCTCCACAAAATTACAGATGTGGGTGACCTTATTGTGCAGACACTTATTCCAGAGACTACAGAGTTGAGATATAGCTGTGTAAATGTGTGGAGATACACACTAAGGTAAATAATGCATGTTTGGGGAGTTTCTGAAGTTGTTTGATGAGTTATGTGTGGCTGCTGTCCTTCACTTGCTATTTAGAAGCTGATTTATTTTTAAAGGATTTCCCACGGTTGTAAATAACTGCGCATCACAATCCTGTATATGTTTAAAGTGTTTATTAAAGTCTAGCTAGCAGCTAGGCCTGCTTTCATCAGTGGTTTTAATATAACCTCATATGTTACTGCCACTAGGCATTTATGTGTGTTGTTTATAAACTGAAGAGAGTAGACTGATTTTCACATATCCTCGCGAGTGGCAGCAAAGATTTGGCTGAGTGATTACTTTAATGATCTTCTTGTACGTGTCTCACTCCCTTTCAGCAGACTACACTCCCTTTAAATTATAATTCTGAGGTATTTATAGCCATACATACTATGGTGGGTAGAGTATATGCAGGTTTTTGTTCGCACCATATGCCGTGACAGGTGACTTCACTGATTAGTATGGAGGATAAAGTAATGAGTACAATCACCTGCTGCAGTGCGTCATCGAGGGAAAAAAAGCGAACAAGAAGTGAATGATTCAGCCACCTGAATTATATTCTCAGACTTTTTATAATTCTTATATTATTCTTATATAATTTTTGCGGCTTACTTGGATTTGTTCAAAGTTTAATTACATCTTTACTTTGTACTGTACTGCCCTGCTGTGTTTTGTAGAACTCTAATTCAAATCCAAAGCCAACAGGTTCTCCAGCATACTACCTGCAGTGATTGTAAATGTTATTTGCAACAGGATAAGACCCTGTAATCACAGGGTCTTTCAGTTTTCTGCCATTTTGATAAATTAGTCGTAAAGCCTTCATATTCTTTCACCTGCCAGCATCTGACTATAGAGTCTGTCTAAAGTCCTTTTAAAGCCATGAGAGAACACAGGAGGTAATTATAAAGAGAATGTACAGTGAGTTAGGATTATTTGTTCTGCCTCTACTCATGCACCACCTTTATCTGAACCAAAACTTGTGCTGCTGGTAGTGACAGTGTTTCTGAGGCAGACTTACGCTCTCTTACTCATGAGAAGCATGAACTTGGAATAGTTTCCCAGATTTTCCCAACAGTGTCCAGAGTTCATGTGGGAAAACAGCTCATATGACCTCCCATTAGATCAGCCCATCTACCTGAAATGCAGTTTTCAAGGATTATTGAATTGCATTAGGCTGATATGAATTGTCTTGATAAATATCAGGTATTCAGCAGAATGAAAGCGCACTGTAAAATGACCATAACTTTGAAACAAAGAGCTTCTTAAAAAAAAACATTTGTGAAAGAAGGATTTGTTGCCAGTCTTTGCATACACTTAAAGACAGACAACCATTTACACTCACACCTGTAGGCAATTCAGAGTTACCAATTAACCTAACCCCACTAACTGCATGTCTTTGGACTGTGGGAGGAAGCCAGAGTACCTAGAGTTTTCTGGCCTGATGGTGGAATTAAACTCAGGACCTTCTTGCTATGAGATAACAGTGCTAACCACCACACCACTGTGCTGCCTTATATTAGATAATGTTCCCTAAATTAACTACCACATTGGATATTACATCTATTAGGAGTAAACTGGCAGTATGTAAGATGATGCACAACATTATAGTGACTGTTGTTTTTCCCACCTGTTGTTTGCATTTCTAAAATTTAATATTGTATCATTATTTTGTTCTCCGATACCTGAGAAAAATATATGTCTCTTTGTATCGCCAGATGTTTTATATTTTTTCTCATCAGCCACCTGTTTGCTTCAACTGCCATTTCACACTGGGCAGGTAGTGTTAAGCAGTGTCGTGGGAACTGTGTGAGATGTGGAAACAGGCAGCTCACCCTGGTATTTACATGAACCAGCACAGCTTCTGTTTTTTTTCTCAGTCCAGCTAAAAACATAGGGTCAACAGAAAGCTGCGAACAGCTGCTGGGATTGCCCATAAGGGAGTTATTTCATTCTGTTACTTACCTACTGTAGCATTAAAAACGGATGAGCTAATTAGTTTCGTTGGCATACCTTATAAATACATCTTGCTATCACGGCCCAGCTTTTAACATAGTCTTTCTCTTACAAATAAAAACTGCTCAAGCAATAAATTGCCTTGTTGCTCAGTTAAATGCACTCTACAGTTTTACTGCGACAGGTTTGTTTAATCGCATAAGATCAATAATCCATGGGGGCTAGCCTGTTGTAGTAAATGTAAGATAGATATGGCTCTGTACTCAACATTCATGCTTTAGTTTGCTAACTTTACTGTATAATAAAGGTGGTGTTAGTGTTATTTAATTTTTCTTTCTTATCTTGCAACCTCGACCAAACACTGCAGTTATCTTGTGTGTGCTCATTTCATTTGCTCTAACAGAGATTATGCTCTCATGCTCTGCCTGAATTTACATGCTGATCAGTAACGATTATTACTGTTCAGCATGCTTTCACCCTGAATAACTGAACTACCCTCGTCTGCCCTTTGCCCCGACTGTCCCTCCAGTCTCCCTCTTAATCGGGGACAGTACGTCAGACCTGGGCACCGCACAGAGGGGTTACCTCCCCTCACACACTAAACCTGTCAATGCCTCAGGCCAAAAGACCAGGAATAACTGCCTCCAAAGCCATGCAAGTGTGCTTAAGCATGCTCCCAGTAGCTGTGGTCATGGTCTGTGTGAGCTCCAGCTCAGTCCCAAATCATTTCATCAGGAAAAAGTCCACCTTTCTGGCATTTACGCCATCTAGCTACTGGCAGTGAACAAACTGGGAACGCAGTTTCACTGCTGAAGTGACTTAAATGCCAACCATGTGGATTATGCAAGAAGTCGTTACTGGGTCGAGTTGCTCCAGGAATCAAACTTTGAGAATGCCCCACTGGGGAAGCCATGTTTCATACGCGAAGACAGTTGTGCAACAAATGAATGCAATGTCAACAATTGCACACCTTCTTCCACAGAACCATCACAATCTTCATAGTAACAAGCATTTTATACATGCTGGCAATTGAACTCAAATGCATTTCCTAAGGTATGGACATAAAATACGTTTAAGGCATAGTTCATGTGATTTTTAATTTAAAAAGGTTTGTTTAGTATGCTGGCCAGCTACACCCAGCTGGTCTGATCTCATAATGGCTCTTTGTTCCTGTAGCAGTCGTACATAAGAGTAAGTTTAAGTAGTGCTGCTGCAGACATCCTGTGGTTGCAGTTTAATAGTCAGATTTGCTTAAAAAGGTTCCAAAGTGAGTGAATTACCTGTGTGCCAGCCATAAAAATAGCCAATAAAAGTTACTCCTGTGCTTCCTTTTTTGACTTCTTTACAATAGCATACAATGGTTCATAGTTCATTGTATTCTAGCATTGTAATGTCCAATGAAAATGAACAATCAGCATGAGTTGTAAATGATGCGTATCATTCAAATCTTAACTCCTGCTCCTGGAATTTTCAGCATTCAGTGATAGGCTATTAACCGCACTGGTGAACTATAAACATTACACCGCAGTAGTAAAATTTGCTTCTAATAAGGTTGTAACCTTGCACGAAGAACAAAAAAAGAAGCCCGACAAATACAGATTATGAGTCATTGCAACAGTTACAGTGGCTTGCAAAAGTATTCGGCCCCCTTGAACTTTTCCACATTTTGTCACATTACAGCCACAAACATGAATCAATCTTATTGGAATTCCACATGAAAGAACAATACAAAGTGGTGTATACTTGAGAAGTGGAACGAAAATCATACATGATTCCAAACATTTTCTACAAATAAATAACTGAAAAGTGGGGTGTGCGTAATTATTCAGCCCCCTGAGTCAATACTTTGTAGAACCACCTTTTGCTGCAATTACAGCTGCCAGTCTTTTAGGGTATGTCTCTACCAGCTTTGCACATCTACAGACTGAAATCCTTGGCCATTCTTCTTTGCAAAACAGCTCCAGCTCAGTCAGATTAGATGGACAGCGTTTGTGAACAGCAGTTGTCAGATCTTGCCACAGATTCTCGATTGGATTTAGATCTGGACTTTGACTGGGCCATTCTAACACATGGATATGTGTTTGTTTTAAACCATTCCATTGTTGCCCTGGCTTTATGTTTAGGGTCATTGTCCTGCTGGAAGGTGAACCTCCGCCCCAGTCTCAAGTCTTTTGCAGACTCCAAGAGGTTTTCTTCTAAGATTGCCCTGTATTTGGCTCCATCCATCTTCCCATCAACTCTGATCAGCTTCCCTGTCCCTGCTGAAGAGAAGCACCCCCAGAGCATGATGCTGCAACCACCATATTTGACAGCGGGGATGGTGTGTTCAGAGTGATGTGCAGTGTTAGTTTTCCGCCACACATAGCGTTTTGCATTTTGGCCAAAAAGTTCCATTTTGGTCTCATCTGACCAGAGCACCTTCTTCCACATGTTTGCTGTGTCCCCCACATGGCTTGTGGCAAACTGCAAACGGGACTTCTTATGGTTTTCTGTTAACAATGGCTTTCTTCTTGCCACTCTTCCATGAAGGCCAACTTTGTGCAGTGCACGACTAATAGTTGTCCTATGGACAGATTCCCCCACCTGAGCTGTAGATCTCTGCAGCTCGTCCAGAGTCACCATGGGCCTCTTGGCTGCATTTCTGATCAGCGCTCTCCTTGTTCGGCCTGTGAGTTTAGGTGGACGGCCTTGTCTTGGTAGGTTTACAGTTGTGCCATACTCCTTCCATTTCTGAATGATCGCTTGAACAGTGCTCCGTGGGATGTTCAAGGCTTGGGAAATCTTTTTGTAGCATAAGCCTGCTTTAAATTTCTCAATAACTTTATCCCTGACCTGTCTGGTGTGTTCTTTGGACTTCATGGTGTTGATGCTCCCAATATTCTCTTAGACAACCTCTGAGGCGGTCACAGAGCAGCTGTATTTGTACTGACATTAGATTACACACAGGTGCACTCTATTTAGTCATTAGCACTCATCAGGCAATGTCTATGGGCAACTGACTGCACTCAGACCAAAGGGGGCTGAATAATTACGCACACCCCACTTAGCAGTTATTTATTTGTAAAAAATGTTTGGTATCATGTATGATTTTCGTTCCACTTCTCACGTGTACACCACTTTGTATTGGTCTTTCATGTGGAATTCCAATAAAATTGATTCATGTTTGTGGCTGTAATGTGACAAAATGTGGAAAAGTTCAAGGGGGCCGAATACTTTTGCAAGCCACTGTATGTACTCATATTGGGTTTTGCAGTATTGCCAGCTTTTAGGGTTGTCAGAGAAAGCCTTAATAAAAGCAGGAGTTATACTAGATCATCATTTCAAGAGGAAGAGAAAAATATAAATAGACAGAACAAGCAACGAATAGCAACGCGGCATACATTTCATTTCCTTTAAAAAAGGTTGTGGTGGCAATATCATAATATTTACTTGGTTGTCCTGTTTCAGTTAGCCACACGAGGGGAAGTATCTAAAATGTATATATATATATATATATATTTTTTTTTTTTGTAGTTTGTAGTCGTCCAAGTTTCAACAGTATTATTAAGGAACTTAGTGTATGTGCAGTCCTCATGAATTCTTTTCCATCAACGTTGAGGAATAGTGAGAAGAAAAAGACATGGGAGGTCACTTTTTGGACTGCAACCTGTCAGTCGCGTCTCTCAGACGTGTTGAGGGGAAAATATGTGGTTGTTCCTTGTTTAACTGAAATAAGTATGACCTTCCTGAAAAACAGGACACTGTCACAGATTATGGCTTCTGATCTATGTCCCTCTGTGCATCTTAAGGGTGCTCAAGCCCAGAGAAAGTGGCTGCTTTTACATTTTAAATAGTGATATGAATTTTTAATCCCTCTGCAGTGTGGTTAGCAAACAACGTGGTCTTTAAAGCAGCTTTGTGGCTCCCTAGCAAGGAGAAAAAACCCTCAAACATCAATTACATCAAAATACATTTGCTTTCTGTTGCTGACTAACATCAATGTAGAAGGTCATTAGTGGCTAAAAGTACAAATTTGATTAAAAGAACTCCAATTAGTTTGAAAATATTGAACGTCTGTTTAGCTGTAGCTTAACAACATAGCATTTTAATGCCTCACTATTGGGTTTGCATGCATAAGATATTGGGTAGCTCAGTAAATGATCAGTGTGGGAGTCACCACTTGTGTTGCCAGGCATGTGCACGTACAGAATGTACCATAATGGGTGTGGTTATTGTGGGCAGATATTCCAGTCTCTGAGTAGGCCCTGCTGATGAGCCCTGTCTCCTCCTGTGGCTTCTATAATCTCTGCTCCCCAGACGAATCATGCATTTCTGCTTGCTCTATTGTCAAAAAGATTGACCTTGCTTAATCAAAAGCCTGTTTATTTTAGATTCCTTTCTTTAGTTCTCCATCATATTAGTTCTGTTTTTAAGGTGTAATTTGGGGTTAAATTCTTTTGATTGTTAACTATAACTGTTATAAGTTCAGTGTAAATGTCAAGTGCAAATATCTGTATTGTGATACAATTAAAAATCCTCACGGATTGTGTTTGATTTTTAAAGGCTAAATGGAAAGACTGGATATCGATATATATATGTACAATATGTGGCTTGAAACTGCTTAAAAGCAGTTAAAACTTATGAGTGACTGGAAAAAAAGGAGGATTAGAATCTGTAGAAACCATTAACATAAAGGCACCTTCGTCTCCTCCTCTCTCTGGCTGCGGCATGGGTTCTTTTCTGTTTTAAAAAAAGAGTTTTTCATATTACGTTGATCCAGTCCTGAGACTGGAAGCCGAATGATGTATAGCTTTGATCGTTTTGCCATGGCCAAACTGGCAGAGGCGTTCTGGATGGATGCTCAGGTGTTCATAAAAAAAGTGCAAGTTAAAAAAAGGTTCTGAGGCTCAAGCAGCCTAGAGGAATATAAAAGAAATGCATTCATATACTTCTCTCATTTTTACATCTACTGGAGGATGAATAAGCTTGGTTTTGAAAAAAATATACCCACTGACCACTTTGTTAAGTACACCTTTTCAGCTGATTGCTAATGCTGAATTTTTAATCAGCCAATCACAAGGCAGTAAATCAAAGCATTTAGGTATGTACACATAGTTATGACAACCTTTTGAAGTTCAAATGCTACATTAGAATTAAGGTCATTTAGTTGATTTTGAACGTGAGATGTTTTTTTATGCTAGATAGACTTGCCTGATCTGCTGGGATTTTCCCTCAGAAACCATATCTAAGGTTTACAGACAATATTCCAAAAATATGAGAAAACATCCAGTGACCAGCCGATCTCTGGGCAATAATGTCGTGCTGATACTTGAGGTCAGAGGAGAGTAGCCAGACTGCTTTGAGTTAATAATAAGGTAACAATAGCTCAAATAACCAATGTATAACAACCCAGATCTGCAGAAAAGCATCCCTAAATGCACAAGGTTATATGAAAGATATCATAAAAACTAAACCAACCAATAGGCTTAGAGCAGATCAAAAAGTTATGTAGTTACAATGTTACAACTCAGATATCTTATAGGACATATTAATTGTTATTCTAATTAGATCAAAGTCTAACATACCAACCTACCTTACTCATTGTAGCCTTGTGAGCATTATAACTAACATATTAGGTGTAAAAACATGCTTTGTGCTCATGTTTGACTATGAAACAACCTCTAGTGAATTCTAGATGGTGGCATCTGAGAAAAGGCAAGAGCAATAGATCTTACTGGGGATGACTTTCTAATGCAGTCTCTTTTGTGTGTATGTGTGCTTATCTACACAGACACACACGCCACATTTGTTTGTGTGTATAAACAAAGAGCCTAGTTTGGTGCAGCCCTGGTTGTTAGAGGACATGGTTTGGATACCCACAACATTGTGTAAATCCTGGAAAGCTGGAGCTTTGTTGCGTGTCCTCATATTGTTTCCTATGTATTTCCTGGCTCTACTTCTACTATAAAAAGAGAACATAAGACTTCTTTGTCTTAATTTCTGTTAACATACATTTTCAGTAAGCTGTGCCAACAACTTTCAAGTTATCTTTTAAAACATTCACCTGGATGGAAAGCAGTTTTGTTAAATTGCTGTCCGCCTCTGGTTTAAAATCAGCATGTGCAGCCTGCTTGACTTTGAGATGTCTGTGCATTGAGTTGAGAAGCCGTGTGTAGGCTGCCTGTCCACTTTAGACAAGGTAGAGTTTGGCTTAGGATTTGGGTGGGAGGTGTTCTTGTAGAATCTGATGAATGGCTGTTTGTGCAAACTTGCGTGGTGAGGGCCAATATGGATTGGCCTTTTTACCCCTCCAACCCCATCAGCTGGTAATTGGCACCATATGTCAGACAGGCAGACCTCTCCATAATATGCACTTCTCAGCTTGGTCCTTACCCATATGAGTCAAGAGACAGGTCAACCTTCAGCACTGGACTCCCAAACTAGATAAGTCATGCTTTATTAAAAGTTAAAAAATATCAGTGTACATATTTTGTTTTGCATGTTTTCTGCTGAAAATGGTCAAAACCCACAAATTTAAATGTTTCACTCTTCACAAACCAGCCTTACCATCATGACTTGTAAGCAGCTGTAACCTAGAAACAAAACCCCTAAAATATATTAGGTGTTTACTGTTTGTATGATATTGAACAACTTCAATGTGTGAAGTCATTTGCCTTTAACATGCTCCGCTGGTAGAATGGCCGCCAGTAAGACTAGATTAGTTGGTCACGCTTCAAGAACTATGGATGATGAAGCATCCTAGCTACAGTCCCACAGAGGCCGATGGCTCAGTCCTTTTGGTGTGTTCAGGCCTGTAAATGGACGTTGGAAGACAACTATCAGGACGACATATCCAATAATTGCTTTTCTAATCCTCTAGTAAAAGGGAAAAATCATTTTCAAACTGCTTGATGTTTTTGTCAGGGTTAAGAGACTGTATAGCATGCTGGCCTGTGAGGTGTCAGTACTGTCAGCGCATTTTTGCCTGAGAGATTCACGGCAAGAGATGGACAGAAATTGCTATCACCCTGAAAAACCCTGGCGGGCAAAATGTTAGTGGTTTGATAAATGAATAGCACTAGCTACACAGTAATTGACTTGCCTGTCAGCCTGTGTTTGGGTGTAGGTGTGACTGGAGGTGCACATTATCACTGTGATTTTAGTCTTTAAGCAAGCACAGATCCAATCATTGCTGCCTCGTGTTGTGTTTACAGTCATGAAAACATGACAAGATTTTCAGATTGACAATTTGACCCTTCGTCGGGAACCTGGGATTGCTCAACATCTGGAACACTTTTATACCAAACCTTATGAGGCACAGTATTTCTTTTTACACAAGACATAGGCACAGGTCAGGCAGCATATTTCACATGTTGGTGGCATAACTACAGCTGGAGGCTATGACGCTTATACAGGGATTATTGTGAACCTTTGTCTGAGCCTCGTCTGATGTGTTAGAATTAAAAACAGAGACAGAAAAAACGTGTCTGCTGTTGTATTAAATCACTCACAATCACATATCAGAGAAATCGAACTGATATTCTGCAGTGCACGTTTCACTTCAGACAATGCAAAAAGAAATTGCTGCATAGAACTGAAGCTGCCTACAGCACGCACCATCTTTCTAAAGTATAAAGCTAATAAGAGAGACAAAGAATAAAACGCTGAAATCACAAATGCTGTAAAACACAGGGATTACTTTTATGAACTGCTTAATGCTCCTTTAAAATTCAACACATTGTTAAATTGATTGATATGCCACTTAAAGAAGAAATGTAAGACATCTGACTCAAAAATGTTAAGTAGGTGTGGTTACAGTGCATTTGCATCCACTTCAAATGTTTAAGAAGCAGAGTGTGCGCTGTTCAGCAGTCAGATTACCTGAGAAGTTTGGAGTTGTTTTGCTGAGACTTTGTGCATGCACAGTGGTGAAGTGGCCTCACAGTGAGAAGGTTCTTTTCTGGCGTATGCTCCCAGGTTTCTTCCCACACTGGTTAAGACACACTGGTTGGGTAAATTGGTGATTCTGAATTGCTTGTAGGAGTGGATGTGAGAGTGTGAGGTTGTCTGTCTTGCTGTAGTAGCACTGTTAACCCTGTGATAGACTGCTGACCCATCCTGGGTGAATGACTTACTGAGTAGTGGTTTGCAATAGATGTTTTGATAAATATTGTGGCTATGTTTGAGTCATTTTTAATGTACTGCACCCACATCTTGCCACGTGCAGCATCTCTATCCTGAATAGTGTATTCCCACCTGCTTCTCTTTTGGATTTTAATTACAGGTCTTATTATTTTTTCTTGTGGTGTTGGTAATTATTATTTGACATTTTTTGCCCTCTGGTATAGATTTTAAGTTGTGGGTGCTATTACAATTATTAAAAGTGTTGAGGAAATTTCCTATTATATTACACTTTTCTTTGATATACTTAAACTTTCTGCAGAGTAACACAAAACTACAGCCCTCATTTCTTTATATTTTGCTAGAATAATAGGAGCCAGGTGCAGTGATTTACTGAAATATGTGCAAACACACATGGAAATAAAGTATATAAGACAAAAACAGAATTTGTACAATTTGAATAACCTTGAAAGTCAACATTACAACTAAAGAAATGGGAAGAAAAGTGTTTTTCTGACAGGCTCTACTAACAACCTAAAGATAACATTTAAAATTGGTTGTTTGGCGTGTTGTCTGTTATCACAACACTGGTTCATCCGTTGAGTTCGGTGCCCTTTTTATGCTTGAATGACTCATAGATCATTGTTATGTGGTTCATAGTGTTATGCGTTTTTTGTTGTTGCTTTTTTCAGGTATGTTCTAGTGACAGTGGATTTGGGTATGCATATAGTGTGTTTTACATGCTGTACATCCATCTAACATGACATAACCCAATAAATTCTTATTATCTGAGGTACTAGCGCTGAAAAGACCTAGATAAGGCACTTCCAGTCATGCAGTTAACTGTGTGTCTCCCTTGTGAGTGTTTGTGCAGTGATAACATTTTTTAAACACTTCTCCCACTTTCACATTGTCCTCGCTCAGAAGTCTGCTCAGCCAACCAGCATTCCTGGACTCTCTCAACAATGGTATGTGTTTGGCCAGTCTCCCTTCTCATTCAGGGCTGAGGAGCGCTCAGGACATTCATTATCGCACCTCAGCAGCTGGTTGAATTATAGCTTTAACCTCTGATAGTCCAAAAGGGCTGACCAGTCACCTCCTTTGTTCTTAAAAACCAGAGATAATCATGTAATTCTCAGTTACACCCCTTTTTTCTAATGCCATCAACTCAGAAGAAATTTTTCTACTTAACGTGCAATAGCTGGAGAATTTTAAGAAACCTGACTACCTTCTTCTCAACAAAGCGAGCAAGAAGTAGTTCTTAGTTTAAAAAAAGAAAAATGCTGAGCAAAGAGTAAAGAATTGTCCCAGAAGCTAAAAATGTTATATACGCAAATCTAAAACGTTCAAGACTGACTTGTTTCCACAAAAAAGCTCTCTTTCTTTACCACAACCTTTCCAACATTGTCTTCTGATGGAATTTCTGATCGTGCTCAAGAGGCCGTTGAACCGCACACATGGCTCTGCTGATGCAGACAGACAGATGGCAGCCAGCAAATTAGAGCTCAGGAGATTGTTGAGGTGTGAATTATGTAATCCTTGCAAACTGAGCTTGTGTGTGTAAGTGTGTGTGTTTGCATGTGTGAGTGAGGGAGAGAGACACAGAGAGAGAGAGAAGTCAGTTGCAGTGGTAGGTGCCAGGCTTTGGCATTGTAGTTTTTCTGGCTAAGAAAGGAAATGCTGAAAGCCCCATGGGGGTGCAGGGTGCACAGGGTAATCAGGTTCACATACGTTCACCTGCCCTCTGGCTGTGGTCAGTGTTAACTTAGGAATATTGAAAAAAAAATGAGGTGTGCATATTCTTCATCTTTCTTCCCCTTCCTTTGGGGGAGTTGATAAACAGACAGCACATCCATTGTTTGCCTAGGTCTGGTTTCTCCACCACTCTGCTGCAGATGCTTGGAAAACCGGGATCCAACCACAGCTGTTTGGGAATGGACAGGAAACCCCTTTCACCCCCCTTTCTGTCTGCTGCGTCATTCAGCTCTGGAATGATTGCATTATGGTGTGCTGTGCACATTTCAAATTACCCAAAGTTTTAGCCCACCTACTCATATTCTCTGTACAGCTCCCTAAATGCCTTTGCTGCACACCGGGAGCAGATAACCTTTTAATTCAGCTTCATTCATCAAAAACAAAGACCACTGCGAAAAAGCATCATTAAACCATACTGCACTTCTCCAAGCACTTACTTTCTCTTAACCTCCACTGACATGGTATTCAATCCAGTATGTGCCTGGATGGCAGACCTTGTCACTTTGTTTCCTGGCAGTGCTAAAGGCTTCTAAGTAATCAGAAGGAAGAAGCCAAAAAGGGAAAGCACCTTAACACTGTCTCGGCACTCTTATGAAAGCCTGTCAGCATTCACCTTGGTGTTGTTCGCAGCCTATAATTGAAAAAACAACTCAATTACTAACCTTACTTTGAAAGAGATTGCATGTAATAGCTCAAAATCTGCTACAGAGGTCTGCCTTTGTTTGGTGTTTAACTCCAATATTTTGTATTTTAATTTGTTCAATAATTACTGCAGGGTTTTTAGAGGATTAGTCAGAAACATAATAAACCAAATACATTTTTTCAAAAGAAGAATTTAATTAATACATTCAGTTTTTTACATTTTATGTCCAACGTTTGCTTGGCTTTCCCTCCTCGAGACAGTGAATTGGGTTTGTGAAAATACTGTTTTCTTGTCTCTTGAATAACGACAGGGGGGTTACTGGAGCATCATATACTTTAGATGATTGCTAAGTACTCTAGTGTACAGACCATATGTTTTGGTTATGAAAGTAATTATCACAAGAATAGCCATGTAACTATTGCAGTTATTTAAAAAGAGTGGAGGTGAAGAGTTGGGTAAAGCACAGGGGTAAACAGCTATTGTGAAAATTAGGTTGTACCTAGAGCAGGGCGATATGGCCAAAAATATTTATCACGATATATATTTGAAAATTTGCGATAACGATATAACTGACGATATAATTGATGCGAGACAAAATACAACTCCACAACATTACTAGCGCAAAAAGACAACCTTCCATTTATTTTCACTTAAACAAGAAGCTGGTTTTTATGTGCATTACAGCTATATAAAAATTTAACAGTGTAAATGCAAATTCCTTGCTGAAAGTTTAACCAAAAGGCATTTCCAGTAGAAATGGGCTGACATATCCTGAGCATAACCATGTATAATATCCACTGCAGTTAAAAAGAGGTGCTTTGCAACATTAAACTGCAGTGTGCAGTACGTATTTTTCGGACCATAAGGTGCACGGGATTATAAGGCACATTAAGCGAAACAAAGCAGTCAGATAAATCAAACTTTATTCAACTCGTTCTTCTTGCTTCCTCCACTTCTGTACCATTGATTCATTAATGCTGTATTCTATCACAGCTGCTCTATTCCCATGTTGTTGCAGTATATTAATGACTAACCTCATATTGTGGATGGATTATCTCAGTTGTTCTCCTGACTGAAGTTTGGTCCGTTTACAGCATCCTGCCATGCGATTGCATTTGTCTCTAACTATCAGGAACCTTAACGTTAACTTTTATAAGTGGAAAAGTGTTAGTGTTCATCCTCCAGCTTCACTGTTTATGTTAAGCTAACATAGCTGTGTCGCTAGCGATCACGAAGCACATCATTATATACCAGCTAGCCCAACTTCAGTAACCCTACAAACGTCACTGCTGTTTAGTTTCCTGTCTTCATTTATGTTGGACGTGATAGCAGAGCTGTACGTTTGAATTTTTTCAGAAATCTCTCAGTCAGAACATGCTATTTCATGCTTAGGTAACTAGCGAAACTAGCGAGCTAACTTCCGCTAGCTTCCTGCTAACTTCTAACTCCGTTAAATGTAATAAATTCTGTTTTCATGGATGCCTGGAAGTTAAACTTCATAGTTACACCTGGTAAAGCAGCAACGCTGATCGTTTTATTAAAGATGAAAGAATTTAGACAGTTTTTAACTCTCAGTGATGCTGCAGTGTTTGTTTGACCTGAAGAATACGGAGTTTAGGACCCAGATTACTCCCAGATTTAAGAGCATCTTAGTCCGACAAATACGGCAATAACGACGGCCCGCTTGCATGTTCTGCAAAAAAATGTGCTTTGTCGTGTATCTGACGGACAAACTCCAAACCAGTTCCACATCACTGAAGTTGCACCATTTTTACAAACCAATTCTGGTTCATCTGTTTCACTCAACAATCGGCCATGTGCGTATGAAAACAAAGGCACTGCGCATGCGCGTTTTACTCATATTCTATCGCGATATTTCATTTTCCTATTGTTGCCTAACATTATACCGGTATTACCGTGAACGGTATAATATGGCCCAGCCCTAGTTGTACCTGTTGATAATTGCATGTTTTGAGCAGTTTCGCCTGATGACTTACCAACTGCCAACTGATAATGGGTTTCTTCAACAGATAAAAGGGGAGAAAAAATGGAAAAACATCACTGGGTATTGTATCTGTTGAGAAAGTATATCACACACAGCATGAAGCTGTCTAGGCACAAGTAATTTATGTGTCACCCAAATTATTTAATTGCAAGGTATTTGAAGGCTATTTAAGATTGAATTTTTGGGTGTTTGGTCTGTTTCATTGTACATGATGTCATGAATGAGCAGGATAGATGCATTTCATCACAATTTAACTTCAAGAAGTTTATATTTTTTCTATACACATATACGGTTTATATGAATTACAATATTGCATGTTAACACAAAGTCAAATGAGTCAACTCACCTCAGTGTTTTTGGTGCTGCTTTTAGCCTCCTTAGCTTGAATCTGCTGCCATTAAAATCTTACTGGCAAACAGACAAAGTGAATGACCCAAACCAGAAGTAAACAGAGAGTAGGTATTTTAATTTAACACAGTCCTGTGAAAAACTAAAAACACTATTACTGCTTCCATAGGAATTAAGACAGTAAGTAAGTAGCAGCCAGGTGCTTGCTAATCAAATGCACTTGAGGAAGCAGAACCCAGCACAGCACTTCTTCGGTTTGTACTGGAACAAACCACAAGATTTCTGCAAAAATGTCCTTTGAACAGATGAGACCAAAGTGGAGGTGTTTAGCTCAGCACCATGTTTGGTGAAAACCAAACACAGCATATCAGCACAATTAGCTCATACCAAATGTCAAGTGTAGTGATGGAGGGTTGATTTTGGGCTTGTTTTGCAGCCACAAGATTCGGGCAGCTTGCAGTCATTGAGTACTCTTCTGTATACCAAAATATTCTTGAGTCAACTGTGAGGCCATTTGTCCGATGGGAACTTGGATGTAACTGAGTCATACAACAGGACAGTGATCCCAAGCACAGCAGCAATTCTCTAGAAGAATGGCTGAAGAAAACAACCCCCTCCACAACTAATAGTGCAAACCCTAGTTAGTTAATCTGTACTGTGTCCTGACATTTGTATCCCACTGAAGTTTTTTATACTGCAGGAGAGGGTTAAATGTGGCTCGTTCAACACGACTATTATAATTTTTGACAGCTGGTTCTTTGTTTACCAAGCAGATAGCTGAAATCCGCGAATACTTGAGACCCCCTCTGAAAACGCTTAGAAATGCCTATTCTAACAGTTCAAAACCAAATATATCTTAAACTATCATTCTAAACACTTAAATATAATTTCGAAGTCATCTTACAACATTACCCTTAAAAATATACAGCTTACAGCTATGCACGAACACTCCTGTAATGGTGGAAGTTAACCTGAAAACCTTTAGGAGTTGACTGTGGTCCTGCTTCTTCTTCTTTGGCAGAATTGTCAAAGCCTTAGAAATCTGCTTCCTGTACATTGCTGTTGAAAACTGTTAGTATAATTTTCATGGCTTCTTGAAGACGATGTAAAAATTAGCGAATAGGCAAATTTTCCGTGAATAATTTGGAGTTACGTTCCACAGAAAAAATCGAATAGGCGAATCCGCAAATACCTAACCATGAATAGGCGGGCCTTGGCCATATATGACGTATTATTTGTCAACACTTCACCAAAGCTGGACTTCTGGGACTAGAGTTACTTTAACTAAAGGCTTAAAATTTACTTATTTAATTTTAGAAGTTAAAAATTACCCTTTGGAATACTGATATGAACCCCTTATCCATTATGATAATCTGCTTTTGCTTTGCCTTCATATTAATGTCACCCTTAATTTGCACTCACTTACCTCTATTACATTTTGTGCATGTATTTTTCTCACAAATCCTTCATTTGAGATTTGATAATTGTGGGAGGGAGGAAAGACCACTCTTCCCTGTGATCCGCAGGCTGAAACCTGACATTTAATTCCATTTGTGATTAAATTAGGGAAGCTGAACACTGTGATATGACAGCTAGCCACTTTTCGGAACAAATGAAAGTCACAAAGAATTGAAGATATTAAATGTCTGGCATTTAAAACCTTTGGACAGTTTTCTAGCAAAATGTATCTGCTATTTTAGGCATGACACTAATTGAGACCTATTTTACTTTTAAAATGTAAAACTGCAAAAGTTCGAGTTGGACTAAATTACTGTGTAGTGATGTTGTGCCTGTTGCAACAAGATTAGAAAACTGTTGATAACTAATCTTCACAAATGTTATGCTGCTGTCGATGCAGTTTAGAGGATATACACTCTATCAGTGGAACTGATAACTTGATGGAGTCTGTGACTAAACGATGTGTTGATGGCACGCAGAACTGAAGTTTGTGTGAGCAGTCAGTGAGATGGGGAGCAGGGATGATAATGAAGCTGAAAAAGTTACGCAAGAAATCACTCTGCTGTTCTTATCATGTTTTCTGTCATTGTCTTCTGTAGTTCGGTAAAATTTTGTAAATATTTCCATTAAAGTTGTTCCTTCAGTGAATGCACCCAGATTGTAAAATCAGAAACTTTTTAATGATTTGAACACTGTGCCTCCATCAAGGCAGGTTTGATGGCAAGAATGCTCAATATTATGCAAAAAGACACATGCAGGAGGCTGCTGGAGACATAGAACTAGCTACAGCACACACACACACACACACACACATACACACACACACACACACACACACACACACACACACACACACACACACACACACACAGAAAGAGTCTATATGCCTGCATAGCTTTTAATACTACACAGAGTACCAATCTAAAAATGGATGCTGTTTACAACAGTTTCTTCCACATTGGAAAAATGTCATGTCCTTTGCTCACTTACCCTAATATGCTTTTGTTTACTCTTTTTTTTCCTTTAGATCAAAAGTGGTAAGACAGAGAAGGAGTGTCAGCAGCTACTCCTGAAAAGCCTGCAGTACCTGGAGCGCTACATTTACCTCATCCTCTTCAACACATACCTGCATCTAGAGAAGAAGGACTCGTGGCAGCGCTCTTTCACACTTTGGATGGAACAGGTACAAGATTTCTGCCCTGCTTTTACCATCATAAGCATTTTATATACATGAGATTGGATTTGTTTTAGGTCCATCAATGGATTAAAAAGTTTGGTGAGTGAGATGCAAGGAAAAAAAGATTTGTTTTTTTCATAGTTTCCTTCATTCAACTATCAACTGCATTTAAAAACAGTCAGAATATCAGAAGCATTAGTCTGTGAATGCTGGATCTGCTAATGCTAACGTCCCACTAAGGAAAACAGTGGTTAGAGCACGATTAATATTATTCTGACAGAGAACCAGTGACCTTGCGATCTCGTCATTTTTGACATCATTGCTTTGAAGACAGGGATCAGGTCTGTGACCACTTACAGTCAGTCAGTTGTTGTTTTCCCAGCAAATTCTGTGCGTCAAGATGGGGATAAAATCTATATCAGCAGACTGATAGCAATAAGTCTGGGATCAGTTTGAGATTGAATGGGGTCAAGTTAGAAATTGCATGCAATCTATTTGTGATAATATAGTGCAAAATGACTCAGATTGACTGCATTTTGTTGGCAATATGTCTGCGTTTATAAATAAATCGCAGTTATTTGGAAGACTTCTCCAATCTTTATGATTGTACTTGCAGTCGGACTGCAGTTTTTTGGAGTGAGGTTGGCTCCCACCAAGTGACTTGTGAAATCGCCTAATGATTGAAAGTGGTCACTCAGAGGCTATGGATGCTGCATGCATACCCCTCTTGGCAACCAGCTTTCCCTGCAACTACCTGAAATCAATTGCTGAATGCAAAAAAAAAGTCAATTTGATGACCAGGCAACCACTAATTTTTCCTAGTCACAAGGAGATTGACATTCTGTTCTTAGTCTAGTATAATTGAGCCATTACTGTATTAGTCTGGCAGTGCCTAAAACATGCAGGTTTTCTAGTCTAATATGCACCTTAGCATTGTCAGTAAATAACACAGTAACATGCAAATGCCATTTATCATTAGCCTAAAATAGAAAAAGCTGGAAACAGGAAATCAGTAACAGACGTTTTTTTTCTGCATGCTCCATTTCTGCACATTGTAAGCTTGTTACCACAGATTCATAATAGTCTTCCTCCAGGAATTTACAAGCTGGTTCTGATTCCTTTGAGGCCTGGTTCTTGACACACTCAACTTCATATTGTCTCAGCTCTGTGCTTTTGTTGTCACATTAATCGTTTAGCCAGCTGTGCCTCTACAGTAAAAGTCGAGAATTTATGTGCATTCCAAGCAAATGAGTAGTCTGTAAGTGTTACACAAAACACACACACAGACACACACACAGCAATTAAAATTTATTTTGCAATATGTTAAAATCACATAACAGGAAAAGCAAAAAACCGACTAAGCAATTTTAGTGTGATCAGCCCACGGGTGGGGGATTTTAAATATAAAGGAACATTGTGTTTAATTTATAATTTTCCTGCATTCGGTTTTAATTAAAGATGTTAGATGTCTTGTTTTTAGCCCGCCTTTTCACTAAGCTCTTCAAAAACCTGCAGCCTCCTTCCACGGAGCAGTCATCATTGTCAACGTCACACTATGTTGTGTCCTCAGGCTAAATCATGAAAGTTTAATGTCTGGAATCACCGTGTCAGAATGAAGTCGCTAAAACTTGTGATCAAAAGCAATCAAACAAGCCTTGGTCATGTTTGGACACGATATGTTCGACATTGAGCTTAAAGGCTATTTCCCATTCTTCTTCATGAGGAGACAGTCTGGAGGTGGGCCCTGGAATGTTTAAAAATTGCTGAATGAAAATCTCTTCCTTCTTTGTCCTTATTGGGGTGGATTAGACTCAAAGGAAAAACTGAGAATTCCAAAATAGACTGGAACAATCGTTGTGAAAACAATTGTCACAGAAATATGCGTGGTCAATCGGGGCATATTCTTCCTGTTATGAATAGCAAATATATGTGGTGCATCAGGGTGACTCTAATGGCCCAGTTATGCCATGAGAAAATAGAGGCATACACACTGGGAATATGGAGATACTGCTGCAAAGCTGGCAACAGACACATTAATACCCCTAAAATATCATATAAAAAATGACGTGTCTGTAATTTGACATATAGCTGTTGGTAAAAAACACACACACACCACTCTGGTCTGGCCCTGATGTGGTGCCTGTTAAGTTGGAAATATAATAAAAAACAATCATTTTGTGCTGTTACATGTCAAACATATTGAGGAAAGTGCACCCTTCAGTTTCTTGTACGTCCCAAAGAGCATTTTTCAGATTACAAAAAAAGGGAAAAAAAGATGAAGGCTTTCAGTTATTTTTTTATTAAACTTTACCTTGCAATGAGATTCAAGACATTTTGTTTATTAGTCCTGTGGAAAGTTTTTCTTTAAATTCATTCTGAAGGAGCATCCACACATGTAGCCAGTGTGCAGCTACTGTGGGTCCCAACCCTGGATAAATGGGGAGGGTTACATAAGGAAAGACATCCCATCTAAATTCTTTGCCAAATCAAACATGTGAATCACCAAGTGAAGGAGGATTGGTGTCACAGAAGTGAATGCTAGGGATAACATAACTTGATCTGCTGTGGCGACCCCAAAGGGGACCAGCTGACAGAAGAAGATCTTTTTAGTGCTAACCACAGTGAGGAGTTTTCTGTGCAAGTTTGCATGTTCCACCTTGGCTTGTGTGGGTTCTCTTTGGGTACTACAGCTTTCTCCGCATCTGTATCTCTGTGTTGGCTCAACGACCTGTCCAGGGTTTACGCCACCTTGCTGTACATGACAGCGGTTATAGGGTCCAGCCCCCCGTGCAACCCTCAACTGGATAAGCACTCAGAAAAATGAATGGGTTGTATTTTTATTGTCTTTTAACACGCCACTGACTTACAGTGGCAGCTGGCCCACAGAGGCTGTGAAGTCAAAAATAGTTAGGATGAGTTCCATGCAGATAATAAATGTTCTAATAAATTAATTACAGATTAATAAAAGGATAACCCAGCGTCATCAGGATTTCTATTAAATTGACTTTTTTTCATAATTTATAACGTGGTTCAGTTTGTTAAAACACAACCTTAAAACCTAAGTGATAAGATAGCTGTGGGCCTGTCTGAGCAGAAAAACAAAAATGACTGAGCATATCTATTTAGATGAGCCAGTACAGTAAACTGTCACCTCTATGGGCAGTGGCAAGGTCTAGAGGGAAACAAGATAGGTATATCACAGCCATTTTTCATCTACACCTCTGCCATCAAATGAGCCACAGACTGTTGTTGAGGTCTGTCTGCCTTCTCTAGAACATTCAAACCCCCTTTTTGACATTCTAAAATGTAAAGCATCGTCAAAATATAAAGATCAGATAAAATAAAAATTGCGGGAGCTCAAACAGTCTGCATCAACAATGTAAATTTAATACAATATATGTACTCACTTGTTTTTCTTGTACATTTAAAAAGCCTACACATAATCATAGGATAGCTCCAGTATCTCCAAGATAATGTGAAAATCCTGGAGTACATGAAATCTCATGCTATAATGATTGATTTGTGTTGTGGAAAATAGTCATTTTTCAAAAAGACAGGCACTTTGCATACTGGGAAAAGAGGAAAATATAAATAAAGGCCTGATATTTGTCTTCACATATTAACGTTAATTATAAAGTTCCACAGGGTTCTGTGCTAGGACCAATTCTATTTATATTATACATGCTTCATTAGGCACTTTTATTAGAAGGCATAGCATACATTTTCATTGCATAGCATACATCATTCATGCCGATGATACCCAACTTTATCCAGCCGTGGAGTCATGTAACACACCAATTAGTTTAACTGCAGGATGGTCTTAAAGACATAAAGACCTAGATGATCTTGAATTCCTTGCCTCTAAATTAGGATAAAACTGAGGTTACTGTACTCAGCCCAAAAAAACTAAGAAACATGGCATCTTACTGGATGTTTACTCTGGATGGCATTACCTTGGCCTCCAGTGACACTGTGAGGAATCTTGGAGTTGTTTTTTAACAGGGTATGTCCTCCAATCTAAAAATTAAATAGGCAGTAGAAAAAGTTTAGCATTAACCTAGCATTTTCCTTTTTGATGAAACTTATAGTTAGGGCTGGATCAGGTGACCCACCTCACTCATCTCTTTTCTCCTCTGTTTATACATCACTCTGCCTTTAATCATTAGTTATTATTAATCTTCCACAGTGTGTCTTTTATCCTGTCTCCCTCCTCACTGTCAACTGGTAGCACCAGATGGCTGCCCCTCCCTGAGCCTGGTTCTACCAGAGTTTTCTTCCTGTTAAAAGGAAGTTTTACCTTCACACTGTCACCAAGTGGTTGCTGAGCAGGGGTCGTCTGATTGTTGGAGTTTTCCTCTGTATTAGTGTAAGGTCTTTACCTTACCAAATAAACCTTGACGTGACTGTTGTTGTGATTTGGTGCTATATAAATCAAATTGAATTGAATTGTCACTGATATGAACAAATGGCACTTTTTCAGTTTTTATTATTAAATCCATTTTAGATGTATTTTACTTTGTGTTGTTAACAGAAAGTGAGATTCTGTAATCACAAGTGAAAAACTACAGACTTGTGGCACGTTATTGATAATTAGCTGATAATTTGTTTGTTGCTAACTCATATCAGTGCTACATACATTGGTACTTCAAATTATCACATTTCCATCAGAGGGCAGAGTTCAGTGTTAATATGCAGATCACTCCACACTGAAACTCATCTTAAAGAAAGTTCTCTTTGCTGCTGCGCTTTTGGGAGCTGCTACTTCACATAAATCTAATTTCCCTGATGACCAGAACTGACAGCATAATCAATGTGACAGTTCCTTTGCTTCATGTTAACAAATTACACCAAACGGTGGATGATTTCTCTGCATTTTCAGCACTGACATACTCAGTAGCTTTTTTGCATGTTTTTTCTTAACCCTTCTCATTCTCCTACTTACATTTTATATGTATATTTACAGAAGCTGTGAGAAAGTATTATAATATGCAGATGTGGGATAACATTTGACAATGATCCTCTATTCACACAGATATTATAAATACAAAGAGTTTAGTATATTTTGTCTGAGCTTAGTCAAAAGAAAGTTTGTCATCTTGTCGCAGCACCAGACATAGTTTGAGTGACAGATGATATCTGGGAAGTGCAAGTATATCATTAAAATGAATGATGTCACTCCTTGCAGGCATGTCCCTTTATCACCCCGTACATACAAAAGGCAGATATTGATTTGAACCTGTCAGACTCGGGCCTGAGCAGCATTTGGCATAAAGGTGGGAATTAGATGTCATCTTAAAGAGATCTTGAAGGACTTGAAGGCTTGAAGATATTGCAGTGATGTCAGCTACAGCTGTGACAGTAGTGACAAAGACATTCAAACATCCAAATATCTCAGTTTTTTCCTTTATCCTCTTTTTAAAGAATTATCTCAAAATATCAGTATTTCTGTCACCACCATCAGTATTGTGATGTGTTTACTAGCCTACTTGGAGCACAATCTGGCAGTAGCCCAGCCAATCGGCCCCAACCAACCTCGGGGCATAATCGTTAGCCTATCACCAGTGACCGTGGCAGGACCGTTAATGACAAACTGCAGTGCCACAGGCAGCAGTCGGGGGGTCATCACTATCGCTGGTCACGCTTTTGAAGCCATGGTTACACAACCTGTCAGCTCAGAGTGGTACATTCTGTCCTGCATCCTACATTGGCTGTATGTACGTGGGTATGTGTGTGGACTAATTTGATCTCTACAGCCACTAAGCAAGAGCACAGTGTTCCCAGTCATGCAGGGTAGCATCCTTTGCCTTTTATATATTTAATATACTTTGCCCTTTTGCTTTTGTCATAACTATATGTTCTGAAGATGAGGATGCTTTCACAATATAATATTACAACTACCCACTATTTCCACAGTTACACTTGTAGGCAGGTTTTTCAAGGTACTTGGCAGAGAATTTATTTTGAGCTAGACTATCTGAGAGTTTTCTGTGACTTCATGTTAACCCAGACCGGCTCGATGATATTGAGATATAGGCATAACATTTGGTGCAGGACTCCATGTTCTTCTTCTAGCTAAAGATAGTTCTTTGTGACTCTCTGTGTCAGGATTTTCGGGTTTATTGTGATGCTGCTAAAGAAATTTGGGAGCAATCTGATGCCTCCGTAACATTTATGCATTGTGTGATGGATAAAAAATAAAAAAAATGCATATTTGTCAAAGTTTTTAAATAGATGTTGCTTACTGGAGAAGAGCCAGAGGTTAAATTGGCACATTGGGACAAATACTGTACTTCATTGGGCAATGGCCATGGCAGCGTATTGAGATGAGAGTGAAAACTTCAGATTAGATTTTGAAATTGAAATCTATGTTTGCTAATCAAAAGTGCGGGCCTTTGCACAATAGCTCGACTTGTGTACAGTGCATACCGCAGATGCCTGCAGAAGTAGTACCCTATCAGTCACTCC
The DNA here is from genome assembly GCF_036321145.2 of Pelmatolapia mariae. Classification (NCBI taxonomy): domain Eukaryota; kingdom Metazoa; phylum Chordata; class Actinopteri; order Cichliformes; family Cichlidae; genus Pelmatolapia; species Pelmatolapia mariae. Next base: position 12,303,190 of record NC_086234.1, read on the forward strand.
AGCTGTTTTGATGTGTGGCACAGAGGCCTCCCTGTCCCCCCCTGCACCGGGCTGGTATGTGCAGCCTTTGAGATAGCCGACTGTGGGAAATACCTCCTCGCTGCCCTGCCCCCCACCGCTCCACAGCACCGTTTGTGATCTCTTCAATGAAACATGAAAGATATCTCACCAGCAGCTCTGCTTGCTGTCACCCAGGAAGCTGGTCGCCACACGCCAACAACTTCAAGGCCACTTTACAAACAGAGAGCACCAGAGGGAGCATGATGCTACAGTTTAGCCTCAAAGAACAAATCTGATTTAAATTGTTTGACTTTGAGTTTTTTTGTTTTGTTTTTGTACAGTGTGGAGGGGAACTTAATTACTTTCTTTTTAACATTTATGTTGAGAAATTAGTTTTGTTACAGTAATGTCCCAGGAATCCATGAGAAGTAACAGCGGATGTTAAAGTTGTTCATTTTATTTATAGTTATAAAAGTCACTAAAAATAAGAAGAGTTACTGTAATCCTCAAAATGATTTTTGTGCGGTAGCAAGTTGTCAGGGTATCACAGCTTGTTTTCAAGCACTTTTGTGTCCAGGTGTACAGAGACTGAAAAGGATGCGATGAAGGGAAAACCGTCACAGTGTCAGTGTGCAATGTTTTCTGAGATTGAAGAAGATAAATATTACATCTGGAATATCTGGAATTACTTATTGCAGAAGGGGATCGCTATTGTTTCACACTTGCATCTATTTCTTTAATTCCTATGACACAGACACTGTTATATGACCTCAGCTTTCAGTGACCTCCAGCCCTCTGCATTGCTTAATGTTGGTGGTGTGGGGAGGGAATGTTGTGAGCAGTGCAAAAGGAAGCATAAGTGCAGCAACACAGCCTTGATTTCCCCTTTCCCTTGTTCTCCAGTGGTCGTACATCAAGAGCTTCATTCATTCAGACTGAAGAGGATGGATGGGTGGATATGTTATAATATAACTCTTAAAAAGTCAATCTGCCGGCAGCGCTACTTCATTTTTCTTTTATCTTGGCACACTAGATGCTACGTTGACTTGTCGTCCTCTCTTTGGGTACAAAGTTACTGTACATTACAAATTATTTGTAATATTTGTATATTGTAATATTAATGAGCCTGACTGTTTTTTGGAGATGGTAAACTAAGCGTCCTTACACTTGCTTAACTCCTTAGCCAAAAAACATAATTTCTTCAAGGTATTGGGTCTGCCCTGCAGTCGTCTCCTGGTTGGATTTGCTTAACACACTTAACACACGGAGGCATGTAATTAATGCATTACCACAACACTTTAAATTCACTTTTTCCACTTCTACCCAGACTTACTTTTTCAGTCACTACCCACATCTTGTGGCTATAGATGATGATAGGAACGTGGTTATGTATTAACCTCTTCAGATTAGAAAGTCAGTTTTAAAAGTACCGAGTGTGTCAGAATCGGACTTTATTAAAGCGGTGCTTAGCACTGTTTCCTCACAGCAAGAGGGCCCTGGGCTCAAGTATAGTCTGGGGTCTTTTTGGGTTTAGGTTCCATGTCTGTGTTCCACATGTCTGGGGGTTCTTTCCTGGTACTCTGGCTTTCTCCCACATTCTTAGCAACACACATGGCGTTTGGTTAATTGGTGATTCTAAATCTACTGTAGGTGTGAATAGTTGTCTGTCTTTATGTGTGAGTACTGTGAAGAGTTTAAAGCCTGTCCAGGGTGTACCCCTCCTCTTGCCCCATGACAGCTGGGATAAGCCTCGCCCTCCCCCACAACCCTGAACTGGATAAGCAGAAGAAAACAGACAGATGGATTTTGCTGTGAGAGTTTTGTAAGTGGATTCTTTTTTGTTTGCCACATTGAAATCCCTTCTGCTGCAACAGCTGAACTAGTCTGACTGCAGCTGGCATCCACTGTGAAGTCACAAGCTTTACTGGATTTATCTTTTTTTTGTAAAACAAGAGAATAATGAAGAAAACTGGATCAACACCAACAGCTTTGACTCCACAAAGACTGTATGCAGTCACTGTCATCCCCCTAATATGCTCTTTTGGGCCTCCCTAAGTTGATGTTTTGTATTTTCTGATGTTTCATACATTACTTATTTAGACAGGCAGGCTCTGGGGTGGATGAGTCAGGCTATGCATGTTAACAGCACAAATCCAGAGATTCATGTGGGCGTCAAATCGACTGACTAATGGTTCCGCTGCACTAAGTCAGTTTCTCCTATCAAAATACTTGTGCAGCTTTTGAACTGTTAGCTGTCCACGAACTCATAGCACACAAACATTAGAGGTACATGACTGCATGAGCTAGTTATTAAAAAGCTGTATTAAGACGGGACAATAGAGGCTACATGATCACTCATTTCCAACTTAAAGAACCAAGCCAGTGCCGACTGCACAAAAGCAGAAGTTATGTGATATGTATTTAAGGTTTGAATTTTGCATTGTAAGCAAGTAGATAATCCAGACCACACTTTGTGGTGCACGTGTTTATTTCTGCACAAAGCTGGCCAGCTAAGCTGTAATCACTGTTAGTGAAAGGGATATCTTGATACTATTATTCCTCTTCATTGTTCCCATATGTCTTCTTCAGCATTTACCTGACAGCCTACTTTTAAAAGGGTTTCCAGCAGCACGTACGTACAGGATTCCCTCGTAGCCCCGAGAATATGACCACAATTATATTGCTCATTTTTGTTTAGTATGCAAATTTGCTCCCTCAAACACTGTCCTTATTTACCCTGATGTTCAAAAAGTTTCTCTCTCTCTACTCCAAAATTTGCAGCTTCCTTGACTGCCTCAGGAGAAAAAGGGAGAGGTTAAATTGGCAATGCATTTTAGGCCACGTTACTTCCACTGAGTCATTCCCTGGATGTCTGTTAGGGTTATATAGACCAGATTTAGGTTCAGCTGAGTCCTGTATCGATTTCAGTCTGAGCCTGCATAATGGAAGAGATGACTCTGAATGCTTTTGTGCCTTTCAAGGAATCCAGCACAATTTTTCTTTCTTACTATATAGTTTTTTTTACATGTGGGAATTGAACTTCACAGTCTAGTGCATTGCACTGGGGCTTCTCCTTCAAAGTAAAGTGGGCAAACTGGGGCACTCGTCATAGGGCAGTTAACCTCTTAAGCCCCAAGCCTAACTGATCTCCTGCCTTTTGCCCCCGTATCAGGGGGCGTTGGGGCTTAAGAGGTTAAAGGTTTTTGCAGGGAAGTCGGCTTTGACTGGGTTTTGTTTTTATTTGTTTACGTTGCTTGCCTTTATGGCCAGATGTTTCTGGTTGTCTGTGGTGTTTCCCATCAGTCGTAGCAGACCGTGAGTCAGTATGACCTACTGCTTAACACCGAATTCTCAGGAGGCAGATATGTTCTCATTCATTCAGGAAAGATTCAGACAAAGTCCACTGAGCATATACTCTTCCCGTGGTGCTGTTCCAAGGCTGTTCCATTACAGCAGGGATTTGGGTACTTATAAGTGAGGTAATTGGTGTAAATTAAGTAAAGCATTGCACTCAATTAGGCTCACATAAATATTGGACTGCTTTTGCTGTTGACTTCATTCACTCAAACACTGTTGGTGGTGACCTAACATGCGAGTTATTGGCTTTAAAAATTTCAAGAAAATCTCCTGCTAATGGACTCTGAAAAAACACCCAGTGCAAACTTCCATTATTTCTGTGAGTTTTAAGCGTGGCTGCTATTTATAGAGCCCTACCTGGAAGCCTTGTTCTGACCACTTGCATGTGAACTGTGCAGTTTCATGAGTTCAGGAAGAAAATATTGACTTTGTGTCAAACTTACCAGAGCTTCATTTCGTGACTCATTTTGTAATGAGTTACAAACGAAACATGCAATACATAGCACTTCAAGCCTGGAGGAAGAACATCATTTTCTTTCTTTCTTTCTTTCTTTTGGATAGGGTTGAGATTCTGTGAATTTGTCACTCAAAGTCAGATTCTTACCGTGATGTTAACTGTAATGCCCTGAGGGAGAGTGTCCTTTAAAAACCACGTGAAATGTGGTGTGCGCCTTTGTGCCATTGTGCTTCAGCAGACCGAGGAGGCAGGAGGGTTTTTTTGTGACATCTAGACAATCTTTTTTTGCCACCACCTTTACTGCCCAGATTGGGCTCTCTGTGACTTTGTCCTCTTCCCCCAAAATGAAATTCAAGTTGGCAGTGGGGTCACGCTTTTGTCAAAGGAAATGAGACCACAAGTGTTCATATTATCTAAAATTGGCCTTGAAAGAGGTAAAGTTTTTGATTTTTATGATTGTGGAAACTTTGAGATGACTGATGTGGACAGGAAGCATAAGGGGTGACTCACTGTTGTTATGATGATTTGACAAATCACTCTATTCTTTGAGCCACCATCACTGCTTCAGCATGACTAGAACATGCGTGGGCATACTCAGGTCTACAGGTACAAATTCTATTTTTACTTATTAAAAAAATAAATACAAGCTATTTATATTGACTTCCTGATAGGGGATGATTCACCTTTCAGTTCGTCTCTGAAGTCATTTCGACTTTCAATAGCAATTCATTTTTTTTTTTTTTTTAATACAATAAATGTGTGGCTAATTAACTATATCTGAGGAAGACTCTTAAATGAATAACTAGTTGCACTCAGTGCCACATGCAATTTTGTATATATTTACATTTTTAGAGTAAAGCTTAAAGTAATTAAAATGATCTACATTTTAAACATCTCGAAGCTCGTTTTGGCTGCTCACTTATTTGCATGGGGTTGCCAAATGAGATTGATCTGAGTATTTGAGACTGAAGAGGATGGATATGTTATAATATAACTCTTAAAAAGTCAATTCTGCTTCTCTAAAAGGGTACTTTCGTTACTTACAGTAGTATTGTAACTGTAAAAGAATGCTGGAATTAAAGGAGCAGAGCCTGCTATGTTCTGGGAAAAATGCTTGTTCCTACATTTCCCACAATCCAAAGTCAGTAATTCTCAATAATTTCATTAAACGCTTTATTTCCTAGTAAAAGTCCTTGATGACCTTGATGTCATCGTTATGTCATCAGGATTTTTAAAAGCTCCCTCCAAAACCAACGAGGACACTATTCAGCTGATTTTACAGGCTGATTTGGTTTCCGCTTAATTTTTTTCTTATTGCACTGATTTTGGCTGAAAATAAGTATGGTCTTAATATTTTTACCCAAGTGACACAACCGAATTCTTTTTCAGCCACTTCTCCAAACCCGGAGTTGAGCCCTGGTCTTTCATTATAACAGCTGCGCATCTAGCAGCCATCAGAAACCATGCTGAAAAAGTGGAAGTCCATGTGTTTGTGTGGTCACAAAGGACAAGAAGAAAAAAAATCTTGGCACGCCATGTCGCCTGTTCATTAATATTTTGTGCGTTTCTTTGGTAGGTGGCTGCCAGAGCCGGAGTTTATGACATCCTCAACCAGCTGGGCTTCTCTGAGTTTGAAAACCCGAGGGACACGCCACTGGCCAGGCTGCGCTGCCGCTGGCAACAGCAAAACATTCTGTCACTTCCTTTCCGCGGGGAGTTCATCTGAGAGGGGATCACTGTGAATACGCCAAGACAGTACTGTGCTTTTCAGAATAAAAGACATTTACAATAACATAGTTATGCCTTCCGTATTTACCCTTATTTTCTGTATATCTTCACAACATCTGTTGTTTAATGTTACTGCTTTTTTCCTTTTTTTTCTCACTTGTGATGTTAACAGTTTTTAGCTGTATTAAAGTCTTTAAATCTCAGCAAGATTCTGTATTGGAAGTTGTGCCTTTACATCAGTGAATTTATTAATGTACTAATTTGTACATGTTTCCTTTCTTTTCTTTTCTTTAAATCACAGTAAAAATATGCTCACTTGCGACAGCTCTTTGAAACTTCAGCCAGAACTAGAGTTAAATGCTGTTATGGAGGAGGAGATCAGAAAATTCCAACAATTTATGTCACTGTGCATCTGATCCACTTTTTCAGAAGAGTCCCTATGTACATATGGAAGCTGTCAGTATTTAAATAACTGTGCTGTTGAGTTTTCCAAACGTTATTTGATAAGAGGATTTTGAGCGTTGCAAAGATGCTAAAATATGACAGCACTTATATGTTCCTCTGTTGTACCTGATTTTTTTTTTTTTTTACATTTGATTATATCTGTCATGATACAGGTACTAACATTTTTATGTGTTACATTTGACTTTGAAGCGCTCTGTGTTTTTTTGTTTTTAAACTTTGTTTAAAGCTGTAAAATTACTTCTGTCATGTGATGTGATTCTGCATTCTGCCCATTCTTCCTTCTTGTCAAAACATGGTCCACATATATATTACCAATAATGCAAATTCGCCTTCCTACACAGCCTCAAGCTGCTCATCTGCAGCTTGATGCAATAGAAGTCCGCAAAGCTTTAAAGCACCTTTGATGTGTACATTTGGAGGCGTTACTTTTATACCACCTTGGCTTGGGGAGCTTTCACATCATCCCAGATTCAAATTATTCATCTGCAAAATTAATGGATGGAAACAGCATCTGCAGATATTTGATGTGACTTGTTTTTTTTTTTTGTTTTTTTTAAATACACTTAGTGTTTATTGATGTGGATAAATATACCATTCCATAACTGCAGCTGATGTTCATTTCTTCAGTGGAGGGAAACAGCTGCATGATTCACTGTTTAGAACAAGAGTTTAAAGTTGCATTGTCTTTCAAACATTTACATCATTGTTTTCTCTGAATGCATGACAACACCAGATCTGTAGAGTAACTTTAACCCTGCAGGATTTCTTTAAAGTCTTGACATGTTCTTTGTTTGAGCATGTTACCGCTATATTATGAATCCTGCCTTATAACCAGAAAGATAAGCAAAAATCAAAGGATCAAAAATGATCAATTGTTCCTCCAGATACCTGTCATTCTTGTTTGTTTCATTGTGGCATTGCATAATGAAAGTGCACCCTTCAAGTTATCAAAAACATTGTGGTGATTGAAAATGGGAAGAAATTTAAAATACACAGTTTGTGTTGGAACATCTAATACCCATCTTTGTGATACTTGATTAAACACACAAATGTGCAGGTTGTATACTAAGAGATCCTGATATCTTAGCTAGGCTTTTAATTTAATTGTTTTTTTTTTCTTTTTTAACAGGCACTCTTCACAGAGTAAATGTCTTTTATTTGCTGTATGTACCAATTATTTTCTTGTTTGGAAGCTAAAATAAATATTTCAGATAGATCTAACAGAGTTTCTGCTTTTGATATCTTTTTTTTTTTTACGTGGAGAAAACTAAAACTTATCCATCTGCACCAAGGATTCGGATTTTTGTGCATAGGAGGGTTTTATGATTTTATTTTGCACACTACTGTCCTCTGTGCCTTGTTTTATTGAAGCTTCTGAAGTCTCCTGCGATGGAGCCAAATGATTGTCTTCCCTCCTCGGTTTCCTTTCTTTTTTCCTCCTTATCTCAGCATCATCTTTTGCTGCAGATACGCACCGCTGAGAACCCTCTCATATATCCGCGAGGCCTCTTTGTTTTGTGTCGGTGCCAACCTCGGAGAGCAGGACAGGTTATGAGCATCGAGCAGCGTACATTTACCCAAAACAGATGATTCATTGTTGGGCTGAAATCTTAACATATTCCATACACAGTAATAAAGAGCTTAGGCAGATCAAAAGACTAATCTGAGTTGCGTTTTGATGTGGACAGGTAAGGTCTTAATTAAAAAAATATGGTCAGTGTTTCAACAATGGAGGCCTGTGTGAGGATTAAAAGCCACCGGCCGGCACATCAGTGAAGCTCACTTGGCTTCGCTGGCCTGCTTTGAAAGTCTGATATCCCAGATCACTTCCCGTCTTGTAAGTGCATAGCAGGCTTATCTTCGGGACTACGGAAGTTGTTAGGACTTTATCACACCACAGCCTATCCTGGATTATTGTAAATGGAAACAAAGTGAGCCAGATTGAAAGGCTTCCTGTAGAGTTTGAGACTTTATGAGCTAATTCATCCCTCTTTGTGAGAGGGTTGGCAGGCCCTGAGGCACAGATAAATTCACCATAACACTTATTGTACACTGTTACTCTTTACCAATGGAGAAAAATTGGCAGATATGGAGAAGGTCTATTCAGTTGCAGCATGTGGCCAACTGGACTCCAGGTCAAGATAAGCCCAGGACATGAGGACCATGCTTGGATGATATAGCGGCCCCTCGCCTTTGAAATTCTTTCCAAACTCATTGAGATACTCCCCAATGTGAAACTCAAGCTAGTGGTTCTGAAGGATCCAGAAATTGCAGCAGACAAAGAGTGGCATTCAGAGGTGAGCAGCAAGAGGGGATGTAATGAACTTCATGTGAAAAGCTTCCCCCTGCAGATGAGAGAGCTGCTGAGGACAGGAGGCATCATGCCGGTGTAAGGGGTTCATGGGTGCATTGCCATCCTCTTTGATTGTTCTTGTGTGTATAAAGAACTTGTGTGCCTTAAAAAACACCTTGGGAACTCAAGTCTCAAACCTCTCAGGGATTTGATCAATATTAATAAGATTGTTAAGACCTTGCTCTTAAATCTTCTCTGGCAAATACGTGTCTGGGCCTTCATTTACCGTGAGCAATAATACACAATCCCTGTTAGGTTATTACACACACTACTGATCCAGGTAAAGTATCAACTGGCATGATAAAAAATACTGATTGGATTGATAGTGAGCTTTTAAATGCTTATTCCTATTCCCATTTGATCTTTTGGGATACATCCCCATGACTAAGGCTTTCTTATTTAGAGGCAGGGGTTCAAAGCATGGATGATTTGTTGAATTGTTGAATGAGTTTAAGCAGACTACATGAAAATAAAAGTAATGTAGTGGAGCCACTGGTAACACTCGTTATAGTAAAAGTCTCCATTAGGTTGCAGGGCATTCAGACGTAACCAAGACGACCTGCTGAAGTTCAAACTGAGCATGAGAATAGGGAAGAAAGGTTATTTAAGTGACTTTGAGCATGGTATGGTTATTGGTGAGACAGGCTTGTCTGAATCTACTGGGATTTCCCACACAGCCAGCGTTTACAGAGAATTGTCTGGAAAAGAGAAAATATCAAATGAGCATCAGTTTTTTGGGGTGAAAATGCTTTATTGATGCTAGAGATCAGAGGGGAATGGTCAGACTACTTCTAGCTAATAGTAAGACAACAAGTACCCCTGAATGAGGTATATAGAAGATCGTCTCTGAATGCATGTTGAACCCTATAGTAGATGGGCTACAAGAGCAGAAGACCATACTCGGTACTACTTCTGTCAGCTAGGAACAGGAAACTACGTTAAGGCTACAATTTGCACCAGCTCTCCAAAAGTGGACAATAGACATTTCGAAAATTTTGCCAGGTTGGATGAGCCTTCGTTTCTGCTGTAAAATCCAGATGGTAGACTCAGAATATAGCGTTAATAACATGAACGTTTGGATCCATCCTGCCTTGAATCAATAGTTGAGGCTACTGCTAGCAGTGCGATGCTGTGTGGGGATATTTTACAGTGGCTTGCAAAAGTATTCGGCCCCCTTGAACTTTTCCACATTTTGTCACATTACAGCCGCAAACATGAATCAATTTTATTGGAATTCCACATGAAAGACCAATACAAAGTGGTGTACACTTGAGAAGTGGAACGAAAATTATACATGATTCCAAACATTTTTTACAAATAAATAACTGCAAAGTGGGGTGTGCGTAATTATTCAGCCCCCTTTGGTCTGAGTGCAGTCAGTTGCCCATAGACATTGCCTGATGAGTGCTAATGACTAAATAGAGTGCACCTGTGTGTAATCTAATGTCAGTACTAATACAGCTGCTCTGTGACGGCCTCAGAGGTTGTCTAAGAGAATACTGGGAGCAACAACACCATGAAGTCCAAAGAACACACCAGACAGGTCAGGGATAAAGTTATTGAGAAATTTAAAGCAGGCTTAGGCTACAAAAAGATTTCCCAAGCCTTGAACATCCCATGGAGCACTGTTCAAGCGATCATTCAGAAATGGAAGGAGTATGGCACAACTGTAAACCTACCAAGACAAGGCCGTCCACCTAAACTCACAGGCCGAACAAGGAGAGCGCTGATCAGAAATGCAGCTAAGAGGCCCATGGTGACTCTGGACGAGCTGCAGAGATCTACAGCTCAGGTGGGGGAATCTGTCCATAGGACAACTATTAGTCGTGCACTGCACAAAGTTGGCCTTTATGGAAGAGTGGCAAGAAGAAAGCCATTGTTAACAGAAAACCATAAGACGTCCTGTTTGCAGTTTGCCACAAGCCATGTGGGGGACACAGCAAACATGTGGAAGAAGGTGCTCTGGTCAGATGAGACCAAAATGGAACTTTTTGGGCAAAATGCAAAACGCTATGTGTGGCAGAAAACTAACACTGCACATCACTCTGAACACACCATCCCCACTGTCAAATATGGTGGTTGCAGCATCATGCTCTGGGGGTGCTTCTCTTCAGCAGGGACAGGGAAGCTGGTCAGAGTTGATGGGAAGATGGATGGAGCCAAATACAGGGCAATCTTAGAAGAAAACCTCTTGAAGTCTGCAAAAGACTTGAGACTGGGGCGGAGGTTCACCTTCCAGCAGGACAACGACCCTAAACATAAAGCCAGGGCAACAATGGAATGGTTTAAAACAAAACATATCCATGTGTTAGAATGGCCCAGTCAAAGTCCAGATCTAAATCCAATTGAGAATCTGTGGCAAGATATGAAAACTGCTGTTCACAAACGCTGTCCATCTAATCTGACTGAGCTGGAGCTGTTTTGCAAAGAAGAACGGGCAAGAATTTCAGTCTCTAGCTGTGCAAGCTGGTAGAGACATACCCTAAAAGACTGGCAGCTGTAATTGCAGCAAAAGGTGGTTCTACAAAGTATTGACTCAGGGGGCTGAATAATTACGCACACCCCACTTTTCAGTTATTTATTTGTAAAAAATGTTTGGAATCATGTATGATTTTCATTCCACTTCTCACGTGTACACCACTTTGTATTGGTCTTTCACGTGGAATTCCAATAAAATTGATTCATGTTTGCGGCTGTAATGTGACAAAATGTGGAAAAGTTCAAGGGGGCCGAATACTTTTGCAAGCCACTGTATATGGGACACTGTGGTGTGAATAAGGCATGGCGGGACCACAGATCTGCATTTTGAGCCATCTTTATTCTTTCTACATGCATCACACTACAACAACACTCTCAACCCTGCTTCCCCGTGATTTAACACCGCGGGCCGGATCTGCAGATGCAGGTGCGTCCGCACGGCACCACAGACCACGCCCCACCACAGACACTTTAAAACTGAAGATCAATCCAATTACCCACCTTAGTATTGTTGCTGACCATGTCTGTCCCTTTATATCAACATCATGGTTGCTTTCAGCAGGATAACACATGTAAAGCTCAAAACATTTAATAATAAAACAAATAGCCAATTAGTTTCAAGATCTGAATCTTATAGAGCACCTTTGGGATGTGGTACTATGGCAGATTTGCATCATCAATGTACACCTGGCAAATCTGCAGGAACTGTGTAGAGGAATATTTCCACTAAGCTGTTGAATCTACGAAGACTTAAATGAGGTCTGAAAGCTAAAGGGAATCCAATCGATACTAGCAAAATGTACCTAACAAAGTGGGTGGCAAGTGTATTTATACTGCATAGTAATCAGTCAAACTACATTGCAAAGTTAGACCTTTATTTCAAACAATACCTGAATGTTAACTTAACAATGTGTATTTAAAATTATACAAAGCTTGATTAGCTGATTCGAAGCTGAAACAGAATGCTCTATTTGTTGTGATGCCAAGGAACACAAAACTGCAGCGCTGTGTAAAACACAGGCAGAAGTCATAACTCATCCCATGTGTCATTGTATTTTTGTCCTCTGTTTTAGGCTCAGCTGTGCAACATCAGTCAAATAAGCTTAAGCTGTTAAGTCAGTGAGTTAAAACTATGTTGGCACTTCGGGTGAACAAATAGAAGTTCACATAGCACTAGATTTAGCTGCTATTCTTTCAAGCTGTCTTCAGTTTAGTGATATGCTCTGTATGTTGGAGCATAACTCAAATGTTTGGCAACCTTTTAATATTTTATAAGCTAGTGATTCAATACAGTGAACTTTACATTCAATCTTTCTATAGTCACTACTTTTTATGAAACCAACCCTTGGTGTCAGATCAGCAACATTCTTTTGTTGCTTTTTGCTTTATTGGATAATAGTCTTATCTATAGACTCATGACTTAACTTAAACTTTCCCTCATGAACTTGAGATTTAAGACTTGCTCTGACAAACTTGGACTTTGTTGAAAAGATAACTCTGTTTCAGACATGAACAGGCCACAGCAATGTCACATTACTGCCACTGTCAGTGTCAGTGAGTCTCATTATACATGCAAGACTATCAGAAATGCACAGAAGGCTTCTCGGCACCTGGCAGCTGAGACTGACTCCAGCACCCCTGTGACACTAAGATTCATAAGGAGTTAAAGAGATGGATGGATGGAGTTCTAAACATGTTCTTCGGAGACCCAAGATGTAGATGTAAATGAACAGTAATTGAAAGGTAGAGGTAGTATTCCGTGATATGTTTTTGGTAATCTAAGGGTAGAAGGAGTAGTTTATCATTGTAGCAGATTCTTAAGTGTGTTTTTCAGACTTATAAATTATGTATTAAAAAAAGGATGAAGATCCCCTGGCGTCACTCATTTTTAGTTTTTTAAAACAGTAAGAGTGGAGAGCTGATGGGGGAGTGAGATGCCAAGAATGTTGCACACTCATACAATAGGGAATGGTCAGTCGCCACAAGCATACCCTGCTTTATCATCTATTTTAGCATAAATGGGATTGTAATAAATGAGCAAAATAAATAAGATTTAAAACAAACACCTCAGACCCTAGAAAATCAGAAAAGTGTTTAGAATTCAAATCAGCAGAAGGGCAGTTTTCTCGCACACTTCTATAGAACTGGAATTTGCAACTGCCTACTTGCCATTTAAAAGAAGCCCTAATACCTAACCTGGGCCCACAGCTAGAAAGAGGAAGTGTAGTGTAATTTTTGCATTCATTTTCCACAAAACTGAATGAAAAACAATAGTTTTTGAAATATAAAGAAACAGACAGGGTTAATTTAGTTCTGTTAGAGCTGCACAGGACTCCCAGATTAATCACATCTTTTTTAAAAAAAAAGGTAAAGTGAAACTTGTGTGCTCATTTTTAACCATCCGAACACTTCAGACGCTCCTCTTCCCGCAAGCTGCCGGGCAGACTAGCAGCTGCTTTGCATCTCTCTGCATCTCAGAGATGAAAAGTCACATATTTTCTCAGCACGCTGGCATGGCTAGACCACATTACAGCACACATTGAGGCATCCACAATTCCACACTCTATACTGCAACTTTTCCCCTCTGCTGAAAACACAGTGTGGGAGAAGACGTTTGATTCTTTACAGCTCCACCTGACAAAATTAAACCAGGCACTGTAAAGAAATTATATTTTAGGCATGGTTTAGGCTTTGAAGCCCATCTATGTGAAATATGAGCGGGAAATCTGCCAGCTAATATCTTTTTTCTCTCCTTTTTTTTTCCAGGAAAACTGACTCTTACATGTCTAATTGTACTTGAAAACTGGATTTGGAGACAAACCTATACCGAAGTTTTGATCTTACACTCCTGTTGTAAAGGACAGAGTGTTCTGTAGTAGAAAATTGTTCTGGTGTGTGGACTTAACCACAGACTGTAAGTGGAGCTATTCATTTTAGAGGGGAAAAACAAGACTTCTAATTGAATACTATGTTATATTGTGGAATGTCAATCTGGCTTTTGGAAACACATGAAAAAAAATCCTCCAAACAGTATGGATGGAAAAACTGCATAAAATCTTCTCACAAGGCAGTTAATGGTTTCCATCTCTTAATGCTGCGGTTAGTTTCCATTGCTTATTAATGCACAAGTCTGGATCACCATCCAAAATCCTCTCATTGCTGTCCTGGGGCAATGACTGCTCTAAACCCACACCTGCTCTGCATTGACCATCCTGGGAGTTTAATTAGCCCAAAATTAAAATATAGGCAGAGTACTCTTATCTGAGGCCCAGACGCAGTCGAGGAACTTGGGAGGAAAAAGAAGGTCCCGTCTAGACTCATGTTAGCCCAGCCCCCTTCTCTTCCTTTGAGAAGGATTGCAGAGTTGTTGGTTCAGTCTCAGGCTGGTTGTCATGTCTGACTAAGTCTGGACTCCAGCAGACTGAGCAGTGGCCAACAAAATCCTGGTTGCCCGAGCAGATCCAGCATTTTAATAGGCTGTCATTCCACCGATGGAATCTGCTGCACAGTTTTCACACATCCTAAGCCTCAAATGATGGCTTTGGATTTGTTCCTTTTCTCCAAAATGGAACAATATGCTCGCAGTGACATCTGCAGGATTAGCCATGATTATTTAACTTTAAACGCAAACCACTTGAGGTCATTAAATCGGATCATGCAGTGTGTATTTTGTTGATACCAGAACATGGAAAACGTGCAGTTATATCAAATCGCTTAGTATCCCTCTAGCCAATGATAGGCCTGAGTTTTCAAAAGGCACACCTGCACGTTACCCCAACATGTACTTTGACTCTGCATTTAAAGGATCTATGAAGGCAGATAAAAAACGAAGGTAGAGTGTTACATATGGTAAAACCAGTTTTAATGTGCAATGTTTTCTTTATGTTAGTAAAAAGGGTACATAAGGTAATTCACGTTATTTGCCTTGGCAGAAACTGAAGCTTCAGAGCTTTGGTTGCATTTTATAGCTTTTTTGCATGAAATAAACAAGAATCGACTGTAGCCGTCAAAAGTGTGAAAAACGTGAGCGTCCATCTTTCAAACCTTTACTCTTTTTTTTTTTTTTTTTTTTTTTTTGACATTTAAATGATTTTTTCATGCTATGCTTCGACAGTTAAAGCGCCTCTCTTCATTCATGGACATTACGCCTAACGCGTTTTTTTTTTTTTTTTTTTGCGGACTCGTGTGTAAACACTTAGGAGTTATGACAAAGCCTCTGGTTGAGTTTGTCTTCAGAATGAGAACTTTTAGAAGTTTAAAAGTCGCAAGGCTAAATATTCGGTCGTCTAGGGCAGAGATGGCGCTCCCACTATTGGCTGGTTGTGGCTTCAAGTCGAGCAGTTGAGACTTACGCAGCCGAGCCATTGGTGCGTAATGGTGCACGACTGGACGGCAGATGTTTCACCACCGGGACACTCTGTCTCTGCACACATTATCTGAACCCTTCTGAGTTTTTTTTTTTCTTCTTAGCGTAGGCGTGTGTTAACTTGGTCTCCTTACGATTTAAAAGTTACCTAAGAAGAAAGAGAGGAAGAA
This sequence comes from Pelmatolapia mariae, assembly GCF_036321145.2. Taxonomy (NCBI): domain Eukaryota; kingdom Metazoa; phylum Chordata; class Actinopteri; order Cichliformes; family Cichlidae; genus Pelmatolapia; species Pelmatolapia mariae. The sequence continues at coordinate 12,318,564 of NC_086234.1, forward strand.
GAAGGGGGAAAAAAAGTGGACAACCTCTTCAAACCGTCCCGGTTTTTACCGGGGAGTTGTCGTCATCAGTACCCCAGATGTCCCCCCCTTTGCTCCCTGAATGGATAGGGCAGTCTTGGTCTATGCAGCTCATTGCAGGCCAAAAGATTGGAAACAACTTGTGAGTATCCGTCAGTTTGGCGTCTAGAGGGAAACGCTCAGAAATGCCCGGCTGCTTCGCTGGAGCTCAACTCTGAGGACTTTTCTCCTGCATTTGTGCTTTTCCAGGAGGGAGAACTCTGCTCTCAGTTTGCAGCAAGAAGGAAAACTTAGCGCTGAAGTGGCAGCTCTCACATTATAGTCCTCGCTATGGATTGTATGTATTTATTGATGTGCTTTTCACTCAGTCAAGTATTTTTGGAGTGTATTTTCGCAGCAGAAGCGCATGGTGAGTTATCCATTCCGTTTCCCTTTATTTTTTACACATGTTTTTACGGTGCAGAGAGATGCCCTGTAAAGTTTATAAAGTGGGGGGGAATAATGATAAAAATGAAGCCCTGCATCTATTGATGGGTCATACATAATAAACCCTGACAGCCTTACTGTTCAATCAATATAGGGTGTTGCTGTATTTCCACATTTCCACTGTGACTATCCACTGTCAGCTATATATAGTTGTTTCATAAAGACAGTATTAATGCTAAGATAATTCATTGTGTCATAATAAATATTATTTGTCTATATTTTGTTTTGTTTTTTACTCAATCGTGCATGTGTAGTTTCTGTTTAAACTGCTTAGTTGTCATTTCCTTTGGAACTTGCTTTGCATAGGTCACTACTGTCATTCTCACTTGACACTGTCTGTCTCATCAGAAAAAATCTCTGGAAAGTTAAGTGAATATGGTCTTATCGTGCCATTCAGCACAGACTCCCATGGCCGGTACATTTCTCATGTGGTCTCAGCTGGAATTGGAAGTAAAGGTGCTGCTGCTCCTGTTGTTGATGCTGTCTCAGGCTTTGGCAGCAGAAGAAGGGTGGCCCGCAGTGCCCCTGAGATGCCCTCAGTCACCTCAGTGTCGGCTCAGCACTTATTTTTCAATGTTACTGTGTTTGGGAAAGAATTGCACCTCCGCCTGAGGGCCAACAGGAGGCTGGTGGCCCCAGGGGCTTTTGTGGAATGGCAAGAGGACTTTAAGGAAAAGGCCAAGGAACGAATCCAAGGAGACTGTGTTTTCAGTGGAGATGTGACTGACATGCCAGATGCTTCTGTGGCTATCAGCAATTGTGATGGACTGGTAAGTGTCACTACTGCAGGTGTGAAACAGTAGTATGATGCTTTCACTTCTTTGACACTGTGTCAGCCAGAATATGCTTTGACATGTATTTTTTCATATCCAGAAAGTCTCCCGGGGCACTTAGTGATTCCACATAACATCATCACATTAGATAAAAAGGGTTACATCATCTGAAATCCTTTGATGATGTTAAAAGGCTGCTGTCATCATGCCAGCATGGATACTTAATAACATGTTTGCATTGTATTAAAGAAATGTCAGCGTTATTTACAAAATGTCTCTCACAACATCTTTACAATGCTGCCCATCTGTATATATTTTCCAAAACATCCCACCCACTAGGCTCTGTGTGGACTAGCTTGAATGCTGTTTTTTTGTTGTTGTTGTTGTTATTAGACTCATTTTCCCAGGCTAGATCAGACCAATTTGGAAAATTACAGAACAAACATCTCAAAGGATGAGCCTGATTGCATTTCTTTCTGCTGATGACCATCTGAGTGTTGATAACATAGACGTAAATTCATGTAGCAGGCTTTAGCCTAGCCTTTGAAAATGTCAAAATCAGTGAGCTTCAGGGATGTCTTCTTATTTTTGAATGTTGTTTTTATGCAGAGTTGACATGACAACATAACCTCTCATAAACATAACATAGAAGGTCTGATAACTGAACAGCTGAACCAACCACAGGACATTATAATGATGCCTTGGTCAAACTTTTCCATAGTGTAGTGGAAAAAGTGTGAGTGTTTTAAACCTTTGGTACGTTGGTAAAGTTGTTAGGCAGTTCTTAAGACTCGTATTGTATTTTTTATTTTGTGGTAGTGTAGTTTTAACATTGCAAATACCTAAAGCCAACATGTTTGGTGAAATGTAATTACATTTTCTGTAAAATGGTTGAAAAAAAAAGTTATAGGTAGTTGTGACACAGCACAGTTGGACTTTATGAGAGTAAGTGTACAGGAAGCTAGTTCAGAGGAAGCTGTAAAGACAAATTTGAATCAAGAGAGAACTAAAGAACAAGGGGTCTGTTTACTTCCTATTAAAGCCACTAATCCATCTAGCTATCCATTTTGTTATTATCCAGTACAGGTTCATGGGGTGCTAGAGCTTCTCCCAGCTGTCACTGGTACACCCTATTAACAATCACTGTAGCACAAATGACTGTAATTAACTTGAAGAGTTGAGGTGATGCTCCATAGGTAGCAGTGAATGGATCTGTACAGCATACAACATTATTTACTTCTGCTTCTAGATAAAACAAAAACAAACAAATACAAATTTTATTCTAGTTTTTGCACATGTAGCGGTTGCCGTTGTTTTTATAGGGTAGGGTTCTTGCTCATAAAATGCTAGCATTCTACTAATGGTTTACCGCTTATTTACTGTGTAAAACAATGAAAAAAATGATTTATCTCCTTCCAGGATTGAACTGGGGATCTTTTCCTCATTGGTCTTATTGTGCCATTCGATCTGTAAATGACTATGCTATAGAATCCAGATTAAAAATTGCCAGAATTTATTTTTCAACCAAGTAAAAGTGCTTTTCCCCTCAATATTCCAACATATACTGTATATTTTGTTAAATATACTTTAATTTAACTTTAATATTTGTGACTTAACATGCTTTTACTCATGCAGTATACTTTTATACGGCATAGGATGTGTGGGAAATCTCTTGTTTTGTTTAATGCTTTGACTTAATTATAAACCAGCCACATGTGACAGTTTGAGATAATAAAGCTAATTTTTAACTTAGCAATTAAGTCTCCTGTGTTCCAATGACTCCTTTTAATATGTAGGCGTAGGAGCCAGGTGAGGTGGTATAGGCCATCCAATTAGAACGCAAACTTCAGCTTATATACTTGAAAGAATTACACTTACTGAAAACAGTCATAAGTATTCAGAATGTCTCCTTCATCTCAGTCTTGTGCACACCTATTTCAGTAAAGTGTTGCCCAATATTACATATCTACAAAGTGTATTAATGCCTCTTAGAGCTCGAGAGAACTACAGTTAGGCAGTAATTCTCAGTGGGCATCCATGCTTTATATTGCGATAGTTGTTTAGTTCATTAACAGTATGAAATTGTGGCTTAGTGTAGCTTTTGTGAGTCAGAGCTAATTAGCTGCAACTTATACAGGTGACAATTAATGGTGGCTTAATATTTGAAACATGCAGTTTGAATATTTTTGTACTTTGCTAATAAAAAAATTAGGGAGTAATAGTGTTTAAGTAAGGCTTGGTTGAGCTTTTTTGACCACTTTGCCAGATCCTAAAAGTCAGGTCCTAAAAGGAAACAGCTACTGGACCCCATCACCAAAGCTGAACAATGAAACTGGCTTAAAACATTCTTAGGTTTGGCGTAGTTCAGAATGAAAGACCACATTCACAAGAGGCCTGTCTGTCTTCTGCAGCATTGTACTCCACTATTACCAATATTATGTGCCTCATTTTGCACTAACACAGTCTCTTGGTATAACCAATATAAAGCTGTGTTATACTGACAGAGCAGAGCGATGGGAGGTGAGACACTAATGGATGTTTGCAGTTGGGAAAATTAGAGTGAATTTCCAAACAAGCATGTGACATTTGAAATGGCAGGCTGACCACATTGAAGCTACCTTTGAGCTTTACTGAAGCAGCTCCTGAACTGTTCTGACAAAAACCGCATGCGTGGAAGTAGAGTGAAGATAAAGTCACCTGGAAGCTTTTGAAATCCTTCACAGGAGACAGATGCATGTAATGTTCAATTTATGATTCCTTTTGTAAAGGACTACACATTGTGAAACACTGATTAAATAGTTAATCCAACCTTGAGTTGAAAGATTATTGAGGGGCAGTTCTCCTTTCAATGATCATCTGTTAATTACAATAGCAAAGAGGAAAAAAAGAGATGCATCAATTGAAAAGAAAACAACCTTTATGTACTGATTCAAGTCTGCAGGTGACAGCAATTAACCTTGTTTTGACTCTAAGCCATATTTCAACTCTGCTTCCAGATATGTTTGTCAAAACAGCGGAGCTTTTTGTCTCGCACAATTCGAAGAAACAATAGAGGGGTCCTAATGTATTTAATTGGTTGCCATCACTATGCCATCACTACTGCCATCACGTCTTTATTATAATTAACACAAGAAAATATGCTGAAACTAAGAAAAAAGCAGATAGAAACACTTCTCTCTTCTTTTTGAATGTAACGATAGTGAGCGGTATACAGACAATGAAATGCAGTGTTCACACAGAAATCACAAGTTATTTCTGAAAGCCAACTGTGTACCCTTCAGTGGCAACAAGTGACACACTGGCCCTATGCAGAACACTGTCCTATTCACCTAGAAACATGGTAGAAATGTCTGATTTGTTATAAAGCACAGTATAAGAGAGAGCAATCCTGGTGTGTTTTTTTTCTCTAGTTTAAACCATGTTTTCTTAGCTATTTTCTAATATTGTGTTCTGAAAGCTTCTGTTGTGCTTTTTCAGTTAAAATTTGTTGTACTAGCTTTCTTGAACTAACCCCAACAGAAACTTTTTTGTTGGTTTCTGTTTTCCAAGCCCCTATTTGTACCCTCGGTTTAAAAGTAGTAGACACAAGCATATTCACTAACTTGTCACATAAGGCTAGTCAACTGGCTTGGTCTACAAGGTTCATGGGATACTATTGTTGTGTCTCAAATCTTAAATTTAAAACTGCACTGGACGCTCCTTGGATGGTCTTTTTATAATGACAAAACAAGGTAAGTGTGGAATGCACTGCATTTGTGAGCTTTAAAAGTCCCCATCTTGGTTACAGTATGTAGTAGAAAGAGAGGAACTACCAACCAGATTTTAGCTAAATTTGTTCTACAGGCATTAGATCTGCTATATTTTGTTATACGGATATTAGGCCTCAGTCACAAAGGCCTAGAGACCTAGCAACCGAGTGCAATCAAGGTGAAAATGTTTATTTCCTGAGTGCTTCCTGGTGGTTGCTGGCAGTTGCTGTGAAATCAATCACTAAAACTGCATTCACATAGGCCTATGGATGCAAGAGCCCCCTGGTAATCACTGGTTACTAGATAAATGAGTGTATTTTGCAGCTATTTGAGGAATAGTTGATGGAGGTTGCTGGTAGTCACTAGGGTGAAACTAGTCGCAAAGAGATATGTTGTGCACCACCCAAAAATCTTCTTTTCATTACTTTGCTCACTAGCAGTTTGTTTTATTAGAGGTAGTTTTATTAGAAGATGCCAACTTGTCTGCAGACTCATGCAAGCTACTTGCCAGGCAAGAGTGAAACTGTTAAAAATGCAAGACAATTTGAAAAGACCATTTGCATTCAGAGTAAAAGTTGAACCTTTTGAAATATGTTGAAAATGTGTTGATATCCTCCATTTCTGGTTTGTGTCACACTTTTTGCATTTTACTTGAATTGTCAAAGGCGATCTATTATTTCTCTACAGGTCAGAGAGTAAATGGAGAGTCTTTTCAAATAAGTTGACAACTCCATGCAAACTACAGGTAGCTATTTATAATTTATAACCGTTTTTTTTGTTGTTGTTGTTTTTTTTTTTTTTTTTTACAAATTTTTACAAAGGTAGAAACGATATTAGAAACACCCTTCAAACATTTTACAAGTGTTGATGATGGACAGTTTGTCCACCAGAGGGCACTATACAACTTGGCTAAAAGTGTTTAGAACACCACAATAAGCTCATCTGAGCCAAGTAAGGTAGGAGGTAAATAAGTAACTTATGACAATATCTTGTAATATCTCAGTTAGGGTTTATTGAAAAAAACTACACATAACAAATGTTGGGGAAATCTATTTAAGTTTGTTTATGTCTGTAAGAAAGAAAATTGACTAATAGATTGGATATTTAAATCACCAAATATCAGTGTAAGTCTTAAAAATCTGCTAGCAATTGAAGCAATCACGAGGAGTCAGCAACCTCCTGCAACCGCTCACCAACTGATCAGGGAATACACATTATTCTCTAGCAACTGGAGGTTGCCACACGGTCTTTGGGCCTGTGTGACTGACCAATAAATTAACCTGGTAGTATTATATTCTCTGGTATATTAAAGTGTCCATTTAAAGAATATACACATTTACTGTGTAAATTTACTGTGGTAAACACTTCCTGAACTTTTATAACCTCCAGTTAAATGTTATGTTTCCCACTTGTCAATATGATATTGAAAGGATGCTGCAGTTATTCCTTACTGAAGCAATGAGCTCATTGAAAATAATAAAAGCAGATAAGAAAATTCTGTTACAGGAGTGTCCTTCACAACATAAACCACTGGGAAAGCAGTATGATATATGAGGCTCAGAATAAAAGATAACATCAAATTAACATCATTTTGTATATATTTTTAGGTAAGATTTGAGTATGCTTTTACTCTGAAACAAATGCATTGTTTCAAAGGCAAATTGTTATGAGGTAGAAATTTACATTTTCACAGACTGATGTGATCAAATCACGCAGTAAATAAAAACCCTAACACTGAAATCTGCATGTGATTTAAAGTTTTTTTTTGTCACTTTGTGTCAAGAAAAAAAAACAAAAACAAAACAAAAACATGCTGCTGCTAATCTCCGAGATTAGATCTCCACGAACAATATTGCACTTTATCGTCGGTCATGGTGGCAAAAGTCTTAAACTCAGTAAGGAAACCAAAACTATCTGCATCACTAAAGACCGCTAAATACATGTGGGAAACTATGCTTTGTTTGTCGTTTAGGTGAACTTATTCTTTAAAAAGGCTGCTGTCAGACTGTTACCAATATAGTACATGTGTTTCCTTGCATCAGAGCCAACATAAACATGGACTTGTTCGTGCATGCAGGGATTTTCAAGCAGCATTTTTGAAGTTGCACAAACAGCTCGGAGGCAAATTATTTAGTCTGATGTGTCTGCTTTACGTACACCGAAGATCAAGTATGATGAAAGGACTCAGTCTGAAAAGGATAAGAATGCGAGTCATATGCTTAGATTGTTAAATGCGGGCCAAATCTTTAAGATGCACTCTAAGTCTTAGGCTACGTTCACACTGCAGGTTTTAATGCTTAATTCCAATTTTTTGATCAAATCTGATTTTTTTGTCTGCTTGTTCACACTACAAATAAAATGTGACAGCAAACGCGCTCTAGTGTAAACCCTCAAAGCGGCCCGCATGGGCAAAAGAAGACGTCACACACAACGCGCTCTGTTTAGACCCAGACCAAACAGTATTGTTTGACTGATGGCTCTTAATATAAAGACTTGTTTCAGACTTTACGTTTCCCAATTTTGCTTTAAGTTATGAAGTTATTTTGTTATTTACATATGGCCTAATAACTACTATACTACTACTACTACTATCCTTATTGCTGTTTTAGAGAGAAGCGGTGCTTCAAAGGATAGTTGCAGATTTCTGTCAGAATCTGCAGATTATACAGTACAAACAAAATGTTCACGTTTCTCCAACGCTGTCTTCCCAACAGTTTCACTAACATGTACACTGGATGGCCAGGAAGCGTTCACGATGTCTTCTCCGGCGCTGATAATTGGCGTCTGTCTTGTGTCAGTGACGTAAAAGACGGCTTTAATGCGACATGACCATTCAAACAGCAGTCGCTTTCTAAAACATCAGATATGTATCGGATTCAGTACCACATACGAAAGTGACCCAAGTCGGATTTGAAAATATCGGATTTGTGCTGTTCACACTGTCATACCATGATCGGATATGGGTCGCATATGGTGAAAAAAGTCGGAATTGATGCGCTTTTGCCTGCAGTGTGAACGTGGCCTATATGTACCACCAGCACTCAATCTTCAAAAGCTTTTTGATGGACTTCAATACAGACCAAAGATTTTGCAATTTCACTTTGTATTTTACCCATAGTTGACTACAGCCCAATTGCAGTGAATCCCACACACTGTGCTAAATAATTATCTGGATGGAGATTGAAGTAATGTGGCTGTAGCCTGAATTATGGGAAGTGGATAGCACAGTTTTAGAGTGTGTATGTGTGTGTTTTTTTTTTAAATTTTCATGACAACAAAGTGCTAAAAGGTGAGGAACTCATCAATAGTCATCATAATTCTTGTCTTGCAATTTTTTAAGCGGTTTCATTCTCTTTACTACAGCTGTATTTCAGTGATAAGCCTCTCTAATTTTTCCTCTGCAGTGAGGCTGCTCCCAGAAAGATGACTCCTACAAACAGATTAAACTATCTGGTCTCCTACCCTGTGTTAAAATGTGCAAGATTTCTGGCATTTGAATCTCATTACAATATGCAGAGTAAAGCTGCTTGTTAATCTTGAATATATTTGGTTTCACGGATTTTTAGCTGAACTTGCAAAGATAGAAAGTTCAACATAACTTTGTAAGTATTTGACAAAAACAGATCCACACTTTCAGTTTCATTTGAAGGTGCTTTGCATCTAGTGACTGCCAGAATCTGTGATGTCATCCTCTGAATGTGGCTCCTGCTAGATGGCAACAGCTGTGCGCTCCAGGAGAGCATGAGCTATTGTTGCGAAGCGATGAGTGGTGGCTATGATGATACTGTGTCCTGCTCATGTGTTGGGAATTAGCACAGATGATGGGCTGATTGTATTACATGTGTGATAGTGACACGAGTGCCAGATAACCGCGGGAGGAAAAGCGCTATTTCTGTGTCCATCAGTTAAAAAGAGGGTGAGCCACCCGGCAACAGTCAGTGAGTTGGGAGTTGGCTTACTTGTGTGTGTGTGTGTGTGTGTTTGTGTGGTGGGGTGGGGATGGTAGGGGTGGTGATGGTGGGGTTGGGGTGTTTTCCATCCACTGAGAATGGAAAAATGCTTGCATAAATTGTTCTATTCATGAATCTTTGCAGGGACTCTGTTCTGAGCTTTTCCCACTCCAGTATTCCAGGATTCTCTGGCTTTCCAGTACTTTGCTGGCACTGAGGTAAAGTCACTAAATTAAGAGCTCCATCAGTGGAAGCCCAACATCTCAGCCAATAACGTGATTTATTTCCACTCACTCTAATCCTTATTTGTAGCAGCTGTGTTATGTCTGCATAAACAGGTGCTCATTCAAACACACACTGGGATCCAGGACACACACAGTTACGTTTACTGCTGCTGCTACTTCTTTGTGTACCAATTTTACCTTGATGCTTATTTCTACAACTGTTCCTTCTACAAAGTTTATTCTTCTAATTCTTGAAGAAGGCTGTTATTACTACTTACCTCTCCTTCTACTCCCATTAAGAATATTTAAAATACTAATAAAAGAAGTATATTAATAGATTATGTAAATTTTCAAGGAGATTCAAATCAGTTTGCTTCTAAAATCAGCCTGTTTTTCCTTAAGTGTTTATTTTATTCCTACATTATTGTGCATGCATGTAAATATAGAGTATGTAGGCTTATGGCGATTATACCCCTAATTTTCTTCATAGTTATCTTCTTGATCACATGGTATGCGTGCCCTTTCTGGCTCAGCACAGTGAGATGTGAAAGTTGATAAAAAGGAATCATGTAGTAATCCCCAGCTCCCACAACCTGTCTTATACGATTATTTCAAACCCTCGACTCTGCTGAGTCCAGCATTGCTGAGCCACGATTTAGTTGCTGGCTTACTGATCATCCCGGTTTGCCACAAAACCTTTTATCCAGCGTCACTGACATGGCTGTTGCTGCCAGTATATTATGAATATTGAGTCAGAAGTCCCATCTCTTCTATCCATCAACAACGCTGAGGTTATGCATCTCGCTTTGGCCTGTTCATGAAATGAACCGCCTGACCTCACGATAAAAAGAGGACTTAACTTGCCCTCAGAGACTGGGGGCAAGGATTCTAAAACCAAAATTATATAAACATTCTCTAATTACAGGTTAAGCTACAGGAATGATAGCTGGATTTTGATTTCCTTACACGTTGCAGCACAAGCATCGGCAGCCCTTGGCACTTGCTCCATTTTTAGATTGCGTTTTCCTTTCATGGACTATAAGAGATGCCTCCATCAGATTATCTAAGTAGATGATGTAAAAAGATCGCTGTGAATGATCCCAGAAGCATGTTGTGACACTGCCTTTGTGTGCAGCATGCATGTCTCTATTCATATGTAATACACTGACTGAAAAACAGCCCGGGCTGTAATTTCTCTAAGTGAGGCCCAATTTTCTCTGAGGATTGTAGGGGACACGTTTCACTCGCTGGACCGGGATCCTGTTTTTGCTTATCTCTCCTTCAGTGGTTGGAACCAAAGTTCAATAAGGCGGCAGATAATTAACATTAAATATATTAGATTATTTATTAATACACAGCCGTAACTCATTTAGACAGAAACATATATGAATTGTGTGACCAAAGTATCTTTTCCACTGCTGTACATTTAGTTATTAGTGTAGTCAACTAGACTTTCAATGAGGGTTTCTCTGCAGCTCTGCAGCAAAAAGTCATTTTTCACTTTGACTGCTTGTTGTTGAAGACAGACTGAAATTATTGCAGTATCTGCTGATACTGTTGATAGCTGTAGAAATGTCCCACGGATGACTTTTTGATAAGAAAAAAAGTTTATTTTTATTTTGAAAGGATGATTCTTATGTTTATTTTGAGCTTCAAAAATTGGTTCCTGGACTCTACTGATATAGCCTTGAACATCACTCAGTAAAACACATGTGTCTTTATATCAGAGATGCATGTGAAAACCACGGATGCCAAACAGGCACACAGGCAATGCAGGCAAAGTTGTTATGTTAAAATCAAGTTTTGGGGAGTTTGCTTGTGGTTGTTGATAATGTTGAACTTTTTTACTTCACTGTGTTCACTCACAGTTTTTAAACCAAGCAAATTAGCCGTAGAATCACACATTTGCTGTTAAACAAGACCATCTTCCAGGAGTGGAGTTTTTTCACCTGTACTAACATTATTTCTGCTCCCATGGGTATCTGTGCTATTCTGAGCAGGTGACTCACCAAAAACAGTTACTAAGAAATTACATACAGTAAATATCCATCTTCAAATTTGCTCTAACCAATGTGTGGAATTTAGAGCACTGGTGAGCTTAAGGGTCAGCAATATTTACCTGTTTCGTGTGGTCTCTGTGACACGGCTGAATGTCTCAAGTTCAGAGTGTTTTTCATTACTTAGGCAGGCATAGCAAGCCAAACCGCACACTGAGGTCAATGCACACTTATTCATGTGGAACAGGCTTTTAAACCACTGTATCACTTGACATAGAAAAGCTGTGTTTGTGTTTTGTTTATTAGTGTCGCTGCTAAGTGTACTTTTTCATTCAAGTCGTGAGAAAATAAGTTTTTAGAAATCAGAAATAAATGAAAAAGGAAGTATTAGCGGCAAATATTTTAATTTAAGCAACAGTTGAAAAACTGCTCTTTAAATGACAACTGTAGCTCATAGATGTTGTAACAAAACTTATGTCATTGCCTAGACCAGCCTTGACCATAGATTTTACAAATGTTTATATCTGGTGTGTCTCTGTAGGCAGGTCCAGATGCTGCTTCTCTCTCTCTGAACAGACCTGACTTCACTTTTTACCCGCTGTTGAAATAAGAGACCACAGAGGAAGTACTGGAGCATGTCTTACTTGGCATTTCCTGGTCATGGGCTGGAGAGATTCTTTCACTCCTCTTTGACTTAACTGTCACATGTCCACCCTTAGAGTCATGGCTTTTGTATCATCTGTCTTAAGGGACAGCACGCTGAGAACTTTTTTTCTTCCTGTTTTTTTTTGTAGGCACACTGCTCTATTTACAGCTCTGTATTTAGATTTCTTTTTACAGCTGTAAATACACACATTCTTGCCAAAGTCTTGTTGGTGTGCCTTCTTCAGAAGGATAATGATAGGCTGGGTAGCTTTATTCTCTTAGTTAAGGGCAGAATTATGAAAAATACAGCGTGCTCACACACACACACACACACACACACACACACACACACACACACACACACACACACACACACACACACACACACACACACACACACACACACACACACACACACACAGTACAGCCTTAATAAAAACAAGATATCAGACAGAAGCAAAGTGTCAACTTCATATTTGCTTTTCTTTGCTACCAAAAGACACAGCATTGCCTTTCTTTGACATTGGGCTATGGGTTTCTCTTCTTAAAATCTGAATATGTGTTTTTTTCTGTTGATATGTCTTTACTGGAAAGAGTTTGCAGCCAAGTGTGAATAGAAACATAAGCTAACAATGTTCTCAAAATTTATACCCACCAGGTTTTTCATTGATATTCGTGTCTGCATAAGTTTCATTCTTTCTGTCTTTTTGACTAGACTAGATTGACTAGATGAACTCTAAATTGTTAGTGTGTGTGAATGTGAGATGTCTGTCTGTTAGCACTGTGGTACACTGGTGACCTGTCTGAACCAGATGATTCGGGGGGGCTACATATACAAATAAATGGGCAGGAGAGAAAATGGAGCTAAACTCACCTTTTAAAGGAAAAGTATTACAGCAAGTCTACAAAGGAGGCGTTCCAGTTGCTTTTATTCAGTAACCTGTCCCATTAGTGCCTGACTCAGTCAAATAAACTGTCTCAGTTAAAAGCAAAGCCTGTGATGTCTGCTGTAAAACAAGCAAATATGTGTTAGGTCCTGAGCATTGCCAAAATGATTGCACACTCAGTATAGACCCTGAATTAATTTTGCATAGGATCTTGGATGACGTGATCTATGCACATCTGTAAGTAACAAGATGTGAATGCATGCAGAATGCGAATGTTTGGTGATTGCTTATACCATACTATAGGGTAGTCTTGATTACCTACTGCACTGATGAACTTCTCCTCTGTTTTGATGTTGAATAACAGCATCTGAGAATTGTCACTTTTCTGCTATTCATTTTACAGTGATGTGAAAAAAGTTTTTACAAGACTTTATGCAGTCCTGTGAAAACTTAAGTACAATGTTAGGCAGGTAAGTAGCAACCAAGAGCTGCTAATCAAATGCAATTCATTAACTGATGATCAGTAAGTGTGACCGTCTCTTTAAAAGCCAAAGTTTTGGTAGTCTGCTAGTCTGGAGCATCAAGGTGTGTGTTTACACAGTGCCACGATCTTTCCAGGAGTGGATGCTCTAAAAATTTCACCCCAAGGCCAGATTGTGCAATAGTCTGAGAAGTAACACATGAAATAAGTCTGAATAAGAAATTAGCAAACGAATAGGACATGCAGACATTGTCAGAGTTAGAAATAATAATTTTAATGGAAATGACGAATGTGTTCTTCAAACCTTGCCCAGCCTGGCAAACTGTAGTCATTCTAGCTATCCAATTTTTAAGATAATCTTTCACCCAATGCTTCCTGGATAATCTTCCACAAAACGGATTGGCTTGATGGAGTCTTCTCTGTAATATATGGTCAAGCTGCTCGCACAATAACTTTACCACCTCCACAGCACACTTAGACCATCACGCTGCCTCCACCATGCTTGAGTGATAGTGTTAAGTACTGTTCTTACATGTTACATCATTCATTTGTTCTTCTCTTTGATATGAAGGCCTTACGAAGAACTTGAACTCAACCGTCCACAACACCTTCTTCCACTCTTCCATTGTCCAAGGTCTGCACTCTTTTGCTCATCTGAGATTTGGCTTTTTCTTGACATTTCTACCATGAAGTCCAGCATCCTGAAGTTGCAGCTGTCAGTTGACAACCTGTGAGGCATCTTGGTCTTAAACGACACACTCAGATGTTTGTCTTCTTACATGGTTGTGTATTAGGGACAATTACTCTTTTGTTTCTGTCTCTGTTCCAGTTTTTTCTGCTCTCAGAAGGGAGTAGTTAACAGCATGGTAAGAGAGTTTAAGTGTCCTCACAGTTTCTCACATTGAATAGCCTTCCTTTCTAAGCCCAACAATAGGCTGACAGGTTTAAAAAAATGTTCTTTCTTTCTGGCCATTTTGAGTCTGTAAACAAGCAAACAACGGCTGATGCTTCCAACACTAATCTAACCATAAAGAAAGCAATGCTTCCTTGTTTTTGCTCCCTTGTTACTTTAGCAGTTTTCAGCTGTGCAACACAGTTGCAAAAATTGTTTTCTATTAATCAATGAGCCTTGTTATATAATTAACTTGGATTAGGACCCATACCCCTCTCGTCCTAAGACAGCTGGGATAGGCTCCACCCTATCCCAAAATTGCATTTTGTTTTTCTTTGGGGAAAAAAAAGAAATTTGCAAGTGATATCAAAATATTTGGTTGCTGGTGTACATCTCAGACTCGACAGGCCAAGCATGTTAAATTTCAAATTTCATAACAATAGGAAAAGACGGAACAAGTATGACTTATTTGGAAGGGTTGCCAGGAGAAAGACTCCTCTGTTAAACAACATGGCAGCAATGATGCGTCTGAACACACCACAAGACTTCTAGAACCAAATTAAGGACAGATGAGTGGAGATATTTGGCCACAGTGCACAGCACACACCTCATACTAGCTGTCAGGATGACAGTCATTTTTCAGATTGTATGGAATTCTGTGAAAACTCATTCTTTCCCCCACGACTGCATCTATACAAATCTACAAACACTACTTTCCACTGATTTTCAGGTCTTTTACTGTTTTGATTCATTCCTCTCCAGCAGGCAGGTGTGTTTAAACTGTGCTAAACTGTGGTAAAAGCTCAGAATTTCATTTGAGCAACTAAAGAGACAAATATATATGCCTAGGACAGTACCATATATTGGTAGTCACAAACACATTGATTGCCACTATGTAATTTTTCAGAATTTTCCTTTGTACCTGAGTGTTTTTCTTTTCGGTTTGGTTTCAGAGTTTCCGCTGTCTAGTTTCATTCTGTTTATGTGTCGGTTGTTCTTGGCCAAAGCATAGTTTTTGCAGGTTTCATTAAAGGTTTCCCTAGAAAAAGCCTCTGATCTCAACACTTGTCTTTTGGGAAGTGACAGTTACACTATTGAAAGTTTGCTACTGCTCATGAAATCATAAAATGAAATCAATTACAGAAACATTATTAAATAAAGGTTTAAAAACCTATCAGATGGTATTTTGTTATAATGAACCAACCAATATTCCCAAGAAACGCACCTTAACAAAATAGCCAGTATGGAAACACAAACTATAGTTAAAAGACACCTTTGATTCTGTTTTCTTACTTTTATCATGACTGACAGAAGTGATGCATTCAATCTGTATATGTACTGAGTTGCATTAGGTATACAACAAACAGAAACTTGAAGTGGAAACAAAAACCTGTCTTGGATTCTTTGTTGTCTACTTGCAAATTAAGCTCCTTTATTCCCTTCTCAGAGTCACATCCAGATACTATTATGCTAATAGAGAGAAATGCTATGTTTTTTGTTTGTTTTAAACATAATATTTCCAGTGCAACAACAGACCTACTCTAGTTATACAAATAAATATCAGGTTTGCTTACCCACTGAATCAGATCTTTTTTTTTTTTCACTGACGTTCAGCATTGCTCCAAGGAGAAATCCACTTTCGAAGAGACAAACACGACTGTTTTTCCAAACCTATAATTCAGTGCTGCTAAAATAAATGTTGAGTGTTGATTAAAGAGGATGATAAGTCAATATTTCCATGCTGGTGTGGACAAAGTTACTGCTCTACTATTCTTGTTGGTCTATACTTACCTTTGAATGTAAACAGCAAGGTCAGAGCTCCTCTCAGTGGGTAGCTGATGCTTGGATTCTGTATTTTCTAATGCAAGCAGAACACACAAAAAAATCCAGGTTGAGACAGTTGAGTATATCACAAAGCAAACTGTAAACTTTACCACAGGCTTCGAATTCTGTGAGCATCCCAGACTGGCATCAACGCTTGTAAGAGTATCCAGCTGAAAGGATTTCTATAAACTCTTTGAAAAACTTAAAGCAGATGGAAATATAACACTGAACCGAGACATCACCACTCATCATTTAACACAGGGTGAAAGAAGACTGACATTCAATGAATCTTAAAGGGCCCCAAATTATG
Source organism: Pelmatolapia mariae (assembly GCF_036321145.2). Taxonomy (NCBI): domain Eukaryota; kingdom Metazoa; phylum Chordata; class Actinopteri; order Cichliformes; family Cichlidae; genus Pelmatolapia; species Pelmatolapia mariae. Next base: position 12,334,800 of record NC_086234.1, read on the forward strand.
TCTACCTGCGTCATTCCACGTACTGAGCCCTTTACTAAATCTTCCAATTGATCAGGCACACCATAATTACTGGCTCCAGTGGAAGAATTGTACTTTCAAGGAGGAGTGGTACACTCATTTTGAGCTCTCTTTTTCCAGGCAGGCCTGATCCGGACTGATAATGGGGAGTTTTTCATTGAACCCCTTGAGAAAGGCCAACAGGATGTGGAAGTGAAGGGGCGTGTCCATGTGGTCTACCGCAGATCAGCCATAAAGCAGGAGACAGGCCAGCGAAGGGAAGACCTCCACAATGAAGGTAGGCAAGGAGAGGGAGTGTGATGTAAGTGGAAACAAAAAAAGCAACTATATGTAGGTTTGAGTGCAACAACTGTGTGCTCCGGCCAAGTAAGGACATATGAGTAAGTGCAGAACTGAATACATCACTGTATACCAGGAGCGGCAAAATTGATGTCCTGAAGGTTGGTGCATTAGCCACAGAATGAACAGAATAACAGAGGATAATGAAAGTACCTACGTCATACATTATTATAATTATAAAGAGCAAAAAAAACAACATATTTTGAACTATTTATTACTTGAACTTTTAATCATTTTGGTTTCTATTCATTATTGTATCTATTGTATCTGTGTAGTAATATATTATGAAAGTCACTGACTGTTTTTTCCTGTTACGTGAACATTATTAACGTTATTGTCCTCTGACTGAAACTAAATTTGATTTTCTTAGTGTGCTACAGTGTAGTAATGGTATATAACTGTTCAATAAATTGAGTTTTTCTTTCAATTAGATTCGCTCTGTGGTAATTTGGCGATAAATGGTGATAAATTGTGAAAATCACTAATTTGTTGCTGTCGACACACAGAAATTCACATAAACTGCTTCACTTTATCTTGCGCCTCCATACAGACCTATCAGCAGAGGCAGTGCTCACTACACCAGCTGGTAAAATGAGGAAAGCTGGGGTTTGGTGGTATTATTGGGGACTGGGGAATTTAAGAGAGCTAGAGTGGGAAGTGACCTTTCCTTTGCAGCCAAATGATTCAGTTTCATCATGAATTCCTTCTCTATTCCTTTCTTCCTGAAAAATAGCTTCAGCATCTGGCGCGAGACTCTTACTAACCTCACAAATTTTCTGTAGCTATAAGCCTCTATGGTTTATCTGTTGCTCTCTAGTACATATGTTCTTTGTAACAACTGTAGTCAAGTCACAAATTTACAGTCCCAATCCTCTCTTTTTTAAATGCCATTGTGAATTTCACTGTAGATGCATTCTCATATAAAGTAGCATATCTATCGTTGATGTTGATTTCCTGAGGAAAGAAGCAACATTTCATATCTGGCATCATTCAGACTAATATTTAACTTCACCTGATGTGTATGCTTTTGATACCACCACATACATAAAATAATCATATGATCAGAGTCAAAATTAACTTAAACCAAAATTAAAATATATGCTTTTTTATTTGATGTCTGTATTCATTCTGTAATCTGTACTTTAACACATGTAAAAAAGGCAACAGAGGTTCTGGTCCAAATCCACCTCTTTCGCTCTCTTTCTATCTATCTATATATATGCATTAAACCCACACACAGGCATAACACTGGAAAACACAATGGGAGGATAAGTGGACACTGTGACAAAGGAAAGACAGCAGTATTTATACAAACACGCATGCACGCACGCACGCACACAGACACATGATCATGACATAAAAAGCTCTCTCTAAGCTCACACTAAAAGTCCTTTTTTTTAATACTTCTGACAGGGGGGCTCTTTTTACCTCTCTCAGGTACAATTTTTAGAGAAATTCCGGTCATTACTCTGCCTCCTGATTTAGCTTCCTGTTCAACGCTATCAATAGCTCTCATGTGGAAAAAGGCTCTATGAGATTCCTATTTTAGTTTCAAAATGGAGCCTTATTTCTGATCATTTCCTGCCTGGTAGCAGAATGAATTGCTTAGTGTAACCATTTCCAATAGGTGTATAGGTGTAACCAACTCCTAGCAGTAGTAAATTGAAGTGCAAAAAAATAAAAGGTTGGTTAAATGCTATCTTATTGCCGTCTTCCTTTCAATTTAATTCAATTATTTTGATTCAAGGTAATCAGCTACATCTGGTGGAAATGAATTATCATGCTTGATGCATCTATTGTTAATTTATTTAATTCTTTATCTTAAATTTAGAATAAATTGTGTCTCCAAGAGATTTGCCTGGGGACAGTTGTTAAAATAGGCTTTGCAGAGCAGCATACTGATTGTTTGTCATATGCATTGTTCTCCTATGAAAGCCTTTCCTGCTATGTTAAATTATATGTAATGTCTGCATTTGCACCTGAAAGGCTTGAGTCATCACCAGTTAAGGTGTGAAATAACAAAATGTGGATAATCAAATTGATATTTTGAAAGAACTTGCTATGATTTAATGTGGTCAAATTTTTCAACATAGTGTTTGTTTGATGTTTGGTGTAGCTATCATGCTTTAAAAGCCTGTATATTTTTGTGAAATCTGACAAAATGATAAGACATGATTAATGTTTACAAAAGATCTGCTGATGAAAATAATTCATGCATATAGAAATATCCTTAATATCTATTAATATTTGTGTTTTCACACACAGAACCAAAATCTTATTAAAAATGAATAAGCAGTGTCTGTTTTTGTGTAACTTTGGCAGCTTCAGCAGCGGTACATTTCCCCTGAATGTCATCTTTGTGTTCATTGCCTCTGTGGTGGTGGAATCCATGTTCACATAGTTTATGTTTACCAATTAGTATTACAGTTCTAACAATGTCAGCCACAGAAAGATATCATCCTGTACACAGACACTCGTTTTCGTATATTAGTGAGGACATCTAATTTACATAATGCTTTCCCGCTTGTGTTTTTTTTAATTTAACCTTTATTTAACCAGGAAAATCCCATTGAGATTAAAAACCTCTTTTTCAATGGAGTCCTGGCCAAGAGGCAGCACATTTCCAAACAAATACATACAAACAAACAAGATTAAAAATTACACAAAACAATTACACATTATTGAGGCAGTCTGTAGGCCTTTGAGTTTAGTTTTAAAAACATTTAAAGACATCAATTCAGTCAGTTTCCAGTCTTTCTGTAACAGGTTCCACGAAAAAGGCGCAGAGTGGACAAAGGCTTTCTTACCCAACTCTGTGCGTGACAGGGGAACAGACAGCAGCAGCTGATCATTTGAACGCAAGGAGTAAGAACCACTATTTGTCCTTGTGACCAAAGTACAAATATAAGGAGGCAACAATCCAAGCATAGCTTTGTAAATGGTGTTAACCATCAAAAATGAATGCCTAATCCTAATCATAACCTAATTGTAACTCTGGCACTAAAACCACATTTTGAGCCTCAAAAATACCTTCAAATTGGTGGGGATGAGCGTTTTGTCCCCGTAAGTGAGTGTTGGTCCCCACAAGTTTACTGCCAATTTTCTGTCCTCACAAAGATGTCTAAACGTGCACACCCACACACACGCACCTATCTATCTATGAGATGTGAATGACCAACAGTTTAAACTACAGATGTGCTATAAAAATGTAGAGCCCTTGCCCCTGTCAGTAATCCCAAAGGACTCCATCTGATTATCGCTTAGGGTCAAAGAAAAGCATTTGCTTTATGTCACTTTGACACCATCTGTTCATTGGCTTTCATTAACTGGTCATCCTTGTTATATTTTGCAGTGGCAGACATTGGGATTGCAGACCTCCCCAAAGCTCTGGATCTTGTTGAACATAAACTTTCTGAGTCTGAGCGCAAGAGGAGGCATGCGAAGAAAGATGACTACAACATCGAGGTGCTGCTGGCTGTTGATGACTCGGTGGTCCGTTTCCACGGCAAGGAGCATGTCCAGAATTACGTTCTCACACTCATGAACATAGTAAGTGTTATTATAAAGAATTTTAAGGCTGCAGCATTGACTAATATGCATAGCATTTGGACTGAGAATTCCATAAAATACCATTCAGATACATATTTATGAATCAAAATACATATCCATAATTTGTGAAAAGTATAGTTTAATTTTACACTTTAAACTGAGACAAAAATTGCAATAAAATTTACAGTTACAGTTGTAAAACAAACAAACAAACTCTGCTATACTGTACAATCAGACCACTGTACTGTACAGACCACTGTAGTAAGAGATTGTTATTTTAAAACTTTAGTCATTCATATTTCATGGTGTAGATGTTTGGGAACCATGTGCGTGCATGGAAAGCGCACCATGGGAAGAGTAGCAGCAGGATCCCAAATACAGAGGACAAATAAATCAAGAATACTGACTAGTAAAGAGAATGATTAAATAAGACAGCATGAAAAGGTGGAACTGGCTTGGAGGTAGATTCCAAAGCAGCTTGCAGGGGCAGAAACACAGATGTTCTGAGCTGATATACCAAGATTGTGTTTAAGCTTGACTTCTTGGCCTGCGCTGGAGAACAGAGTGTCTATATGTTAGGTCATTTGTAATTAATTTGTAAGGATACTGTTGTTGGCTAGGTCTAGTGCAGTCACTCAGCAGACAATATAAACCAAAAAATAACAATTAAGAACCTTAAAATAAATTATAATTTTGCCATTTTTGTTCAAAAATGATTCCAAAACAGATTTTTTTTAATAAATGCCAAATAGCCATAAAAAGAGACATAGTTGTTAAAAGCATGAAAATAGAAATGTCAAATTTCTTGAGATTAAATTATGCTAAGTCTGCAATAATTTCCCCTTGTCCTCTTTGATATCAGAACTCGCCACACTGTTCCCCATAACCCCCACTCTCTTGCTGTTCATGGATTACTAATAAGAAAAGAAGAGGGAGGGAGAAACTCTCAGCTCATTCATTATGGGTTCCACCAGCTCCTACCACCATAATCTACTTATTGGGCCCAAATCCCTCAAGTCAGATTTTCACAGGGTGCTGGTTTCACTCTGTAACAGTTACCATTTGGACCCTGCATGGTGGTCTGATTAGCTGCGCTAGACCAATTAGAAAGTTGACTGGGAGCTGTACAGGGCAGTCATGGAAACCAGCGCCAGACGTCCACTCATACTGCCAAGCTCTGCTTACATGGAATGATGTGTTTATTTAATTAGGATATTATATTCACATTCTGTTCCCAAATGTCTTCTTCAGAAAAAAATGTTTGACTTTTAATGACCTTAGGTGATTATACTGTGTAGTGGCTGCAAATGCACTCTGTAATTCCCTCTGCAATTATCAGTCCTTGGTGTCTAGTACTCTCTGATTAGCACTTAAGGGTATTTCACATCACAGACAGGAGTAGTGAAATTGAGGAAGTCCTTAAAGCTAAAACTGACTGAACTTTAAACTGAAATCAAGTAAAGGTCTTAAATGTAGTATCCATATACTCCACCTCCCACTGAGCAAAATTTGATGAGAGAAATGTGCAAAAAAACAGCAGTTTAAACAAACGAAGGTCAAAACTCTTTGGTTCCAATGGTAAGCCACAAGCTTGCTGTGTCTGAAAGAGCTCACTAAAATCCCTCTGAATCCCTGGTCCATGGCTGCAGAATGTGTAGTACCACCTGGAGAAACTCTCCCTAAGGGATTGATTACTGGACATCCTGTCTGCACAAAGCCAAGTTTGACTGCTGAGGTGCCTACTACACAATGGCCGGGTTGTTTAACCATGAACCAGGTTTTGTCCATGTTGATGTGATGCTATACACAAGCCAGGGACACCTAGTGCATTTTACCAACAGCTGCTACTCTCATTTTTTGGCCATAAGAGTCCTGTCTTCTTTGTGCTCCTCATGGCTTTGTAATTATCCCTGTGGCAGAATAAACCCCTTTTGCATAGATATGAGTAAAAAAATATGAATAAATGAAAACCAGCTTTAGTGTTTACAAATGTCGTAACTTCATGCCAGTACTTTAATAAGTCCCCAGTTTGATTTACTATAAACACATATACAGTACAACATATAGGTCAGTACAGACCAGTCTCAGTTCTGTTGTAATGAATTCAAGAGAATTTGGGGTCATTCAGGGGTTCTTTACTGCGTTTATTGACCTGTATGCGCTTCTGTGAATAGAATATTTGCTTAAATTCTTGGGTGTAACCCTGTGTCCCTGAACAAATTTGGACTTGGAGGATATCCTTTCTGTGGTGACAGAGCTTTTGTTATGGATGGTCATAATTTTTACCTGCTCAAAGCTTACTGACACATACTTGTTGGGTTTTTTTTCTTAGCAAAGGAGTGGCACTCTTTTGCTCTGTTTGCGGTATCCAGAAAGTGGAAAGTCCTACTTGTAGTGTGGACATCAGTGCTCATGGTAATTAAGACACTCTAAAGCTGAATGTAGAAAGGAAACTTCTCCATAAAAAACACAAACAAACAAAAGAACGCCAAAAAAAAAGCTGATGCTTTGGCAGTGAAAGCTTTTATCAGTTCTTTTTCATCTAATTGCTTCCTACGTTTCCTGTTCATCCTGTGTTGGGTAGCTGGTTCTTGTAGCTTTCTATGCTCATATACTGTTCTATTTTAGAGGGTTGCTGCTGTTGCATCAGTTAAATCGTTGGACTTCACCTCAGGGCTCATGCAAGCTTCAGTGTCCAGTCAAACCAATCATTGATGACCTTTTGTAGATTAGTGCTGTATGACATTAGGAGGTAGGAACAGGGTAAGGCATTGTTAGTGAAATGGCAAATGGACTGCAAATTATATGACACTTTTCTAATTAAGAAAATAAAGAATTAATACAATTCTCATTCATTTGTTAGTCACCTTTAATTTGACAATATCTTTAAAATCTTGGGTTTCAATGTATTTTAGCTACTACACTGATTGCACAATTTTACACATATTTAAAGAAAAGCATCCAGAAACAAACCCACTGAACTGATAAGATGTTACTGTATGGTGATGTGGGCAATGGAAAAAGCTGAAATTCATTTTTAGAGAGTAAAGGCCAAATGGAGAAGTAAAAATTGTCCCTATACTTCTGCCAAAGGCTCACATGTGCTTTTGAAGATAAATTAAATGAGTTGTGGTGGTCAAGGTGAAGCTACAAATATTTCACTTGGAATAAAAAGACTTTCCCAGAAATCCAATTTTTTCCTGGAAATGTTAAGCTACAGCTTGTTGTTATCTTGGGTTAACAAATAAAAGAAATTAAATGCAAAAGGACATCTTACAGTATCTTCAATACATTGTGGATTGGATTACTCTGCATTTTAAAGTATGATTCCGCCTTTTTTAGGTCCTTGTCCACCATGGAGCAAGACTCCACTCCACCAATCATTTATTAAAAGTATAAATTTGCAACAAGTTTCTTGAACTTGTTCATGTGAAGTTTGCATGTTTTTTGCATTTATCTGGGTACTTCCTCCAGAATCTCTCATAATGTTTCCAAATTGATTCTACATTGGATGTACACTGGATATAGGTCTGAATGTGAGTATTTGTCTGTATGTGTTAGCCCTATGATAGACTGGCAGCCTGTCTCAATCTTTGGTTCTGTGTCAGCTGGAATCTGCTTGTTAAGTGATGACGGATCAACACTGCTTCCCAGTGCGAGCTCCAACTGATACAATGCATTACAACAAGTTAAGGCTGTGGCTTTTTAACGTGTTGTAATGCATTGTGTCTGGTGTTATTTAATATAAATAACCCTCTAAAAATAATCAGTGGTCATTGCTGGCTGGCTTTGTTGGCTTTTTATTTGCACTATTTTTAAGCTCTTTAAAGCTTTTTAAAACCTTATGTAACTAAAACTCATGGCCTCACGGTTTGCCAGAGACCAAATATCTCAGTGCTTCAGAAAAGAATCACTGTGAACTAAGTAAGAGTCAGTGTGGGCATAGGGTCGGAGATAGGATTGGATAGCATAGGATCAGGTGATCTCTTGACTGAATTTTGGTCCTTTTTCAAAGTCTCTGCCACATGATTGCATTTTTCTCTGACCCTCAGAACTGTACGTATTCATTTTTTAGGTATTCCTCAGTCATCTTTAAATAGAAACTAACAAGCTAACTTCCTGCTAATTTCTAACTCTCCTAAACTTCATAAATCCGCTTTTTTCACAGATGCCTAAATGTCAGACTTTATTGTAACCCCTGGGAGAGCAGCCACACTGAACATTTTCTTGGAGATGAAAGAATTTGAGCCGTTTTTAACTCTCAGTGATGCCGCAGTGTTTGTTTGAGTTTGGGAACCAAAGAAGAGTCTGGACCCAGAAAAGCCTAATGACGTCAGACTTAAGAGGTGGATAGCTCTAGACTCTCCATGACCCTGAACTGGATAAGCTAAAAAAGTACATGGGTTGAACTGTTCCAGACCGTGTGAAGTAATACAAAGGAAAGGCGTTTCAATGCTTCCTTTATTACCTTCTTTACCATACACAGGCTCATCCTTTATAAAGGTAAAGCAAATAATGCCACCCCATAATCCACAGTGACGCACTATTCATGCCAAAACTTGTTGATATATTTTGGAACTTCAATGACAGGCTGTTAAATCCACTGCTGAACTATTATTATTATGCTTCGGTGATAAAATCTGCTTCTCATGAAGTTGTGTTATGGGAAGAAGTCAGCAACATCATGTATACATAAATCTCTCTCAGTTAATTCAGTCTGCATTAGTTATTTCCAGATGGAAGTAAAAAAAAAAAAGTTTTTCAGGTATCTGTACTTTATTTTACTTTTAACCTTTTATTTTACTTTTCTGAAAAATGTTTACATCCTAAAATTTAACACAAATATACTTTTTACTTCTTATGCTTTCTTAATAAGCTAATTTCTTTAGCTTTAAAAGTACAGGTGCTAATGAGTTATGGTCACGCTACTTTAGCTTCTATTGTTAATGTAACAGAAAAGTAGCAGGCACAAATCAATGAAGTGGCAGGTAATCTCAAATGCAACATTTCTAATAGCTTAACAAATATCTGCAAATAGACAAAGTGTTTCTGTGCAGTTTGTCACACAATGTGTCTATTAGCTAACAGTGCAGCTGCTGTATTTCTAAGGGAGAGGAAAGAACTCAGAGAAAGAGAAAACTGTATAAAACTCAGGAAGGACACAAGTAGAAGAAGAGAGATTATTTTTAAAGATAAGGACTTCTCAGTCATTTGATAAACTGGACATTTTAAAGCTTACATGCAATCTCCTCATCCAGTTGTATATGAAGTTAAGTTTTTTTTTTAAATATTGTGAATTATCCTGCACAACCAATTGAAATATAAACATTTTCAGTTATGCAAAGGTTGCATAAACAACCTGAAAGCAACACTGGTTAGTTTGCAGTACTTTGAAGTTTACAGTGGTGCATTGTTTTGGACTGGTGGAGCAGCTGTGGTGTTCATGGTCAATGTTAGAGGAGCAGACATCAAATTAAATTTAAGCCGATGATGTGGATTAGATTCAGTCACTTAATTCCACCTTTATACTATTTTTATATTGTCCAGGTATTGGAAATCAGTTAATGTATTATAGCTTATTGTAACATCTCCTATCATCTGGTTGAATTCAGTTGGCTGAATCTAAGAGCAACAGTACAGATGAGCTCATCTGTGCTGTTACCCAACTACTACGTTGGCAACGGCAGATATAGACATATTTTTTAAATTCTCTTGTGTGTTTCTAAGCATTCTACATAACAGGTGTTCAAGCTGATCATTGTGTGGATGCTTTATGCATCCACACTATTGTTTTCCTGTTTCTCTTTCTTCTTTATTATTATTCCAGTTGCCACTTTTTGTACGTTTTTTGGCACTTAACTACTTCCACAATTTTCAGCCGATTTTCACCATTCAAATTTTAAACTATTCTGCTATTTCTGCTAATGGGTGCTATGACTTTTGGTATTTTTTGCTATTATACTTTTTAAGATATTAAGCTTTTTATGCTTTTTTTTGTCCCATTGAAATGAATGGAAAACTTCCAAAATTCTGCTAAAACTCGCTTGTTTTTGAAACTTAACTACTTCCTCATACTTTCACCTAGAACAACCATTCAAACTTTAAAATATTCATAAATTTTTCTGCTATTCTTATATGATTCAGCTTTTTCTTATCTGTTACCATTTTCATCTTATCCCTCTTTTAGTTTTGAGTTTCATCTTTGTGATTTTTCACAAAATACATGCGTTGTTATGGTTGTTATGCACTTGGCTTTCAGTGAGCCACTGTAAGTTTTGCAGTCTTCTCTTCATGTCCGAACAACTTCTTGCTACTCGCTCAATTTTCACTCAACCCCCACAAATTATACATCAAAACGTAGGTATTTTTGCTGGCTTTCAGAAAATGTCACTATCATTGTTGTGGGATTTATAGAATTTTGGCAAATCTCCTCAGAGCAACACAAAGTCTCAAAAATCCCCATAGAAAGTCAACGGAGAGTTCATTTAAAATCACCGCTTGATTTCTGTAATGAGAGGCATTTTCGAATCGTCATATCTCCCGAACGAGGCAAAGTTAAGACTTAAGGCTTGTCCCAGTATATCTTCAGACACTCCTGACGCTCACAATTCAAGAATTTTTTCCTCACCTATTACCGTTCTGAAATGAGTTAGACTTGTTTGAGGGTAGGAAATTCGTCCTTCGCTCAGATTTCTTCAGATTTCAAAATCTGGAAATGAAGCACTTTTTTCTCTCGTCATAACTTTTTGTTGGATTTCCACAGAGACCTGAAAATTTCCATGACTGTTCACCAAAGCCTGCTGTCTCTTACGGTGAAAGAATGATATCGATACTCCAAATAGATTTAGACTTAGAAAGCTTTGTTCGAGGGCAAGTCAGGGCAGTTTTCTTTTCGCCTCTACTCAGTTATGGTGCATTAGAAGTCAAATATCTTCAATAATTCATATTTTAATGATAAATTGTCAACATTTGAAGATTCCCCCATCTCTTCTGAACAAAACGGTGTAAGAATGACTGTTATAGCCCCTACGGTTAGGAAATTATGGCCATTTGTTTGAGGGGAGTCCTGACTATGAGAAATAGACTGCAGAAATCCTGTCTCTGTTCTGCGTGTGTGTAAAAAGAGGTGCACCTGTTTTGGCGGGAAAAAGTACACATCCTCTCTGATTGGTGGATTCAAATTTAGCAGCTCCCAGGCTGCTTGACTGACCTAGAAACTTGATTTTCTCTCCCTGTGTGTGTGTGTGTGTGTGTGTGTGTGTGTGTGTGTGTGTGTGTGTGTGTGTGTGTGTGACATGAGAGAGAGAGAGAGAGAGAGAGACTTTTTATGGGAGCATCTTATTGTATGATTCAAATTCAATATATTTAGACTGGTTCACTGAATTTGATCCTGTGTGTCTCTCTGTGCTTGTGTGTTTCCATATGTGTTCATATTTGTGATTGTGTGACTGTTATACTTTTTTTTTGCTGATTTTTTTTCATTTAACAATTACATTTGAGGGACCCTTAGCATGTTCAGGATTTTTTCAGCTGTCCATTTTGCTTTTCCAATTTTTGTATTTAACTTATTACTATTGTGCTAAGTCATAGCATTTCTGCTGATTTACAGTATTTGTGCTAAATACAGCACAAATACTGTCCTCCATTACGACAGACAATGAAATCATACTCTTTCTGCTATTTTATAGGATTTGTACTTAATATAATATTTCTGCTTAATTATAGTATTTCTGCCATTTTATAGTATTTGTGCTAAAACATAGTATTTCTACTAAATGCACTATTTCTGGGTAATCATTGTATTTCTATATATTTCTGCCAGGTCCCCAGGGAGTCAGTCCTCTGTAAGGACTGTAATATTCAAACTTACCTATCAGGACCTGGACGGCTTCCCAGCCAGCCAATCATATCTGAGCCCTGGCACATTCAAATTTGCATATTGGGGCCTTCATGGCTTCTAAGACAACCAATCATATCTTAGCCCTGGCACATTCAAATTTGCATATTGGGTCATTCATGGCTTCTAAGCCAACCAATCATCTATGTCATATATCTTTAATATGTCATATTTGTATTTTAAATGGTCAACATTTCAAGATTCCCCCATGTCTTCTGAACAAAACGGTGTAAGAATGACTGTTCTAGCCCCTACGGTTAGGAAATTATGGCCATTTGATTCTTTTTTCGTTTCACAATTACAGTTAAGGGACCCTTAGCATGTTCAGGATTTTTTCAGCTGTCCATTTTGCTTTTCCAATTTTTCTATTTAAGTTATTACTATTGTGCTAAGTCATAGCATTGCTGCTGCTTTTCAGCATTTGTGCTAAATACAGCATTTCTGCTAAATCATACTATTTCTGCTTTTTTATGAGATTTGTGCTAAATACAGCATTTCTGCTAAATCATACTTTTTCTGCTTTTTTATGAGATTTGTGCTAAATACAGCTTTTCTAATAAATCATACTATTTTTGCTATTTTATAAGATTTGTGCTAAATACTGCATTTCTGCTAAATAATATTATTTCTGCTTTTTTATGAGATTTTTGCTAAATACAGCATTTCTACTCAATCATTCTTTTTCACCTGTTCTATGAGATTTGTTCTAAATACAGCATTTCTGCTAAATCATACTATTTTTAGTTTTTCATGAGATTTGAGCTAAATACAGCATTTCTGCTGAGTCATACTTTTTCTGCTATTTTATGAGATTTGTGCTAAATAGAGCATTTCTGCTAAATCATAGTATTTCTACTATATTATAGTTTTCTTTCTAAATATAGCATTTCTGCTATAGAATAGTGTTTCTGCTATATTATAATCTGTGCTAAACTGGAATATTTTTGTGAAAACATTGTATTCATATAAAATTATAATATTCATAGTATATTACAGTGTCTCTGGTAAATCACAGTATTTCTGCTATGTTGTACTGTTTTTCTAAATCATAGTATTTCTGTAATGTTTAAGATTGTTTGGCTAAATATATTCATTCTGTTATCCTATACTATTTCTCCTAAATTCTTGTATTTTTGAGAAGTTATCATGTTTCTGGTAAGTTACAATATTTCTGCTAAGTTCTGCTATGCTATTGTATTTCTGCCAAGTATTATGTTTCCTCTAAGATATTACAGTTCTGCTAAGTTACTACATTTTAGCAAAGTTCCTTTGCTTCTGCAAAGTTTTTACAACTTCTGCAACTTTTTAGCTTTTTCAGCTAGTTTCAGCAGACAGCTTCAGCGTTCCAGCATCCACACTGCATTTTCGCAGGAAATGCAAATTTTTCTAGTTACAATTTGAGTTTTAGTTAAAATGTTTGCATTTCCTTGTATTTATGTTATTTCATTATGATATTAATATGACATAAAGTTCAATTTGCTTTTTCAATTTTACTTGAATAAACAAGGTGAATCAGTACTTCAACACACACAAGTACAAATCTGTACTTCTACTTATCTGATGAATGTGTGTACTTTTGCCACCTCTTGCTATGTCCATTGCTGTATTGCCAGGCTTTAGAGTTATCATATAAAAGCAGAAGATAGACTGGGTTAGTATGAGCAGGCAGGATGACAAACTAATGACATTATCACAAGCATTTCATTTTACTGTATAGACTATATTTCTTCCAATTTTAAATTACAGCCTTGGTAATGAATTGGTATTTTTCATGCTTCTGTTTTCACAGGCTCTTTTTTTGCATGACTTGCATTAAACAGCACAGTTAAAAACATGCTGGATGAGCTAGCTTGTCCATCTCTGTGACACTGTCTTTTCAACACAGTAGACCCACATCAATAACGTATCCATTCACATTTTTACGGAGCCTGGTGTAAGTGGATTCTCTGCGTGCCACATTTCTTTATAAATTCTGTTTTGCACCTTTCCTTGACTTTGTTGCATTTTCTATTCAGGTCAAGGAATAGTGATTAGGAAAAGTTTTTAGGAGGTAACTTTTTTTGGTTTATTGGACTACAGCAGAGGTGGGTAGATGGGGGACAGGTGAGGTGGGTGTGGCAGACTAGTGACTCAGAAGAGAATGGAAGTCTGAGGACATCTGGTGGGGGGATGGGGAGATACAGTGAAGCATGGACAGTAAACAGGGCTCAGAGTAAATCACTGATCAAGCCAAGGAATACTTACAGCTTTTAACTTTTAGTAAACCTATTAGACTATTTTGTATTCATGTTTTGGTACTCTCTAAACAAATAAGATGTTCTTTAATTTAGTTGCTCTAGATCAGGGATGTTAAACTCAATTTGCATTATGGGCCACATACGGTTTACTTTGATCTCACTAGGGATTTATGCTTCAGTAGGATTTCTTTGCCATAGCTATGTCTTTACCGCAAACCCCTCTAAAACCCTACAACATATCTTATGGCGTAACCTAACATGACACTACATGTTGTGGGAGCACAGCCCGCAACTATTGTGATTGGCCTGTTCAACATGATAATTTATCCTTTTCATTGTAGTTTTTGAGATATCATGACAGAAATACAACCACTGTCTCAGTATAAGGTTTAATATTTATAGCATCAATATAAGATCTCACAAATTCCTGGAGGGAGTTTTTGGTAATTATCCGAAAGGATGTAAAAGATTTTACAAAGAAGAAGAAACACTAGACCAATCATGTATGTTTGCCCTTTAAAAATACTGACCACAATAACGAGTGGCCCCAGCATGTTATTTGTTTCTATCATAGCTAACACCGCTGGTTCACATCAGAGCACGACCACACCGTAATATTAAACACACATAATGCACCAGACACAACCAAAGACATCAACCTCTTACGTAGGTTACTGTAAATCATAGGCTACAAAGTTTCACCCTAGGAGTGTAAATTAGGCCTTAAGTGGTCCGGACACCTTTCTGTCAGTGTGAACAAGTTTAATCACACATTTAATCCCTAAGATATCTTAATATTTGAAAAAGTGTAATTTTAACAGTACGTCTCAGTTTTTCTACAAGAAATACTGCTGTATTAAGTGAAAGAAATTTGAGAGGAAGACTCTTTGGGTTTAAATTATAAGAATTACATGTGTAAATACAGAAAAAGTTTGGGTAGCTCACTGCCCACTCTGTTGTGTAATTATAAAACAAAAAGTTCTATTATTTTACAGAAAATCTGAAATTTCTATAGTAGTGAAAAAGCTATTTCATTGTTCATCTATTAGTACACTGGTGTGGTAATTCTGGATGTCTTCATTAGGAAAAGCTATAAAACTATTAAAAAA
Source organism: Pelmatolapia mariae (assembly GCF_036321145.2). Taxonomy (NCBI): domain Eukaryota; kingdom Metazoa; phylum Chordata; class Actinopteri; order Cichliformes; family Cichlidae; genus Pelmatolapia; species Pelmatolapia mariae. Next base: position 12,349,949 of record NC_086234.1, read on the forward strand.
ATACAGTTCACATTTTCCAAAGCTTTCAAATGGGTCAGATTGGATTTTTTTGCTTTATGAAAATGAAGAAACGTATTGTTAAGTTCTTAAGCTTTATATCATCAGCCTAGCTGTTGGAGATCATGTTGAACCTCGAATTGCCAGTTGACACTTTAAACAAACAGTCGATAAAAACAAAAGAGAAAATAGTCTCATTCAAGCCCACACAGCGCCTTGATTCTCAAGTACAAATGACACCATCAGGGGCTATACTCAGACTCAGTGTTATTACAGTGGTGTGACAACCACATACTGCACTCATATAATTACTATTAGTGGCTTGCAGTAAGGCAGTTAAAGCGTGGCACTGTTGACAGAAAAACAAATGAGAATTTGTCAAATATTGTTCACTCTGACTACTTTGGAATATTTGCTTTGTAACTACCTCTTGTTGATTAATAAAGCTAGACTAGGTGTAGAGCTGTCATGGGCTAAACAAAGAGGTACTTAACAACAGCAACAGGATATAAATTGGTAATTGCTCTGAAAGTCATATGAAAACAGTTGCAGGATGGTTAGAGACAGATGAATGAAAAAAAAGTTCAACTAAGTCGTGTAGGGAGACGGGAAGTTGATGCGTTTTCATCTTTTCAATACAGTTTTTCAAAATAATCTCACAGACCTTCTCAGAGAAGTCACATATAAAACATTTAGTATCAATACTTGGAAGGAAAAGGTTTGTACCTCCCAAAGAAGAGCGCCTACTTCGAGAAGGAAACCAAAATATATCTTTAGATAATCTTCTTCAACGGTTTCATAAGGTAGCAATTCAGAATATTATAACTCGTATTATTGGTGATGACTGAATGCACTTGTTACGATATCTTCTCATTTTGCACTGAGAAAATAGACGCACATTTTGTGATTTTGGTCAAATCGGTTCAAAGTTTTAGGAGTATGAAAGCGCTCATCCTCAGGAAAATCTTACGTGAGGGAAGTGAAACTATGTTATGCAAGCTTGTAACATAAAATACCAAATTTAATATGAGCCTGTGTCAACCACATGCTTTAAAAATCCAGTTTTAGGCAGATTTTCCCCTGAAGTCACATGGAGAAATGTGAAGCCAAATTGCTTATTTTTTATTGCAATCCAAAACTTAAATGAATGATGTATGGAAAAATAAATATCCAACCCCTTGTTTTGCTCTGAACTTAATTTATCCACCACAAAGCAAAGCAGATGATTGACTTTATGAGGCCCGTAATGAGTGCTGACATGTAGCGACCATCTGATGAAAATAAAACACACTCGAGTGGAAATTGGACTTGGGTTTGAATGGGATCCTAGCTTGGTCCTGGGTTATGCATCTACATACCACAGCATTCTTACGAAGCCAAATAGCAGTCCACATATTTCTGGGTCAGGCTCCTTTGCCATTGCATAACAGCACTAGTTTCACTAAATAGTTGCCAGTCTTAATAACATATTTCATCATGATTCCAAGATTGTCGTAAGAGATTAAAAAATGGTTTGAGGACTCGCTGCTGGGCCCTGCACCTCAGACATAAAAAGGAGAACTGGTTGGATCAAGAGTTTTAGTGCAGTTCAGTGATTTAAAACAACTGTTTTCTTCTTGGTTTGTAAGATTTTAGATAAAGCAGGATGATTTCACGGGAAGTTTTTAACGTAATATTGTTTTACTGATTAAACTTTATTATTTCCTAAAGGATTACTACAAACATTAATCTTCTCCTAAATGTTTTCTTAGCAGCCTGGAAAGGAGCAGCAGCAGCAGTTGTGGAGGCTGTTTCTATCAAAGTTATATTGTTTACCTGGCTTTAATTAAACTCAGCGGAAAGCATCCGTTTATGCATTTAAATAGTGTCACTTCACTTCCTTTCTTGACAGTTGAGGACTCTGATTTGCATACTTAGAGCAGCCATAATTAAGTAATTAGTAATGCAGAGCAATGAAGTTTCCCTTGGAAACTCCTGAAGCTAGAGCGAAAACTCTGCTGTCGTTCTGTAATGGTCAGTCGAAGGTCCTTTTCACACTACTTTTAGCTTTTAGACTCGAGTGTAATTTTATTCCTGCAGACTGTTTTTGTATTAAAGTTCTGCCTTAAAAACCACCATGTTCATGATTGTATTATTGACCTTTGGGTGTTCAACTTGATATCACAAGCCACTTTCATCAAAAGCACTCTATGCCCTTTGTCATTCACATCACTGACACATGCTGTTAATTTCCTTTCAGGTTGATGAAATCTACCACGATGAATCTTTGGGGACGAACATCAACATTGTCCTTGTCCGCATGATAATGGTGGGGTACCGGCAGGTGAGCCATGCCACACAATTTGTGTACTGTATGTGCAAGCAGCATTTCAAATGAGCTTTTAAGGTTTTTATACCGCAGGGCTGGTGTAAAAGGCATATTCTCATCGTCTGAGCTGTCTGTGAATAATACTGCCTGAGGAAGCAAGATTTTTAACTGTGTTCAATTTTATTTGGAATAAAAACAAGAAGGGCTGAACTCACCGCTATGACTCAAGAGAAAATGGGAGAAAGGCAGCGAACCCTTTTACAATTTCCAGTGAAAAAAACATGTTTTACTGAATGCAGGCTCAAGTATTGTTGTGGCCTGAAACCGTATTCAGTAGCACTCGACCTTGTGCCCAAAACTGGGAGGTAGAAGAGCAGGTGCTAAGAGTAGTTAATCCACTGATGTCTAAAATATCAGTCCTTTGTACAGATATGAGAGTGGTGTTATCTTTCTAAGTCCAAGCAGTGAGGTGAATAAGGATTTTTCCCATAATGTCAAACAAATAATTTAAATCTGAGTCAGGTGGTGCGTTCACAGTAGAGGCACCAAAGTAACAAGCTAACTTTAAGATTATATGGAAAGCTGAGTTTCATGCTTTGTGGCTTGGTTTCTACTTGGAAAAAGAGTTGTTTTGGGCCATTACTGCATATTCAACACAATAAAAAATTGAGATGGGTAAAGTATAGGTTTGTCAAGAAGATATCATTTATCAGGATAAAGAAAACACCACTACATGTAGCACAGCTTCCTTATTTTACACCAATTTTTAAATTTTTTTTGTGCACACTGCAAAAAACCTAAAAAAGACAAAAACCCCAAAACAAAACAGGTTTTTAGTGCAGAGTATTCTAACATTAAACTGGTTAAAACTAGAATGGCACTAAGCGAGTGGATCCTTCTCCAAAGCCAGTGCTTTTATGCTGCAGTTTAAAAGAAAGGATCTGTTCGGTATCATATGATCTGATTTCTCTGAATAAGGTGATACTTCCACCAAGGAGTGAGCTAGAGCTTATAAAAATTTCTCTTTTTCTGTTTTAGATGATGCATTTGAAACTACCCGGTTATATTTTGTAAAGCTTAGTGGATAGATGAAGCGTGGGGAAAAGAAGAACCTGTTACATTTCAGTGCAAATCCAAATTATTTTAAATTATTTTCTTTAAAACTGTTAAATAGAGCAAGGCCATGGTTGAAATAAGCTCTGAGTGCTCTTCTACTTTCTAGTACCTGTTAACTTGCTTATTAACTTATTTATAGTGACTGTGAATCTCTCCCAGCAAAGATGATTGGTAATTCTGATTGAGTACATAATTTAAGTGAAGTTAAATGATGAAACTAACATAGAAAAAGAGAGTTCATAGCTTTACTGCTCCACTAAACTGACTTGAAGTTTAGAATTGAATAATTGATTATACCTTATGTGGTCATGGGAGGAAAGTTCTTTTCATCAGATATAAATATTTTTTTAATCCAACCTGTTTCTCTTCAACTTTCCTTCAGGAGAGAAAAGAAGAAACCAGTTTGAGAAAAACAATCTTCTCAAGTATTTGAGTGACAGGAGAATCACAGGAAGAGCAGTGAAGATGAAAAACAGTTGAGATTTATATACGGATTCATTTATAAACTAAGCAAAGTTTTCTTTTGGAGCTTACTGTTACTTTTTTGTTTCTTCTAGCTAACAAGTTCTTAGGCAATAAAGACGTACAGTGAGAAAAAGAGAAAAATATATGTTTAAGATCATAAATTGGGGTCAGGCTGAGATGAAAGAAAGACTGTTTCTCAGATGCTGAGTTTAACAAGTGTACGAAAGTAGCCGGTGTGATATTAGCATTTAATTGAGCTCAGCTGTCTGGTTAAAATAGATGTTTTTTGTATTTCTTTTGGGCAATACTGAACTGATCGCCTGATTATAAGAAAAGGTAACTGTAAGAAGCCCCCATTAAAACACTAAAGTTGATTCAAAATCATATTAAAGCCCAGTGCCGGCACATACCATACATATTTAATAAATAGTGAGAGAATAAATGAGTAAATATTATATTAACGTGATTGATGGAAGAAAGCGACAAATAAATATTGTACAATAGCTCAGTCACTTTCACTTTTGCTCAGGCTTTCTTTAGTGTAATGAATGATTCAAATGTACTTGTACCATGTGGTAAATACTCATATTAATAACATAGAATAAACAAGCAAAAACAAAAGCGAACTAGTCAATGCTAACTGGTCAAATGATCTTCCATATCTTCAGTTTATAGAGCTGTACATCAGTATGTGTTTGTTTCTGTTCACCTCTTGCCACTTAATGCCAGTCTTGGCATATTTGCTCGTTATCAGCTGAACACATTATAATGAGGTATGAAATACCGTATATTATACACGTTGGGGCAGATGCTAGTGACTCATTTGCTTTACGCACGTATCCATCTGTCCACACATGTCATTTTATCTACATGTCTGACTGATGCTGCTTGGAAACTGGGCATTTTTATTTGGCTTCTGTCTGTTTGTCAGAGCAGAGAGATGCTGTTTACCCAGCACCAATTAGATGAGCTCCAACATGCTCTGTGTGTCACCGGCCCTGCTTGCAGCACCCACTCAGAAAATAAAGACAAATGTTTGGCCAGTTCCTCCTGGGTGCCTTCATTTCTCCTGGCCTCACGTTGTGTGTGTCGGTGTGTGTCGGTGTGTGTAATAGTAGTAGGGTTATCAGTCTCCAGAGGGAAATTTTCTGTATGTTTATGACACGAAATACAAACCACAATGCATTTACTCCTTTACAACCCCCCCCCCCCCCCCCCCCAAAACAAAACAAAACAAAACAATGGGGACACTGGCAAAAAACCCAGCTTGGGCTGTCAGATCAGCCTCATTGGAGGGAAGGAACACCAAAGCCATCATTTGATGTTCTCATGATAATAATGGAGAAAATTGTTCAGTCAAGATTTTCATTCGGGTTATATTTGTTGGCCAACAAACGCAGGAACCTATGATTCACAATATTTTTTTTAATGATCTAACCAGTGAGTGACCTCTTATGCCACATGGATGTGGGCAGTTTGACTCACAATAGAAAGGAGCCAGATGAGCTCATACTAGGGTTATCTAAATATCTTGATAGCATTTTTGACACGATGGTGTCAAGAAAGACAAATAAAATTACAACAATAACAGTAACATCAGTGGCAACACTATTTTTAAATTGTCTAAACAACTGAAAAAATACAGTAACATAATAATTTGTTACATTACTGTCCGCCTGTTTGTGACTGCTGGTAGAAGTAGCAGGATGAATTATAAAATGTACAGAGCTGTACTCTCTGCTCAGATTCAGCCAAACGCTGCAAACTCATCAAGTAGTGCAAATGGATAATGATTCAAAGCATACTGCAAAAGCAACTGAAGAGTTTCTGAAGGTAAAGAAAGTGATAGTCTTCAATAGTCAAGTCAATCTGCCTGATCTCAACCCAACAGAGCATGCTTTTCTAAATGCAGTGAATGCAGAGAGACCCACAAACAAGCAGCAGCTGAAGTTGGCAGCAGTAAAGGGACTAGACTTCAGGCAGTGATTGGCTACAAAGGTCTTGCTGAAGGTCTTTGGTCACATATTAATTGTTTGATGTACAATTCATGCTGGTGGTGTACAAGGCAAAAATACTAAAATTTTGTTTTGGTTCATTTAAAGGTATATAGGTCTTTTTAAAAGTATATAGTTAGTGCAACACAGCAATATTTAGGTCGTCTTGAATAGTGCTGTGTGACATGTTTTATAGCCTATCAAATAGAGTTGGCGGCATAGCCTGCTACTATTTCTGTCTAGTGGCTGGTAGACTTTTCTCAGCTACTGATCTCTTGAAATTTCTCATAAGTTGTTCAGTGTTGCAGACTCAGCTACTTCAGCTGCTAGTGAACAGACGGGCTGTGTACCTGCCTGTGTGCTTGTGCTGTCTCAAGTTGTGTATCAACTAGAGGTTTGTTAGCCACTACAGCTCACTGTAGTGGCTAAAAGTTTAGTTGTTTTCTCTTTAATGTCACCTTCAGAGATTATAATACTACACCATTAAAATCTCTGCTGGACATGTGAACGTTACGAGTTACAAACCTATTAATTGTTTCATAATCACTGGGAATTTAGCAAAAAGTAAAACTAATACCTGTAATCCTAAAGGTTCCCATGTTTTTCTAACCAACATGTCCCTTTTTGTCCTCAAATGCACAAAAAATATAACTTATTTTCAGCTATTTTCTTTGACAGTTTTTCAAATAACAGTACATCTACTGCACTGATGTAAAGGTATAAGGGTGATGAGTCTTCTTTCGCCTTAGAATGAGTGGAGTCTTGTTAAGGCGAACGGCAGGGTTACCCTCCTATTTCTTTTTACAGTCTGATAAAGTTTTTTTCTTGGTCCTGTTCATTCTGCAGTCTATAAGCCTGATCGAGCGTGGCAACCCATCTCGCAGCCTGGAGCAGGTGTGCCGATGGGCCAACACGCAGCAGCGCCGCGACCCTGACCATGCCGAGTACCATGATCACGCCATCTTCCTCACAAGGCAAGATTTTGGTCCCGCAGGTATGCAAGGTACTGTATTTTTCTCGATCGAGGCCTGTGCAGACTGAGTGCTGATATCTGCTTCCATTCACAAAGGGGTTGGCTTCAAGTCTTGCCCAGGTAAGGTTGATGGAAATATAAAAGTGGGAGCTGCAGCTGAGGTCCTGAACCCAATTCCGGAAATGGCAACCTCATGAGAAAATAACTGCTGAGTTGTTTCCAAAACCTTGCTGACTTGACATTGACGCCACCCTGGAAAAATCAAAAATTGAGATACTGAAGAAGGTTTTTGGCATGTAGAGAAAAAACAGAACATGTTTGTTAGTTTGCCAGTTATATAAACTAATTGTTCTTTTTTACTCAGTCACTGTTGGAAAGTTCAGTTTGAACTTTTCTGTACTTTCAGTAGATTATTGTCAATCCAAATATTACTGTACATGTATGCAGTCATTTTGCAGCAAATTTGTGCTATACATGTTGTTCTCCTAGTTTTATACCTCACCATGTGTTTCTTCTTTTCAGTCCTTCAAAACAAAATTTGAAGTGAACAGCCAAACCTGCAGAAAACACTGGGTCCCGAATGAACAAACCTCTGTGCTTCCATGCACTCAATATCTTGCATTGACCTGTGTGTATTTTTAACTTTTATAGAGCACGTGTCATGTTTCGAGGACAGCCTGGGGCTACCTGATTTGCTTGTCACACCTCTAAGTGTTACCATAGCTGCAGTTGTGTTGTGTTCATAACAAACCTAGTTTCTATGATACCTTGAGCTAGGTTGGGCTGAACCCTGTGCTGCATCTCAGGGTCACGAGCAGACCTCACACATTCTTGTCAAAGTTTAGCGGTGAGATGGTAGATTTTGTGTCCAAACAAGTAATGGGCTGTTGGGTAAATAGAGTGAGTTAATGGAGCAACAGGAGATGCAGAAAGTTGTCTTAAATGGTGTCATTAGATGATATTGAGTTTGCCACGTTTTAAAAATGTTACCGATTAAATCCTCTGAAAGTGTTTTTGATCTGGTCTCCTTGGCACCAAAAGATTTAACATGATGTTCCCAAGATGTTCAGTGTTTGAGTTTATCAACCAGATGACAGACACCACCTCTCTCCTCAATCTTCACATCAGCCATAGAGAAACACTTTTTTTTATTACTGTAGTAATTGCTGCACCTTTTTGCTTCAGTGTGCATAGCTCCAAATGGCCTTTCATGGGAATGTAATCGGCATTCTCCTGAATTCCTTTTATCTGCCTTTCAGATAAAGGGTCATGCTCCACATCTGCTTTCATGTTTTGCAACTTCACTTTCAGTGTTAATATGTCCATTTTGTTTTCATTTATGAATAGAGCCTTTAGTCATTCTCTTCATAAAGGCATCGTCATCATGCTGTAGCTAAAGCTCACTCTGCTGTGACTGAAATAACCCACTGCAGACATTCAAATAACTTGACATGTACACATGGCTTTATCACCAGCTGTCTGCCTGCTGCATTTTCTGCTTTTTTACCTGCATGCCAAAAAAACAGTCTTCTGATGGTCAGAAAGCATGGAAATTATCTGAAAGCTGCGGCAAAAAAGAAGGCCAGAATGGGCGTGCTTCTGATCCAAGCTGATTCGCACTAAGCTGAATTGCTGCACACCTCTTGATCGAGTTATGTTTAATGTCTGTGCTTTGCTTAAAAGTTTGTCGTCCTCGTGAGCTGTGTGAAATGTTGTGGTACCAACCAGGTGTCTGCTGGGTAATAATGATGGCAGGCTTCTGAAACTGCTTTGGGAGTTTCTTTATGTTTGACATGCAAGCTGTGTACAGCTACTGCTGCTATTGAGGGATTTGCTAGAAGTATTTTACCTCTGTTCGTTCACCTTAAATGAATGAAAGTGCCACTGTGTGAATGTAGCCTACTCTGTCTGATAAATCACAATGTAAACACACAGATATGTGATGCTTTTTTTCACTGAAAGAAGCTGAGCAATCACCATCACTGTCTTTATAACTCACACACACACTCAAGAGCCAGTGTCACAGCCAGCTGGTCACCAAGAAGAGATTAAAACCTTCACAATGAATGCAATTACTCCATATTTAGAAATCATTTTCCACTTTGTTGCACTGCATGAGAATGTCACCACTTTCATTCTTGATTATCAGGGCTGTGTGGTCTTTTGTGTCGCTCAGGGTATGCTCCAGTGACAGGGATGTGCCACCCACTGAGGAGCTGCACTCTGAACCATGAGGATGGCTTCTCCTCTGCCTTTGTGGTTGCTCATGAAACCGGCCATGTGTGAGTAATGGCATCATGATGAATGCCCAGCAGGGCCACTCACAAGATCTTTCTGTGTGCATTTAAGTTGATAGTTTTTGTGTGATTGTAGTTTGTGAACATAAACAGCGATCTGTTGTTGTGAAAAAGCATTTCTCCAGCTGCGTTTTACACATAGATATGAAAGCAGTATTTTTTTAAACATTATCCTTTCTGTGCCTTTTTGTGTAGACACAAAACATGAGAATGAGGAGAATCAATTTTTTGTACTTAAACTAACCTGTGGTTAAGCAGTAATACTTTAACCATTATGCTATCAATACATCTACTCCCGCTGTCAAGGTCAATGGTTGCTAAGGTAGTAACAGGCTAAAAGTTACTGTAGCAACAGGCTGAATGTATTTAATAAGTGTATGGAGCTGCTTATTAACAGTTATAGTGCTATACAAAAGTCTTTAGTAACCCCTCATAATATGTTGGAGGGAAAATGGAAAATAGGTGCACTGACCTATTGAAACACGTGAAAAAACGCACAGACTCATGGAAAGTTAGTACAGCTTTAATGAGCTTTAAGATTAGTATTTGGCATTACCACCTTTATTGTTCAAAACAGACTCTCTTAGACAAACTCTTGTAATAACACAGTGAATACATTTTTTTCTGTGTTCATAATTCCATAAATTTTAGATAGAGACTCCCCAACACCACAGATTAAAATGTCAAACCATGACAGAGCCTCCACTGTCTTTCACAGATGGTTCTTGACACTCACTCCTGAGTGTCCAAAGGTGTCTTTATGACATCATCACTGCATGAACCAATGAGATTGTCACATGACATTTTGGAATGGGGATATTTATATTTTTTTAACTTAATATTTGAGTGTTTCTTAGTTTTAGACTAGTCGGTTAGTCTAAGAAATTAATTGCCACTAACATCCCCAATGTTGTGTTATTATTGCAATAAGAGGCAACAGGAAAAAAGGCTGTTTTCTCTACATAATAGAGCTATAATACATGTTTTTTTTTAAATTATCCTACTTTTATAAAATGGAATTTTATTTAAAGAATATGTATTTAATTAAAAAATATCTATTTATCTAAAGGGGATAACAAAAAGGGTGAAGAAAACAAGCTTTTTTGCTTGATTTAATGAATAAAAATAACTGCAAGCAAACTAGTGACAAAGATACTTGGGCAGGTTGTCATATTATAGAACTATAGAAAATAGAGATGCACCAGGTGGAAGCTGTGGCTGAATATAGTATTCAAGAAATAGGAATGTAATATCTAAAAGGTCTGTGCTCATTTGAGCCTCACAGCTAACTGAATTCAATGAACAGTCGAGGCATGCAGTATGCTCACTGCTTTTATGTGTTCAGTATGTGGGTTGGAGTGAATGTGGATAGACAAAACATACAATGACTTGTGAGGGCAAAACGGAAGAAATGTTTGTGGTACTTTTAAGTTAAGCACCAAAGACAAATGGTCAGGCATGACATTCTCATAATAAATCAGATAAAATACTGCCACTAATTATTTCTGCATTTGTGCATTTGAAATGAATTGAAAATGTGTATGCAGTGACACCGTTTGAAAGGTTTGAGTGAATGTCCATATATATTCTGGCAATTATTTCATGGTTCAGGATTCTTCCCATCCATCACACCACTGGGACAGGTCCTGTGTCATCTATTTGCTGGATTTCTTCCTATTTCTGAGAAAACGACTTTCGGTTCCACTGCTGCCACTTCTTCTTTAGTCTTCCACTTGTCCAGTTTCCTTAAATTTTTTAAGGACCCACTGCACACCATGCTGAAATATGCCAAGTTTTCAGTTAATAGTTCTTTGGGAATCACCCTCTTGGTGCAAAAAATCCCGAAACTTTATGCCTGTCACACTGTGTTACTTTTGGCATTTTTGTGGATTCAGCTAAAAAGAATGGGGAAAAATCATGTATTTTTGTGACAGGCTGCTAGTAACAGAGTGCCTAAAGACTAGAGATGGCACGATACCACTTTTTTATGTCCGATACCGATACCGATATCATAAATTTGGATATCTGCCGATACCGATATGAATCCGATATAGTGTGTTTTTTAATCAATAAAATTGTTTTTTAATATATTGCTGCATTTTGTATAAGTTCATACTCAAGTTTAAATAAACAACAACACTAAAGCTATTCTGTTATACCATATGTAAAATATACACTGCACCCAAAATATTTCATAGTTCAGCAGTACTGATCAATCTAATAAACTTAAACCTGCACCATCCTTCCTATTCTGGTATTTTAAAGAGTACTTAGCAGAAATATTAAGCAACCTAACTAATAGGGTTGCAAACTCCCAGCAAAAAAACCCTCCACCCCCCACCCTCCACCTCATGATGCTTAATCGAAGTAATCAACTTTTATTTGATGCAGTGTGAAATAAAATGCACAGAATTAAATTATTTTTCAAGAATAACTAAATAGATTCAATGTCTTTCTTCAATAGAATTGCAAACTGCACAGATGGTATCTTCCCAATGGAAAAAGCACTATAGCTTACTAGGGTATATTAGACTTAACAGTTAGTATATAAAGTAATGGACTTCTATACATTTTACATCAGATTAAAACTTTGGGTGTAAGATTCGGATATCTATTTATTAAAAGCTAGACATTTTAAATGAGAATAAGAAAGATAAGTATGTCTTTGTGCCCCCTTTTCCCTGTTCATGCCCTATCGGCCCCCCTGGCTAAACTTTGCTAGATCCGCCCCTGCACAGTTACCAGCCGTCAGCTACGTAGAAAAGGATTCTGGTGTAGAAAGTAATATTAAATAAATTCTAACAACAGCTTATCAAGGTTGAACGTGCTGCTGTTGTTCAGCTGCTGGTTTCCTCTTTCTGGTGCAAAGTGGGCCAAAAACAAAGAAGAGAGACGGACTCCCGACAGGAAAGCCGATCAGCTGATCATTAAGCAGTTTCATGAAGTAGCGGCAGGAGAGGGAGAGAGAGAGAGAGAGGGAGAGAGGCAGTTAAGCTTATATATAGCATATATCGGTTGTTAAGCTTAACGCAGGTACGCTGTACAAACTTTCAGAGATGAACTTTCAGAGATGAAATGCCGGATTGCTAGCAAGGCTCCAGGCACGCAGCCGCTCTATCGTGAGCACACTGCTCCGACGTGCTACGGTTATGAGCCGAGTTACGCCGTGTCGCAAGTTTTGTGAGGTGTTTTTTTTTTATATTTAATGGATCGGATTACATTTTTTATTTCTCGCCGATATCCGATCCAGTAATTTAGGTCAGTATCGGACCGATACGTAATATCGGATCGGTCCATCTCTACTAAAGACACAAGGTTTTTTCATATTTGATTTATTCGTTGGTCGGTGTCATGTGGCTTAACAAAAAAACAGACAAACAAAAACCGAAAAAAAGTCCTTAATGTTAATTAGAGGAGCGAACTGCATCCACAGCATTTATAACTGTCAGTGACTGAAAAACATAATAAAACGTGGGAACACACATGCTATAATAATAACGTGCAGTGCTTTTTAAAATAATGTTAATAGTTTGAGTGCCAGGATCTTTTTTTTTTTTACATTTATTTATAATTTATTTATTTTTTAAATTTAAAACCAGACCAGCCAGTTTAGATTGTCACATGATATATTTTCAGCAGATGGACTGACTGATGCAGACACTGTCAAAGAACTGTTAAAAATCTCCTGAAACCCTCTCCACGGCTGATTCAGTCTCATCAACCAACAGGATATGCAGGACTCTGCATGCAACAACGCATGACAAGAAAGCTCAGGATGAAAGTCGTCTTTGCTTTTTCATAACCTACCCATTAGAAAACATGTTAAAACTGAGCAATATATACATCATATATTTTACACTAATAGTGTTTGATATTAAAATGTGATCATTTTACTCAATTATTCATCATGACTCAGAATGTCAAGTTGTTTTAAAAAAAATTCAAAAAATTTAGATGAGAATGGTTTGAATATATTTTGCCTGTTTCTCTTATCGAAAATGATTGAAGTTTTATATTCTGCTTCAGTCAGTGTTTGAGGTGTGAGGCATGAGCCTATGAATGCAGAACTATTCTGCAACAGACATGGTCAGAGGTAGTTGGATTGGTGTCATTGCACCCTGCAGAGTTTTTAATTGCACCAGTTAATTGCAGGTGCAATTACCGTTGCTTTGCAAAATAACACCTGTAGAAAGTGAAACCCACTTGATTTCTTTTTCTTTTTTCTTTTTGTATTTTCCTGCCAGAAGCAGTCAGATCTGAGCAGCATTTCGTCTGAAATACATTTATTTTTTGCCTATGGGGCATGGATTTATTACACAGCAAAGCCTTTTATCAGATATGTTTAAAAACAACCTCTTGTTTTGAGTCCAAGTTTGCCTCTTTTTTAGTTTGACCTCAGTTAGTTTTTAAATAATGAAATAGACTTGCGATTTTACAGCATCGTTGTTTTTCTGCGATTCAAACACCTGCTGACCTCACAGCAGTCATCATGGGATAAGATCACATCTAATCATCTGCGACCTGTTTGTGTCTTCATGGCTGTGTGGGCTTATTTGTGGCCTCCTCAATCCAAACACATGAGAGCTAGCTGAAATGAAAGCTACACATTTCCAGTAGGTGTGAATATGAGTTTGCGCTCTGTGATAGACTGGCAACCTCTCCATTATATTCTCTTCCTTATGACCAGTGCACACAGGGGTGAGCTTTAGCTTTTTGTGACTCTTTAATAAAGGCAATAGAAGTTAAATGAAAAGAATATATTATATATCAAAATCAAAATATTGTTGTCACTGACAGCAGTAATATTGGCATGATATATTATTAGGTATTATTTTCAAACCCCTTAAAGGCAATATTTCAGTTAATTGTTGGGAGCAAGACACAACTGATGTATTCTTAATTAACAGTTGAAGACTGTTCCTGCGGTTTTGTCCACTTGTCTTAAACTACATGTGGATATCCTGCTGTGATGCTGCAGTTAAGTGTTTGAATAACTCATGACAAAGAAGAAAAGAAGGCAATTATTTTGTTGGCATTCAAATACTGTGTCCACAAAGCTTCACCAACTTGATAGTTCAATTTAGAGCTCACCTCCCTTGTTAATCGAGCTTCTGTACTTTCTTACTGGAGGTTGGCGTTCCTGCAGTGCAGCTTTAATGAGGTTTGCAATTACTCTATATCAAATAAACAACAGTAAAATTTGTTAACATTTAAAAAACACAGCTTCCATAAAAATGTCTAAGGGAATCATAAGTCCGATGCTGATAACCACCTGCACATGCACTCGCCTCTAATCTCACTTGTCCAGCATTTAGCCTGCTAAGATTGCGCTTTGACCGTGCCTGTTTTTGTAAAGCATTATCTGCCTGGTTTCTGTCAGTTAAGCCACTAACTTATCTCTCAAAGAAATATTTCAACATTTTAGGAAATTGTTTTTCTCTGTTGCATAATGTTAAAAAACAACATTTTGATTGTTTTTATGATAAATTTTAATCTACCACTGGCAGCCTTCCCCTATAACTTTATACAATAATCAAAGTGTATAAACAATATGGCTGTTTTATAGTTTCCAGGCAGCAGAGCTTCTAGGAGATTATTGGTTAGGGATTCTGGTGCAATAAAATAGCAAAGTGACATTTTTACACTTGTATGATTTAACTCGTACATACTGTTCACATTTTAGTTCTTCACAGTATTGTCCCAGTCAGTTTTGCGCTGGGTCAAGAATTCTCTCATAAAATGTGTTTGTTCCACATTTTGAACTGCAGATCTATTTAGACGTATAAATATTATAAGATGATTAATTAATTCATTTACAGCAGGGAGAGCATATATTTTTGGTTATACAGCATTTGTTTTAGTTGGAAAAACATCTACTATCACAAAATATCATGTCCTGTTTTATCCAAAACATGAAAACATAAAATAACCCTAACTATAACCTCTATGGGGACCTATGCAGTAGTTGTGGGAATACAGACAGTGCCTGTGACAGTGTCAAGGTTCCCCTTGAAGTATTCCACCAAACAAAATCAAAAATCAAAAATCACAGAAAAAAAAAGAAAAAAAAAAACCCCACACAGAGACAGAGACAACACAGTATCGAGATTTCCTAAAACCACAATTATTCTTAAGCAGACACACAGTGATAGATCTAAAATCCATCTGAATGGATACAGTACATGTCAAATTTAACCTATAATATTGTAAATTCACAAAAACTTGTATAACTTGTATGGTTATACCAAATCTATATTGGTATAACATTTTTAATATTATCATTTTAGGAAAAGTCATCAATTTTTATGATAAATGAGTAAGATGTTTTTAATGCTATCAAATGTCAACAGTATGTAACGTTTTAATAAGTATTGTAGCATTAATGTGATAGTAGTGACCCAGTAATGTGTGTGTAGGCTGATTTTCTTTTTCTACCTGTTGCTCCTGCCATTCTCCATGCAAATCTATATTGGCTGTCTGCTACCTGTACCTTCATAATTAGCATATAGACACGTGAATTCAGATTTTATTCCATGAAAAGAATAATTAAAGAGTACTTGAAGATATTTTTTAAATGGTTTAATTTGTAGACATTAATGTTTTATAAATTGATGTTTCTGTGTTTGTTCTTCATCTATACCGACAGCTGTTATCCGAACTGCTTCAAATGTCACACGTGTATTGCTGGGGACCCTGCTGTGACTTAGATGGAATTGAACAAGCTTGTAATTTTGATAAAGAACAAAAAAAAATTATGATAGCTGACAGTTTCCAAATTTCGATCAGTGTTCAGAAAGTGCAGAGGTGCAGTACACAACTCTGCTACGCAATCCTGTTGTATTCGTAGTGCATAACAACAGACAGAATTCAGAAAATATTGTTTGCTGTGACTTTATCTCTCGCCATGCTTACAATCTATGCTCTTCTGTACTTTTGCCCTTCAGGTTGGGTATGGAGCATGATGGCCAAGGGAATCGTTGTGCTGATGAGACCAGCATGGGTAGCATCATGGCACCACTTGTCCAAGCAGCTTTTCACCGCTATCACTGGTCACGTTGCAGCAAGCAGGAGCTCAACAGATACATCCAGTATGTTTGCTCTTTGCACAGCTGTTGTGTAAATTAATTTGTTTCTTCTCTTTTCATATGCGGTCTGCTCCTGACCTCGCATTGCATATAACATTTATGTCCTTATTATTCTTATTGCTTCCTCAGCTCCTATGACTGCTTGCTGGATGATCCCTTTGAACATAAGTGGCCCAAGCTTCCTGAGCTCCCTGGAATAAATTATTCAATGGATGAACAGTGCCGCTTTGATTTTGGTGTTGGTTATAAAATGTGCACTGCTGTAAGTAACCTTTGTGGCCCCAAGATATATAGATTTATTCATTTGAATTGTTTATTTATTCTACCATATAATAACCATATAGTTGAAATAATTAGAATATTCAACAATTTTTTAATTAGTATTTTTTAATGCTGCTGAGGAGTATCTATGTTTCCAAAAAGAATGAGTGCTCAGGTTTGCTGTTTAATTGCTCATTTAGTTTCGAACCTACGACCCCTGCAAGCAGCTGTGGTGCAGCCACCCTGACAACCAGTACTTTTGTAAAACTAAAAAAGGTCCTCCAGTGGATGGAACAGAGTGTGCACCAGGAAAGGTAGGAAATGTCTCTGAATCATCTGTAATTTTATTTTTTCTTTACAATAATTGCTAAGTGGAACTCTCTAAAAATAGGAAGCAGAAATAGAGTTTCTGAGCAATATTTTCAGAGAAGCCAAATGTCATCAGTTTGGACTTTTTGACCTTTCTTTTCTTCTTCCTTTCCCCCTGTCTCTCAATTTTAATGGACACTGATTTTCAGTGGTGCTTCAAGGGTCATTGCATCTGGCGAACCAGCCAGGAGCCTCAGGGCCATGATGGAAGTTGGAGTTCCTGGTCAAAGTTGGGCTCTTGCTCCAGAACATGTGGAGGTGGAATTCGCTCCCGCAGCAGACAGTGCAACAATCCTCCGTGAGTGCTACAGCAACAAGGAAGCTGAATCTATGTCGCAAAACTAAGAAAAAAACAGAAAATAAAACAGCTATACGGATAGTGAAAAAATAGTATTTGATCACACAGTATCATCAGTATCAGTATTCATCTAAAAGATGTTAATGTACTATATAAGTGTGAATGAAGAGCTTCAGAGACGTTTTTTTAATCCAGTCCCGGGTTTGTTAAGCTTGACTTAGATTTGGTTTCATTGATTTATTTATAAAACTATAAAAACCTCATACTTGTGCGTTTATACTTTTAATGAAGAGAAAGGTCAAAGTGAGGTGTTATGATGGTGTAATAGAATTAAATGTGATTTCATTGTATTTTAACAGTGTACCTTTAACAACAACAGCTGTTTACAGGAAAGAAGAAAAAATTATAATGTAAGTAATTTTAAGTAGTACAGAAGTTAAGTAGTGCATAACCTTCAGGTTATTTTACAGGAAAGGAGACACAAAAGATAATGTAAATGATTTTAAGGAGGATGTAAGTAATTTTACTAGAGTAAAAAACTTTGCCACAATAATTATGATTGCAACCTCTGGTTGAATCTCTAATACTACGCATTGTTTGTTGAAGTTAAATTTTGAAGTGTCAGCTTTCACATTCTGGCAATTACCATTTTAGGATTTTCTTTGTTTGTTTGTTTTTAATCAGAAACAAAGAAAGGAATTACACATACTCAATGCTAATGCAGTATCAGCTTGTAAAAGACAAGGCTGCCAAACCCTAAAACAGGCTCTCGCGCCCTATTTTATTGTAGTGTTTGCTGAGACCATAGAGTATATCTAACATACAGTAGCAGTCATTGCCACCTTATTTCTTTTTGCAGCCAGAGCTCTTTGCCCCCAGCTGGTCATTAGAAATAATGTATTTACTCATTACCCAATAGAAACACTGATAGTTTACAACATTGAATGCTTTATTTGATAATTATCGTACATACAAATCCCTGACCATGATTTTTTCCAGCTGAGATTAGCCGACATAATCAGTGACTGCATTCCATTTAGGTTTTCATTTTACTGAGATCTCAGAATCAGAATCAGAATCATTATTGCCATTAAAGCAATGAAACTTTTAACAGTGAAATTAAGGTGCAATTTTCTCAGTGGACAGATTTGATCGGATCTGCAATGTGTTCTAATTTTAGGATCATCAGATTTAAGTGTGCAGATTCTTTTGTTGATGTTCTTTTATTAACTGTAATAGAGACACATTCCTAACCAACTTTAAGGCTAAAATCAGATGACCTGTTCACGCGTAATGCACTGTGTGTTGGCCTTTTGTGTAAATTACGTAGGTAGAATACGTATGTAGAATTTTAAATCTGGAGTTTGTGAGTAAATGTTGCACTTTTTCGAGAGTGCAACATGTGATTTGCATGATACAAAAGCAGGGGTAAAAACTAAAGGAAACTGCAAATAATAGCAAGACAGCTTCAACTTTGAAAAATTTTACTTTCTTTTTTTCAAATACTCAACTGGTAGAAAAGTTGTCACTCAGTGCTTTAATCAGAGCTTGTAAACGTCAGTAAAGCAGATTGATTTCTTGCATGAACTGCACAACAACATACCGTGACAAATAATATGTAGGACATAATGTAGTCTGCTGATATATGGGATTGATTAGCACAGCAGACAGTTTGATTTTCCATTGCAGGAAATGCACTGGTGTAAATAGTAACATTATTTACAGCATGATGTTTCAGTTAGAGATTTCTGACATTGTTGTCCCCTTAGATATAGTTCTGGCTCACTGGGGCTCATTGAATGAATTGGAGGTGTTCTTACAGGTGTTCTGACATCAGTAACTCAAACCTCTGGCAAATTAAACTTTTACAATAAAAGACAATAACTGTACAAATAGCACTGAAGTGTTAATGGTTAGTTGTATGCAAACATCTGGATATCCTTGAGAAAATAATATCAAAAGTCAGTGCACTATTACTTATTATGTTTAGATGAAATAAAAATAAATTAACTTTGTGGACCTGGCTGAGGATTTGTAAGTAAATCCCACTGATGTGAGACAGCCAATTGCACTGGAAACTGGAAAGTTTCCTGCAGTCCTTCCAGAAAGTCAAACAGAAAATTGATTTTTAGTATGTTGTGTGTTCAGAACAACATTAAAACAAGGAAAACTTGGTGAAATTCTCCAATCAATTTTTAAAAGTTTTAGCTGTGTGTGCAAGCTGTGATATCAGTGACAGAGCATGTTATGCTAAGTATCCACCTTTTGGGTTCCTAAACTTTTGTGCCTGAACCATTTTTAATTTTTTTTTAAATGTTTTAAAGATTTCAACAAGTTTCTTTTAATGTTTCTTGGCTAAAGTGATTTGATTTGTATTGTTTGACTTGAAAAAAACAAACAAAAGCAAAGTGTCTATTCTAGGTCAAAAATTTGCATACAGCTTTGGTGTATTACAATTTCAATTACAGAATTCAAACATATTCTTTAGGCTTTTTTAAATATCCATATTCTTTTTTGTAGCTAGGAGGATGGATCAGGTTTCAAATATTTAATAGTAATACACTTACAACTGATTTTAGTCTAAGGAGCTTGGAAAGAAAAGCGTCTGGAATTCTTTAAGTTGCTTGAAGATGTTTCACCTCTCATATAAGAAGCTTCTTCAGTTATAGACTGATTTTAGTCTCGTTCAATTACAGCCCAAAAATGACATTTGAATCTTTGGGAACATTATGAAGGAAGTTTGCTCAACAGCATCATGTTTTTGTCCTTGATCAGACCTGCCTACGGTGGTAGAGATTGCCCCGGGTCTGCGTTTGACTACCAGATGTGCAACACAGAGGAGTGTGCAGGCCCTTACGAGGACTTCCGTGCTCAGCAGTGCGTCCAGAGAAGCAACAAATACCATAAAAACATCAAGCACACCTGGCTGCCTTATGAGCACCCAGATGGTAAGAGCTGGCTCTCCGCTTCACTGGTGAGCTTGAAAGTTTTCTGCACAGCAGCAAGAGGACAGATGGTATTTGCATTAGCAGCTTTTCACAGGAACATTAAGAGTCATGGAGGTGTTATCAGACTGTCAGAGCTTGCGGATGTCTTTATCACATTTGATAATCAGGGTGTGTATAAATGTGTTTTCATGTGCTTTCAGAGGCCCGTAAATGTGAGCTGAGCTGTCAGTCAAAGGAAACGGGAGAGGTGGTATCTATGAACCAGGTGATGCATGATGGGACAAGATGCAGCTACTTAGACCCATTCAGTGTTTGCGCTCGAGGAGAGTGCCTGGTAAGCGTTTGCTCAAAAACATAAACTTTGACATATTTAAGACATAATGAGATAATCAGGCACGTCTTGTGGTTTTTACTACAACACACAAAAAAGTCAGTGACCTTAAGTCTTCAGACTTTGCATTTATATCATTTTGCACTGGGAAGGTCGGTCATCCAAGATACAATTAGCAGTAAGCTGTTTACATTTTAAATTAAATGGAAGAGATTTTGTCTTAGGGTTTGAAATTCATATTTGGTTTTGAGAGTATTTTGCCTTTTCTAACAATAGTTTCTAAAGTACACTATCAATTTTAAAATAAACAAATTAAAAGCTATATATAAGAGCAATTTTATTCTGTTTTCACACCTCAAAATAAATCCTATGTCTTATTAATGCACTATCTATGCATTGCTTTACACCAGAGGTTATACTGCTGTGACCTTTAGTAGATTCTATTTTAATGATGGCAATGTTGTTTAAAATTATATATAGATATTTAATTACTGAAGTGTAAATGATTTGAATAGAATACATCACCTTTTGCCCCTTGACATGGTTTTTATTTTGTCTCCATTTTCACCTTAGGCCCAGTGTGGCAGCGTTGTAGAGAAGACAATCAGTGTTTTGGTTACTCTTTTGTTATGTCTAGACATGTTTCCAATATGCATTATATTTTACAAGGCACTGTCCAAATCAGACATGTGCTTTGTCCTTCCATGGCATCATTCTCCCAGCAAAACAATCTGTGTCTCTGTAAAAGTCAGTCACAGTGTTCCACTGATGTGATTGACTGGCTGTGCCTTTTCTCCTTACAGCATGTAGGCTGTGACAAGGAAGTTGGGTCTTACAAGCAAGAGGATAAATGTGGAGTTTGTGAAGGAGACAACTCTCACTGCCGCACTGTGAAGCTGACACTCACCAAGACCCCTAAAAAGAACGGTAACTATCAACTGCAGGGGCAGGACAATGGTGAAATGGATGTTAAACCCTTAGCTAAGAACGAATTTAATGACTAGTTCTTCTATATTTTAGCCACAGCCTGCCTATGTACCAGCCTTTACCATTAATCAAGACCCTGTCTTATTATCTTGATTTAGAAATAATTGGCTTCTTTAGAGCCCCCTAAAAATACAACTTGTTTAAAGCGCCGGGCTAAACTGTGCTCTTTCTTTTTGCCTTGTTAGGAATGCTGAAAATGTTTGACATCCCAATAGGGGCCCGCCACATAGTCATTGAGGAGAACGAGACCTCCCCTCATATAATTGGTGAGTGCATCCCACATTTTTTTCATGTGTGGAAACATCTGATGCTTTTGACTGAAAATAATAGGGCTGGTTTGCGAACAGAATTAGAAGTCAAGGGGTTTGTAAACCAGATTGCAACATATTTTCTCAATAATAAAGAGATTTCAGAGTCAGCTCACAGAAAGTATCTGAAATTTCTTTGATGGAAGTAAAATTTACAGAATAGTGATTGAGTGAATAAGGGGGTAATTATTAGCAATAATATGACCTAATAGCATCTTATAGAAACTTTATAGGGACTTTATAGGTTTTGCAGACAACTTCACGATCTATAGTGAGAGCGGTGTGCAGGTGGATGAGCCTAGAGAGGTGGAAGTATGTGCTGGACAGAAGAGGAGAGAAAGTCAGCAGAAGCAAAACAGAATACATGTATATGAAGGAGAAAGAGGCAAGAGTAACAATGAAACTGCAAGGAACAGATGTAGTGAAGGTGGATAAGTTTAAATACGTGGGTTTAACCATACAGTGCAATGGACAGTACACAAGAGAGGTGGAAAAAAGAGCGTAGGGTGGGTGGACTGGGTGGAAATGAGTGTCAGGCGTGATGTGTGAGAATAGGAGAATTTTCACTGGGAGTGACTTGGAGAGATGGGATTAGAAATAAGTGCACCAAAGGAACAACTCAGGTTGAGTGGTTGGAGGTGAAGTTAAAGAGGCAAGGCTGAGATGGTATGGACATGTGCAGAGGAAGGGTGTGAATATATGGAGCTGTCACACAGGAGTAAAAGAGCAAAGAGCACAAAGAAGATTCATGGATGCAGTAAAAGAAGATATGCAACGTGCTGATGTGTCAGAAGAGAATGCTACGATGAGATGGAGGAAGATGATCTGGGGTAGCGACCCCTAAAAGACGAAGGACTTTATTTTTGTTTGTGCAGGTTTAATAACACTTATGCATCAGGAACTACAAAATGTTATAATAATAATTCATATAGCTTCCTATAGCATGCACACCCCACCACAAATTGCTCAGAAACTGCTCAGAAAACACAATAAGAAGCCAATGATGCTGTACCAGCCTCAGACTCTTTGGATTCTTTGTCTAGTCAAGCATCTGCTTCCAACTTCCTGGTACCAGACACAACAGGACACCCCATAGTTCATGTGCTGGTGATCTTGTGACTCAGATATGTTTTGGTGGCACAAGCGTAATGAAAGCATAATTAGGGAGTTGGTTTTAGTGTTGTTTCCCCATTTGTAAATATCCTGCTTCTGTTTTGCCCTCTGCTTCTGTAGCCTACCACATGAAATAGCATGTTTATCCATTTTTAGGGACTATGTTTAGTGAACCTCAGGAGGAGTTTGAGATGTTTCTCTTTAAAGTTTTTATTTTATTTTATTTTTTACATTTTTATAAACAATGTTTTGACATCGACTGCCTTAGAGATTAAAGATCTTGACTCCACATTTTTGAAAGAGCAAACTTCAAACTTTGAAGAGCAAATTTTGGAGTTTTAAAAGCCCATTTGATGTTTGAAATGTACATTTTAAAATTAAATATGACATTAAAGAGAATGGCAGGAGACTCAGCTCTACTGACATTAATATATGTTAAGAGGAGGATCAGTGTTCTCTTTCAGATATGACATTTTTATCACGCCCTGAAAGCAACAAAGCAGAAAATGAATTAGCATGCTTACGTTTTTGCAAGTGTGAATGCTAAAGGACTTTTGTTAAGGTCCGAAGAAAGCAATCATCACCTCGTTTCCAGAGAAGCCAAAGTCTATATTATATACAGACTCTACATTATAGATAAACTTTGGCAGGAAAAAGTGTATTTCTTATAGTGATATATAAAGTGCAATTAGCACAGCTGACAGGTTACATCGTAGGTGCAACTCCAGTGATGTGAAAACAGCAGATGGTTTTTTTATGCCTTACTTCAAAGCGAATGACTTTCAAATTGCTTGCGTGCAGTTTACAGTGTGAAGCTGTGTGTGAAAAAGGAGGACACTGTCTTCAGTTATGGAGACAAAATAACAGAGTGATCCTTTTTTTTATCCTAGTATGAGCCTTGGGGTGACTGATGAGTCAGAATCAAACAGCTTTCAGCCAAGCAAACCATCTTCCTTTTTGGGCCACTCTTCTCTCCTCTGACAAAACAAAACACAAGTTGGAAGAACTGGTGTCAGAAAGCCACAATGGCATATTGACACATTCTCTGCTTAGAGCAAACTTTCTGTGGTGGGAATGGGTTGATCCCAACTTTGAATTTGTATTTGTATAAAACTTAAAGATTTGGACATCCCTTCCCTTGGACTTCCCTCTGCCTCCATAAAATATCTGTTTCTTCATTACTGACAGCTGTGAAGAATCAAGTAACTGGAAACTTCATACTGAATGAAAAAAGTGAAGATGCCAAATCAAAGACCTTCATTGAAAATGGTTTACAGTGGGAGTATTCCATCGAGGGTGAGAGGGAGACATTGAAAACAACTGGCCCTCTGCATGAAGGGATCATAGTCCTGGTGAGTGTATCAAGTAAATTTTCCGAGCTTCAGTTTGTCCTTCCAAATTTCTGTTTTTCTAATAACGTTTGTTCACTTTGCTGCAGATCATTCCTCAGGAAGAAGATGCAAAAGTTAGCTTAACGTATAAGTACATCATACATGAGGACCTGCTACCACTTATTACCAACAATAATGTTCTCCTCGCCGAACTGGACACATATGAGTGGGCACTGAAAAGCTGGTCTCCGTGCTCCAAACCCTGTGGGGGAGGTCAGTGAATGTACTGAAGCTGCAGGTTTTTGCGTAGGCTCTAACAAAAGTAAAGATAAATCTGGGCAACATTTTTTTTCTGTTCAATTTTTTTTTCCTGCTTTCAGTTAAACTACAGAAATTAATGTTAAATTAATTAAAGAAATAAAACATCTCACAACAGTTCAAGGTTTTAATAGCTTACTATATACCATAATTATATAACAATAATAAACCCGTTTCACCTGAGTTTTATTTCTTATATTTTTGCATTTAATTTGCTTCTGATGTTCCAACTTAAAACACACAATTATGAATGAATTAATTATGAATTATGAATATCTATTTTTGTGGGGAGACATGAAAAAATAACAGAAATATAAGGCCAAGCATTTATTGTCTCTGCAGACAATTAGTTCAGTCTTTGGCCTTTGAGACCACTTTCAGCCCTTTTTTGCCGTGTTGACTGAAGTCTTCGTTTCTTTAGCTGCTTTTCTTTCTTAGGGAACAAAGCTGGATGCATTGATTTTCTCGTGCTGTGATCTTTTTTGGTCTGCCTGACCTTTGCTTTAGATAAAGTGATCCAGTTTCTTCAAAGTAGCGTAGACTGTCAGGCAGTGCTCTCTTAGAAAACTTTGCATCAAGCCTAGATTTGACTGTGAGAAAGCCCCACCTTACTTAGATTGAGACTTCAGTTTCTGAAGCTTTTACTTAGCTCTGATTTCATGTTTCCTCCCACCAAAATGTCTCTTAATAAGCAGGTTTTTAAGCTTAAAACTTGATATTTCTAAGAAACAAACTGCTGCTAGAGGGTTTACTTTTGATGCACTGATCAAACACGCCTAAGTGTTATCTAAATGCACTGATGGGATGATATAGTTACCAACAAAGAGTCCAGAATTATTCAACTTTGCTTCAAATTTTTTGATTATTTTAAGCTTTGACAGATTTTCTGTGTAGTCTCAGACTTTTGGACCCTACTATATATTTGTGTTTTTGCCTCTGTGCATCCATACAGGCAATTATAAATCAAGCGATCAAGATGTGATTGAAGTGGAGATATTCAGCTTTAATTCAATAATAACTGTTTATTATTACCACCAGTTTTATACACAGTCCCCTATTTTCACAGGCTCTAAGCTAATTGTACAACTGACTGATAAGAAGTGTCATGGCCAGATGAAGCCTGTTTCCGTGTTCTGGATCTGGAGTTGATTCTGAGTGTTGAACTTGTTGAACTTCAGTAGCTGCTGAAACTCTTAATATGTGGTCCAAAGAGACATTGATGCAAGTAAAGGAGGTCATCATTAGATTGGAAAACTAAAATGAACCCTTCAGACAGAGAGCAAAAACTTTGGGATTGTCTAAATCGAGACTCTAGTCTTTGCAAGAATGAATGCACTAGCCAGCTCAGCATCACCAAAAGGCTTGAAAGACTGCAGAAAACAACAAAAATGCATGATTGCAGAATTATTTCTCTGCAGGAGAAGAACTAAGAGCACCTTACCTACCTTAAGGAGGTATGCATATCATTGTGAAAGACTACAATCAAGAAATCAATGCAGACGGTTTACAACAAGCTGCAAACTATTGGCTACACATTTAAGAACAAGAACGTCAAATTAGGTTTTTTACAAGTTGAATTTCTTTGTCCAATTACTTTTGAATCTCTGAAAATTTGGGACTCTATATAAAATTATTTTTTACAAAGTGATGGAGGTCACATGGTATATGATCTATAGTCTTGCTGGTACATTCCTTATGTAATTTTATATCCATTAGGCATACAGTACACCAAATATGGATGCAGAAGGAAGAGTGACAGCCGTTTGGTGCATCGTAACTTTTGTGAAACCAGCAAAAAGCCCAAACCCATCCGAAAACGCTGCAACACCCAAGACTGCAGCCAGCCCACGTGAGTGACCTTAAACTACAGCACTGCAGCTCTATCAGCATTAGCACTTTTGAAATTGCTTTCATACCGTATGTCCACTCTGACATGACTTTACCATTTTAGTGAGGATGTAAAAACTAGTGTAGAAAGGTTATTTAATTTTGGAATGAGAGGGATAGTTTTATTCAAACACAGTGCTCTCTTGATAGGTGGGTGGTAGAAGAGTGGAGTCCTTGCAGCAAGACCTGTGGAAAACTCGGGTACCAAACCAGGTTGGTGCAGTGCATGCAGGCGCTTCACAATGGTACCAACAAAGTGGTCCACAGCAAACACTGCACTGATGAACGCCCAGAGATAAGGAGAGCCTGCAACCATACTGTATGTCCTGCCCAGTGGAGGACAGGGGCATGGTCTCAGGTGAGACAGGATATTCCTCTTCTTCTTCTACTACTTCTTCTTCTTCTTCTCAGTGTTCTCGATGAAAGCTGATGAAAATAAAACATATTTGTGTGTGTGTGCGTTGGGTGTGTCGCAGTGCTCAGTGACCTGTGGCGAAGGCATTCAGCAGAGGCAGGTGGTATGCAAGACCAGTGACAACACCATTGGAGAATGCGAGGGCGAGAAACCGGAAACAATCCTCATTTGCAAATTGGGACCATGTTCAGGTGAGATGCACATGCATGTGCTAATAGAGGAGAGATTTGGCTAGCTTGCTACTAGTCTCATATACACCATTAAAAGGACACTGCTTCTGCTACTGACTTGTGACAAGTTAAGCATTATGAGTCTTGCACATGTCATCATAATCCTGGCAGCAGATTTTAGAGAAGTGTAGTGTAAAACGTGCGTATCATTACACAAGAATTGCCTCGTGAACATGAGCAGAAATCCTCCAAAAATAACTTTGTGTCACTAATGGAAACAAAATTGCTGCATAAGACCCCTGAGACCCACATAGGCAAAAACTTTTTTTCAGGACTGAATACGTTTTCTATTAATGCTCTTTGTATTAAATATCCTGTGCACACAAAGACACTTCTTTAAGACCTTAAATATTTCTGCACCAGTGCCCTTCCTCAACCTTTCTCATTTTGCTTCCTCTTCAAAGAGTTGAGTGCCTCCAGTTCTTTCAGTTCTTTTCTTTTTCCTTGCATTGGCAGTAAGTGGAAAATTATGTGCTTTAAAAACACACAAAGAAACACAAAGAATTCCAGTGTGTTATTCTTATTTTTTTGCTGTTACACTCTTCAGGACATCTAGGGTCTTCTCTCGACACACATACAATGGAAAACTCTACAATAAAAGACGAAGCTGTCTATCTAAGAGTTCCAGAAAACCCTGTCCAAACAATCTCTTCAAGTAAGTTACAATGCAGTTTTTTTTTTCAGAAATCAATCACTTCAATATAAACAGAGTAGAAGTAGAAATGTTCATTTCACCACAGTTCTTAGTGATGTTCTCTGTCCTGTTATTACTAGATGAGCCATGTCTGGGGGATAAATCGATTTTCTGCCAAATGGAGGTCCTTTCCCGGTATTGTTCCATCCCTGGATATTATAAGCTTTGCTGTGAGTCTTGTGACAAGAAAGAAAGCCTCACCACCCATGTTCCTGACTTTCACAACACCCCAGTAGCCTTAGCTGAACCTGACATCTCAGCCCTTTCTCATCCTGCCTCTTCCAAGGCACCTCATGTAGCCACAACACAGACCCCGCCAAAAACCACTAAAGCCATCACTCGACGGCGTCTTTTTACTACCCCGGCGCCAACTACAGCTGCCACTTCTCAAGCTTCACCACAGACAAATGCTGCTCTGCCCCAGCATCCCACCAGCGAATCCTTTCTCACTGCTGGAAAGAGAGATTCAGATGCTGGGCCTGTTCTACCTCCGGGGCCACCACGGCCTACAGCAGACTCAAGTGGAGTAGCCTCTAAAGAGCACAGCCCAAACAGCACTTTAGACCCAGCTGCTGCAAGATCAAGAAGGGACACTTTAGGATCAGAGAGGGACTCCAGTCACAGAAACTTGTCGGCTCAGAAATGAACAGTGAACAATGTTGTGAATGTGCTGTTCGGTGAAATGGTCTCAAACATCAGCACACCCTTTGCAGTATGTGATTTACTCAAAGTTTTTCTTTATTATTATTATTTTTTTTTTCTGTCCATGATAGTGAACTTAGACCAGCCCAGTGGTGGTTACCTCATCAAAACTTCAGAGCGATCTGCGCGCACGGCGTCGCTCGGCCGTGTGTGCTTCAAATATGAAATGGAAAAAAAACCCACAAAGTTTAAACAAAGGTGCTGTAAACTAAAATGACTTCAAAATGTGATGACTGCATTGCTACATTCATGTTTTTATCTGTGTACAGTTGTGCAAGCCTGTTTTTTTTTTCAAGTGCATTAGAACTACTATTAAACTCGTGAACATAAGGAGGTCATAGACTATGGTTTTGGAGGTGCGCGTGCCAGCTATGGGGTCTGGAGTGTGCCACCAGAATAATTATAAACCTTATACTGTATTTATAATATAGATCTACATTTTTTAAAGACAAAAAAAAATCCTTATCCCTGTTTAGTGTCATTGTCTCTGCCAGTTGCCATTTTATGACAGCTTTACCCACATATGAAATGCAAGAAGTAGCTACAGGACTGGCAGGTTAGTTGTTATGTTGTACATAATAGTTATTACTCTAAACTCAAAAAGCCCTGGCAAAAAAAAGTCTTATGTATTAACCTGGCGTATTCTATCAAATACTATGCTAATTCCATTTATATATACAGTATCCATCCATATTCTTCCACTCTTCTAAGTTCGGGTTGCAGAAGAAGTAGTTTAATCACAAACCTCCCTGCCCCCCTACTCGAGCTCATTTGGAGTCCCAGGTGATAACCCATCCTGATAGGGCTCCTTGAAATTGACAGCTCCCTTTATCCCCATTGTTGCCACAAGAGGTGCCAACCGACTTGCAGCCACAGCTCTGTAAAGCCACCTTGGCAATGGAGATGTGGAACAGTCTGTTTGGACTAAAGTCCCTTGAATCCTCAATCATCTGCCTGTGATCAAGAGTGTCCTGGTGCCACGTACACTTTTATAAACAGCCCTATCCTGGACCATGGTGTTTGACCAATAGAACACCACTCACTGTTTAGGTAATTTAGCCATTGATTTCTAGTAAAGATTCTTTCCATGCTATGTTTCTCGCTTATAATATATGCGCAGAAACACATCAAGAGGATGCGTTAACAGCCATGGCACAGATATTGCTTCATTGCTTTATTGTTGTGACTAAGTTACTAGCTAAAGGCCTAGTCAAACGTTGCAGGGAAATACAACTAAGCCTCTACTGAACCTTTTTTTTTACTTTAAGAAAAATAATATTCTGTCGGTACACACAGTATGAGTGTCAATTTAGCTTCAGTAAGCTTTAGTAAAGTAACAGCAGAGCAATAGCTTGATAAATGTGCATATATACAATGTGCTAATTAGCCATGTGGTCATGTTGCTTACCCTACGATCTGTTATGAGCTGCTAGAAGCTAAATTCAAAGAGTCATTACGCCAAATTATTATTTAAACAACTGCCAGATTATCATATGTTCTTACATTTCTAGCTGTTTTTTCCTCCTAGCTTGATGGGTTTTTTTAAACAAATTGAGTATGCTTATTAAATGTACAACTAAGACAATGGTATAATCGTATTACCTTACTAACTGATCACAATCAAGCACTCGTGAAGTCTACAGTTATCCTGGAGGTACCCTCCAAACCTCATGCCATCACTCCTGGCAGAAAGCTCAGTGGCTTCTCTATCCCTGGTGCTCTTTTTTGGTGTCCGACATACCGCTGATTATCCTCACTGATAGGAAAAAATCATGACTGTTTGCAAGCCAACCCCACTGTAGCATGCCCGCTGTCTGTTTTTGTGGAAGTCAGTTAATTAATGCTTTAAAATGCTTTTCAGAATATAACGCATTATGATATATATTTTTTGTAACTGATGTTTTTCAGATAATAATGTATATAGTGTAAATTTCAAGTTATGAAAAGTTGTGTTGCAACTGCAAAATACAGGCCATGCTGTCTACACACTGTGGTTGGGCGTACTGTTACACCGGTCCTGCATTGCGGTTCATAACGTCATTATTTTTATTGTATAATTCTTGTATATACGTACCTAAATGGAAGCTTTAATGTTAATATTTATTGAATTTTTAAGTGGTATGGTGAACAAAGTAAAACACATTTGAAAGATGTTGCTTTTGCTCTTTCCTCTGCTCATATCCATTTACTGCAGTTATATTTTACTTTGATCTTTTTTACTCCCCTGAGTGGTGCGCATTCATGACTAAGTGTGTTTCAATCAAAAACATCCAGTTCACACATTCATTCTGTCTGATCTAACTCTTAGAAATAAATCACAAGCACTGAAACACATTCAAGCACTTTATTAACTACGTCCAGTCATATACAGGGTGTATCAAGAGACAAGTGATGCCTCTTAATCAAATCTTAATGAGGTTTGAGTGGCACAATGTGACAATAATTCCTATTAGAAGCCAGTCTTCTTCTGCCAGGCTGGCACTGATCTCTGCCAGCTCTGCTGTGTAAAAATTAGACGCTGAGCATCTCTTCCACGTAGCATTTCCTCCCTCCTTAAAACTGTAGCATTTCGCCGAGTAACCAGGCATTCACTGTGCCACCCATCTTCTTCTGTGAGCAATGACAAGGTGGTACTGTGGTGTGGGTGTCACACAGACCGAGTGACTGAGTCAGCTAAGGCTGAGACGTCTGCGGAGGTGTCTGGTGAAATCCAGCTGTGCCCGAGGCAAAGCCTGATTGACAACAGACTTTGGCAGCCAGCCCTGAGAATAAAGTCATATTTATTAGACGCCTGAATGGTATTTGTTGACTGTCAGTCAACAACAAAACGAGAGAGTGAGGTGCAGGTAGGTGGTCTGCTGCTGTACAATAATTATGCATTGTTCATATGTAGATATTGTTCGCTTTTGAATAATAGTAACACAGAGTCCACTTATTTTCCCAAGCTTTGAACCACATTTCATGGCCTTTTCTTGCTGTTCTTAGCTCAACCATCTCTATGAGGGAAGAGCACTCTCGATCAGCTCTAAAACACCATGAGATGCAGTTGATAAAACACTGAGATTTTGACTTGGAGGCAGTCTGAGTCTCAGTGTCAACATGTACACAGTGCATTACATTTACTGACAGGATTTAAAAAGGAAAACCTGAGAAATGCAATAAGAAAAATCTTCTCATTTAGTTCACTTTTACAGAAACAGAGGAAATGTGTACATTGTTTTTGTTCATGAGTTGTTTAATGTATACAATGTGAAATGGCCAGTTTGTATACGTGTAATGTATATTAGAACCCTGCATTATTTTGCATGTGCAGATTTACATTTATTAATTAATGAATTTACCTTTACGTCCATATTAAGAAGCCACGTGAAGCGACTTTTCGTTGAATCTTCATCCAGGGCCTGTATGACGATGCAGGTTGGTCCATTCTCAGCTCTGTACTCACGCAAAAAAAATGTGTTTTAGTATTCAAATTTCTTTTAGCCTCGCCTGTCTTTATTTTAATTATCAGTAATCATACAGTTCATGTGGTTCTTTGGCCTTTCATGCTGTTGACCAGGGAATTCAAATTTCTTTTATAAGCTATTAAAGGTGCATAAATGCTAAAAAAAAAAAAAGAAAAAGAAAAAAAAGAAAGGCATTTTTAGCCTGTTGCTAGGTGGTTTGATTGGCAATAGTATGATAAAATATGATATATATAACAACCTTCAGGGGCCTAAGATGTATCTATGTGCATAGTTTGGTTTGGAGGAGCTGGTTGACCTCAGACAGAAATGTATTTTAATGTATTAAACTAAGATTTACCTTGCTCTTCCCACCAACTTTGACCCATCTGTTGATAATTTAAGATTACATAATAAAATATCTCAGCAATTGGAATAAAACTTGCTACAAATAGCCATGATCTCCTCCAAATGAAATTCACCTACTGGTGACTCCTACATTTTATAATTAGCACCATCATTAGGCAAACATTAAATTCTGTTCACTACTTAATACATAATATTTGATGTCAGCTCTAATGACTTTCCCATTTAACCCAAGCTATTATTTTTGTGGAACATGTTACGATAGCATGTTATACCTACTAAACATCACTCTATCACTGATCACTGTAGACAAGTAATCATGCTTGTATTAATATTTAGTTTGGCATCACTGCCACATAGCTTCCCTAAAACGCATCCCAGCAGCATTTAATATATAATTGGCTATGAAAATTAACTTTTGCTCTCCTCATATTTTTTTCTCCACTGAAATTAGCTGAGGTTGTACGGAAAAATGAAAATGTCAGACTCATCAAGACAATTTTTCCCCCATTTGTGTTATTTTATCTCCCTTCATGGATGACTAAGATTAACTCAGACTCTTTATATAAGAAAAAGTTCAATTAAGCTGTTGAGTATCATTTTAATTATGACAATGAATGATTAGTGCATCGTCTGCAGACGTACCTTACTAAGCCTGCCTGAGGGGGGAATGACTCCAGCTGAACTGCTGCTCCTCCAAGATAAACGCTGGACCTTTGTTTGCAGCTGTGTCTGACACTCAGGAAATCCCTCTGTCCAATTACATTTCCTGCTGTCCCAGTTGAAACTTCGTGGATGACAACTGTTTGTAGACCAATACGTTTTAGAACCTACAACACACGAAACCAACAGCATTTGCCTTTCGTTTGCAAAACCTGTGTGTATAGATTTTTTGTAGCATTCGGAAAATGCATTTGTTGATGTGAATATGCAGCATGACAACTATAGGTTGGTTATAAAGACTAATTTGCAGACAGGACATGTTGGAAAACTTTGAATATAGCTTAAATAGTATTTGTGTATGTTTAAACTCTGGTATTTTTATAGCTTAAAGTTTTGCAGCTGATCAAGTTTCCAAGTTGTTGAAAGGTGAGTTGCTCACTTTGATTTGCTGTATGCTTGGGTTCCACTGGTGCATTTCTTCAACTCTGACAAACAGGAGGTTATAGAGCTCATCCACACTGGCGTCCAACACTGCCTCCAGCCTAAAGACTTTCCTGCCCCCTGGCATCACTTTGCTACAGATCGCATCACCATTACTCTAAAGAGGAAAAAAACACAGGTTTGTGATCCACTGTTTACTTAGCGCAAGCTTTTTTCAGAGTGCGGTGACCTTTGATGAACTTTGATGAAAGTGCTTTAATGGCATTTTTATCAATTAGATGTTACCTCAGCAACCTCAAACTTCCATCCTTCTTTCTCCTCCAAAATACTGAGAGCCTTCCTCATTGCTTCTTGTCCATGTCGTACATACAGCTGATCTTCTTTTGCTGGCGCAGGTTTTATATCTTTTGGCTTGGCCTCTGCAAAAGACGCCTGTTTGTAATATTTCGGCAAACGCAATCTAAAACATTTAATGAAAATAACACAGTTATATTTTACCATTATGATTTAAACCAGTTTGCTGTCTCCCGTGGTTCTGGATTTGTCCCCACTGCTGCAGGTGCGTGATCTCCTGACCTATCACTGCCATGGCAGTGCGTTGAAGTCCTGCATCATTGAATGAAAAATAAAACAGCTTAGGAGACTTACCGAGAATGCATTGTTTACATGAATAGGAATAAAAAGGAGAAAGTCCTTCTGTAGGTTGTGGACGGTTTACCTGCTATGTTCCTTATATGTGGGTAGGAAATTCCACAGCAGAGCTTTACAACAGCAGGCAGCATGATATCTGTCTTTGGCAGTGACAGCAAAGTAAGAGAGGGTGTCTCTGATCTTTATATGGTCTGCGAAGGACACTCCAGTGAGATAAGGGCCAGAGAAGAAGATAGGACCTGTTCTGAATTCTGTCCTGAAGGCCACATTTGAGACTTCTGTTAACTAAGACAAGGGTTTGGGTGCGATACAGAGAGGAAATTCTCTGAAAAAAAACCCCACACAGGACAACCCAGTTATTTAATGTATCCAACACTTAATCTTAAATATGCTGAGGCAAGATTTTGGAAATTGCAAAGCAGTCCTATTTAGATTTGCAATGACAAAAGCAGTGCATGATCAAAACTGTCACAGCTATGTTTAGAGAACACTGGTTAAATGCATAAGCCTAAATAAGCATAAAATAAGCTTAAATGAGGCATTTTAAATATGCTGGCATTATCTCATGGTTTATTTAACTTCTTTTTCAGTCATCTTGAAATTACATATATGCATGACGCATTTTTAATAACCTTTCAGATAATTGGATAATAAATTGGATAATAAAAAGATTATTTAAAAAAAAAATCCCTCAGAATACTCAGAATGAAGTAAACACTTAGAATCAATTCATCTTTGATGAATAATCAGCCACTCTTTTACCTGTAAGTGAATAAAGGTAGCCTTCGTGAGTTATTTTATTAAAACAAACAAAAAAAATGAAAATAACTTAATAGTAAAAACAGTTTAACCATATATATAATATACACTGCTCTTTCTTATTGAACTTAGGCATAAGCTTCATAACTTTATGACCACTTGCCTAATGTTGTGTTGGTCCCCCTTTTGCTTCCAAAACAGCCCTGACCCATCGAGCCATGGACTCTACTAGACCCCTGAAGATGTGCAGTGGTATTTGGAAAAACACATACTTTAAGTCCTGTAAGTTGTGAGGTAAAGCCTCTGTGTTTCCATTTATTTGTCTAGCACATCCCACAGATGCTCAACTGAATTGAAAGTTGGAAAATTTGGAGGCCAAGTTAACACCTCAAACTTGCTGCTGTGATCCTCAAACCATTCCTGAACCGTTTTTGCTTTGTGACAGGTTGCATTATCCTGCTGAAAGAGGCCACAGCCATCAGGGTATACCATTTCCACGAAAGGGTGTACATTGTCTGCAACAATGCTTACACATGTCAAAGTAACATCCACACGTATGGCAGGACCCGAGGTTTCCCAGCAGAGCATTGCCCCTCATCATCTTGCAATCTTCTGTCTGTTGGATCAGACCATATGGGCCAGCGTTCACTCCTGGGAGGGCAAAGACTGGGAACACCCCACAAGAGCTGCAGTTTTGCGAATGCTCACTCAGTCACCTAAACATCACAGTTTGGCCTTTGTCACACTCGCTCAAATCCCTACATTTTTCCTGCTTTTAACACATCTACTTGTCCATCATGAAGAGATAACAAGATTAAATTGTCAGCAGTCATGATGTCATATTTTATTTATTGAGAAAAAGACTTCTATTATGGAAAATAAATAGCGTACTGACAGCTTAAACTCGAGTTAACAATAAATGCTTTTCTACAAGCTGCACAAACTGATTTTGTGTTATTTCAACATCACAAAAACAAATCCCACAATAATTTTTAGTTGCACAAAGATGATGA
This sequence comes from Pelmatolapia mariae, assembly GCF_036321145.2. NCBI lineage: Eukaryota > Metazoa > Chordata > Actinopteri > Cichliformes > Cichlidae > Pelmatolapia > Pelmatolapia mariae. The sequence goes on from NC_086234.1 coordinate 12,385,712, forward strand.
AATTGTAAATGAAAAGCCCCAGGTATCAATCTGTTTTCTATGACACATCTGGGAAATTTTAAAAATGCTTTAGTAATTTAGTAGAAATCAAGACAAGTACCAAAAAGCGATTCTCAGTGCAAGCCCTTTATAATAATTGGCAAGACCTACTATTGCAGGATACTTGAGAGGACGTAGGTCTCAAGGGAGCAGAGAGGATCTGAAGAGGGGGGAGCCATAATCCAGCCATATCTGGATTATGGCTCATGCACAAGAACATAATACAGTATGTTTCTAATTTTGTTGAGTTCTATTCAGTGCATGCATGTATGCATTAACATCAATGAAGAATACGCAAATAATAGGTTTCTTCAGTCTACCCTGCTGTTTTCTTCATTCTTCTTGTATGGCTAATAGCTTGCAACCAAGGTGCGATACCTTCACACAAACATGATTTGTGACTGAGGGTCTTCTCAGTCTCTTCTGTAGTCCATTCATTTTGTCTTCTGAGAAAATGTGGCTTTTGCCAGTAGTTAGTTAGCATGTTTTTGTGAATTACTGAAAGAGCTCTCATTTTAACTTTAATTTATAATGTTGTACTTTAAAGTTTGTCAGTTTTTTAGAACAAGACCTAGAAAATTGTCTAATTTTGACACAACTTCTAAAAGTGGATAAAAAAAATAGAAATGGCATAAAATACTGTTTTGTAAGGAAAGTAATGAAAATGGAGAGAACTGCAGACCATTATTACCCTCCCCAGATCTGTTATGTTCACTGGTTCATCAGTCAAATTCAGTCTCTTAATAAATCAGGTTGAAGTCTTCCAAATGATCTCTTCTTATTGGGATTAAGTTGGCTCATGCAGTTAAAGTGACACAAGCCCTTGGGGATAATTGGCAAGGCTTATAGCTATGGGATGCTTGAGAGGTGGTTTAAGTTTTAATGGACTAGAGAGAATGTTAAAAAAAAAATTCGAAGCTCATTTTGGCCAGAGCACTAAAATGTGTCCCTGAAACACAAGGATTATAGCTGCCTTGTAAGGACAAATGTCATGCTGATAAACCACAAGTGGTCCAATCAACAAAGATGATTTGAACATAATGGTATGCAAGAGGAGGTCACAAAAGTAGGGCAGCTTTTATCAACTTAATCCTCTCTCAACTTAACTAATGGTGCTGTTGATGGTTTTTGAATCCACTACTAGAAGAATACTGAACAACAATGGTGTTAATGACAGAGATGGGAGGAAAAATCTGCTCTCCAAAAAGATCTCTAATGCCTGTCTGCAGTTCTCTAAAGATCAAAAGCCAGAAGCCTTGTCTGCTTAAATAGTGTTTGCTGGAAAGATGCATGCAGATTAACCCCAGATACTGAAAGGTTTACAAATAGTACTTTGCTCCTTAACACTTTCAGTGTCCACGAGACGGCGAGACCACTCCCTATGACATAAATGTCATCATCAGACAGTGACCCCAAGGGTCAGCGTGGAAGTTCCTGTGCCTGCCAGTTTTCTGTGACCACTAATCACCACCGACTAGTCCACAGATAATTTACATTACAATGCAAATTTTTAAGTGCAAAATGCAATTAACCATAACTATGCATGAGCACATGCAGTGGACTTGGCTTAAGTGATATGAAATATGAGATGATTTCATCACCATCATCATCATCGTTTATTTGTATAGCACTTTAAGAGCACACCAGGCAGACCAAAGTGCTGAACAACACAGATCAAAACTACTAGCAAAATTAAAAATACAATAAAATTATTAAAAATACTATAAAATTAATAAGAAAGGTGTTAGTTTCCAACAGAGTTAAAAGCAAATGCATTTGGAAAAAAGTAAATGAAAATATGCAATGTTTCACTTTCATTTGTTCTTCTGGGCTTTATTTTTCTACATCTGGAACTTGTGTTAAAATCTGACAAGCTTCAGATGATTTTAATGCAGAAGTACAGAAAATTCCCAATTCTGGATCAAGACTATAGACAGGTCTGTTTTTTTAAATGTTTATTTTTTTTAATGGTGAACACTGTATATTTAAATTCAGTGGAAACTTATTTTATTTCATCACTCAGCCTTTCATTGACTCATTGATTTTTTTTTCAGTCAATTCATCTTTACCAGCACCTATTTCACTGGGAGTTGTTGTCTAGTAACCATGTATATCAACATTGCATGTCTTAGTACATTTTTACATATTTCGAAAGAGCATCAATGATATCATCTCCTAACCACTGCAGTTTTCTTGTCTGTGTATTTGGCTTGAATTAATTATTTTATGCATCATTAAAACACTGGGTCATAGTAGATGCCAGAAAATGTTGTCTCTGTGCATTGATTTTATTATGTTTAATTAGTTTTAATTCCAGCAATTCACTCAAAGCCTCAAAACTGCCTTTATTTTCAGGGATTTTCATATTCTTTCTTCTAAGTTGTCTCTTTGGGATGTGGGAACTTCATAATCTCATATTAGAGGGGGGCTCCATCTGTCTCTCATCTTATGATATGAGTTACACTGGTGAGGTCTCTGTGGATTCTGTGTGGATGTGTGTGAGTGAATTGCTTTCATATCTGTAAAATATTTGGCAGAAGGCCCAGTGCCTCCCTCTCTTCTCAATGCTGCCTTGCAGAAGTGTTGCTGATAGAGCACTGGCAAACAGCTGCCTCTTATCGCTCCAATCCAACAGGTGTCCTTGTGAGAAGGATTCATGACGTAAATGCTGAACTTCTCCCGTTGACCAGGCCAGCAACCTCAAACTGTGGTCACACCACCAGGGAAGAAACATAAGGTATGTGGTTGTAAATTGCATGGATGACCTCCAAAAACATCCAAAACCTTTGTTTTCAAGATTGGCCTTCATCGCAATTTGTGTGCTATGCCAGAAAACTATTTCATTCAGATACTTTTTGACCATAAATGGTCAGTCTGCACATAAGACCTGTTCTTACCAACCAACCAGTACTTTCAATCCTCAGGTCAAAGGGTTTTTTTTTGTTTGTTTGTTTTGTGTTTTTTTTTTTTCTCTTGTCATGCATATTGAGTTATATAAACAAAAACAAAGGTAAATTTTAGAAAACAATACACAAAATAAAAGAGCAGAACATTATGGCACAAAAGCAGAGCTTGATAAGAACAAAAACAAGTTGCACCAGAGGTAACTATGGCAACATATTGGCATGGCTTTATAGCAGTGATTTATGCATACATGAGTTGTACTGTTTATTTTGAAGCCTTTGTTCCACTTTCCCAACTCTCTGCAAATTTCAGTACAATAAAAGGAAGCTGAAGTTAGATTTTCGGAGTGTCTTCTTACATTCATGTGTTCCATTTTTTGATCTCAGTAGAATTGCTTTGAAATAATTTTGAAGCCACTGTTCTGCGTGGTTATGGCTGGTCTGTTTCAGTCAGGATACATCCACAAAGAGACACATTTCCTTCTCATGAAACTCATATACAGTTAGGTTTTTTCTCTTTCATTTTTCCATTGTGCATCACTGCAGAAGATTTTGAAAATATTAGGCTGTGAATGAAGTGCGACTTCCAGCTTTAATAAGGGGTTTAACAAAGGTTTTAAATGTACTTTTTAGGAATTACAAATGTTTTTATACACTGTCTTCCATTTTTAGAGGCTCCAAAACATTTGGACAAACTAATAATTTTAAACAGAAAAATTGTTCCTAATATTTACATGAGTAAATATGGGTTACATGGGTTGAAATTAGATATACGGACTGTTCCACTCAAGAATATACCATTTCATTTACCTTGAGGAACATTTGGTTTGCTTTTGCAGTGTTTCCATTCGCACTGAGGAATGAGTCAGTTCCACTGACAGGTCTACCTGCACATACTGCAACATTAAACAGGTGATGTGGTGTGTTTTGAATCATGAGCTGTTGATCCTGCTTTTCTTTCCCCAACTTTCTGCTACAAGTTCATCTTCACCTGTTTTTTCACATCACTGTCTGGACAATTGACTCTCCAACAACAAATGCTGACAGTCACTTCAAACAGCGGCTCTGTCTAACATACTGCTTATCATATTTAGATACAATCATTATGGGAAAAACTGCTCATAGCAAGACAGTTTATTTTTCATTTTTACTTAATGTACAGTCCATTAGCAGCTCGCTGCAGGCTTTATTCATCTTTTGTTAACTTATTCTTATATTAAATGAACACTCACACACAGAGCGAAAAAGAGAGAGACATATAATCTACTTTAGACAGAGTATAAATAATTTGTTAATTGATTTTCCATTTTTCCATCAAAGTTTATAGAGAGATCACAAGAGATGCAGCACATTCAATATATTTGTTAATAATTAAAAGCAAACCACAAATTATAGGCGATAAAAGCATATTTGAAGACTTCATGGTTTTTTCTTTATGTCAGTCGTGTTAAAAGATCAAAGATATAAATAAAAAACACTTATATTGATGCAGTGAAATTGCTTAGATTTAGCAAAAAGATTACTGATAGATTTACCTTAAAGTAATTATATTTCAAGCAACAATAATTAATCAAGAATGTTTCCTTTTTTGCTGCTTTTCTAATAATGATGTGATTTTTAGCTTGATAAGCTACCATTTAAAAACATTTTTTTATTTTAATCTCTTGTATCCATAATGACAACCTTGTTTTAGCTTTCAAATATGTATTAGGGGGCAAGCTGAGCAGTTTCACTCACAAGCATTTCTCTGTAGCTGTAATTAATCTGGATGTAGTTTAACATCTAAAAATAGAATAGGAAAAAATATAACTTTAGAGAGTTTACACACTCCCGTTGATTCTGTTCAGGTTAGCAAAATCGATGTCTGTGTTTACAGGTGCACTGTGAATAATTCACATCTCTCCATCTTGACTCTCTTGCTGCTCTGACGATGTCTTGCATAGTGATTTTAAGTGATCCCAGTGGGCGGAGAAGCAAATGAAGCACTTAGACAAATGCTGTTTGCAAATAAGGACCAGTTTCTTGTTCTGATGAAAAATGAGTGTTAAGTCACATACAAGCACCTGTTTTGCTAAACAAGCAGCTTTGTTTTGTTTCTCTTTGATTAGAGTCTTTTTTTCTGGATAATTTTATTAATTTAACAACATCACTTCTTTGTTATAAAATCAAGCTTTGCCTGCCCCGGGTCAGCATTGACTCAGCTTCGATTCAGCATTTTGGATCCAAGGTTTTTTACTAGGGTCACTAGCTTTGTGTTTGCATGCTATCTTTGCTTGGAAAGCTCTGATGTAGTGTTAGCTCCAATAAGGAGTTGTATTTTGGCCTGTGTGCACAGACCAAACCCAATATCACTGCTCTTCACCTCCTGAATCAACCATTCAATTTGACCACCTTCCTAATTGGTACTCAGTTCAAACACATAGTTCTTTCACACAAATAAACTTCACCTGTAATCACAGTCCAGCCCTTTTCATCTCCTCTAACACAGGAGACAAGGCTCTGTGATATTTCGACTAATTTACAAAGCTAAGTGTTTTGGCATTTATGGTCTCTTCATCTATTAGGCTTTCCAGTCTTAGAGGTAACTGTGTCACTGATGTGGTCAAAAAAACTTTTACAGGTGTGCAGCTGAGTTCATAGTCAAAGGTTAAAGATGAGTGCATGGCAGCAAAGTGTAAGGTGGATTGATTGTCGCACCTGCAGTGCAACAGGTCTGCTGATTAGTGTTGCCTTCCATATGATAGTATCAGGCAACATTGACAGAGGACTGGGATTCATTACAGGAAAAAATTGGATTTATTGGTTTTTTCACTTTGCTCTTCGTTCAGAAAAAAAATTTTTGGTACCAAGTTTTGGCAAAACCAATTAATGTTGCGCTGAAGAAAATCTGTAATGTCACAATTTACAGCACTGTCTCAATAGTGCTGAAGGCAAATTTGCCTATCAAATTGCTATAGACTCACACTCGCACTCACTGACATGTTGCTATGACAGCTGCACAGATATGTTGCTGGTATAACCTCCTTTCCTTCCTGCGAGCATTTAGTTTCTATTTAAAACTACTGTATTTCTACTTAACATTGGCAGTCTGCATGAAGTGCCATATTTAAATGTTAAAACAGACCAATTTTCCTTTTGCCTGATACCACTTTAGCAGTTTTTAAGCAATAAGTGTGATTGTACAGGATTTTGTTAGAGCCTTTTTTTCCTGCCAAAAAGAGACAGCAAATATCCGAGCTGTTATTTTTGAATTTTAACATGCACTTAATCTCCAGCCTACTGCTGTCAATCATATGTAGCAAAAGATCAATATGAAGATCAATATGGCTAAAAATTCAGCCAGGGACTTGGCCCCAGGAATGGCATTAAGGATTTTTAGTCAGGTTTAGACTGAAATATAACTCAACGACTATAGGGCGGGTTACTGAAAAATTTACAGTAATACAGATGTTAACTGAACCAACTTCTCACTTCCACCTGGCCAGCTTCTTTACTTACTCCATAAAAAAAAATCTACAAATTGTTTTGGGAATTTATAAAAAAAACATATTATAAATGATCTTTTAATATACTCGTGAATTTGTTGAACCTTATTTTAATGTGGCACTCGGTTTGGAGCAGAAAGTGACCATCCTCTGGAGCATAGTCAGAGACTCTGTAGAGATGAGCAGTGTAATAAATCACTTAGACAGAGCATGCGAAAAAGTGTCCTCAAGTCTGTGTTTAGCAATTGTAAAAATTCTCATCATGCTACATAATTTAAAGTGTTGATGTAGATTTATGTCACTGCTCCAGCTTAGGAATGGTAGTGTTAGGGGGCTGGGTCTGTGTTGAGATTTTTTTTTATTTATGTTTTCTTATGTTATATTGGAATAATGTGAAGTTCTTCAGTTGTTATTATAGTTGAGTTTTAGTCAAGTTTATGTTTCGTCTATGTCTCCTTGTTCATGAGTCTTCTCCTGTCCTCTGTGCAGTCTGTCTTGTCCTCTGTGTTTAACTTCTATTCTCGTGTGTCTCTCCTTGTGTTCCGTGTCTCCCCAGTCTGTCATGTTTTTCATGTCTACATGTTCCATGTTGTCAAGCTCATGTTGTCTTGTCAAAGTCCCATTATGTTCCTGTTTTATTTTGAAGAGTCTAGTGTTTCCATGTTCAGTGTGTTTAGTTTTACTTCCCTGTGGTATCAGGTTCATTTGTGTCAGCTGTGTTTCCCTAAGTGTTTCCACTTCCCTCATTACCCTCCTGTGTTTTTAAGTCCTCTGTCTCCCTCTGTTCAGTGTTGGTTCATTAGTCCAACTCACTTCATGTAACATCAGGTTTTAGGATTTTCCAAGCTGCTGTTCAGGTTCATGTTCAGTTTGCCTCAAGCTAGTTTTGCATGTACCTGTTCAGTTTCATGTTCTCATTTTCTTGTTTAGTTTAGCTGTCCCCAATTTACTTTAGTTTTGGTTACGCCCCAGGTTGCCTTACCTTGTTTTCTTTTCTTGTATTCAGCCTAATAAACATCTTGCTTTGTGTAACACTTAGTTTTTCTCTCTTCCATGTCCACTTTGCAAACACACAGGCTGCATGGCCGTAAGAGGTAGGTTAAAAATCAGTCTTTTAAACCTACTAAATACTGAAACTTTAAACTGCAGGGGTTTTGTTGCTTTTTTTTTTCTTTTTTTTTAATTTGAACTATTTGACCATCGAATTGCCACTACTTATTAATCAAGAGTTTTTACCCCTGTGACTTTACACTGAGCTGCAAACTACTCTGGTGTGTTTGCAAAACACAGTTATTTTTCTTCTGCCCGTTGGCTGCCTCCAAAAATTAATTTCTGAACAGAATTGGTGACAAAGGCAATCCCAATGGAGTCCAGTGTCAATTGGTAACAGATCTGAGCTATTGCTGTTAGTGAAGACCAAAGTCTCACTTCAGGCGCACAGGGACCAAAAAACCTGTAATGTGCCCTACTCTTGAATCATCCTCACAAGGGTGACCCAATGGGGCATGGTCAAGGGCCTCCTTGAAGTCCATACATCATATGGTTGAGCTAATTCTCACCTACCCCAGGGCATCCTTGAGAGGGTAAAGAGATTTTCCAGTTTAACACAATCATGATGGAAGTAACACCTTTATTCCTGAATCACAGTTTTGACAAACAGGCAGGCTAAACTCCAATAACTATGATCTCCCTAAGGTTGGAACAAACTGTCTGGTTCCCATTCTTAAATATATAAGTAGAGATACACTCATCAGCCACTTTGTTAGGTACACCTGTTCAGCTGCTTTAGATGGCCTGCTGTAGTTCAAACTGAGCACTAAAGTGGGAAAGAAATGTCATGTAAGTGGCATTGGCGTCCTCGCGGTGGTGCCGTGATGTTTGGTGTTAAACTCCAAATAATTCCAGTTATAGATTTTGTTTGGGCAAACAAATAAACAAAGATTGACTTTTACAAGAGACAAAATGGCAAAGATGAAGAAAGTGGAAGAAGATTTGGAGGAGATTAAGCATTCACTTAACTCGCTGACGTCTGAAATTGAAAAAGTAAATAAGCAACAAGGAATACTAATGTCGATGATGGACCAAATCAAAGAACTAAAAAACCTGATTAAGGAGAAAGACAAGACAATCCAGTTTTTGGAAAGGAAGGTGGACGATCTAGAACAGCAGGCTCGACTTGAGGAAGCGATTATTACGGGTCTGGAAACTAAACACAGGAGTTATGCGAGAGTCACCGAGTCTGGGACCGGCGCAAAAAGAGGTGAAGACGAGCCCCCGACAGAGGAGCTACAGTCATTGGAACGGCAGGTTGTGGAATTCTTTTCGAATTAAAAACTTCCCCTGCATAGTAATAATATATCTGCATGCTATACACTTCCTAGAAGGCACACTAATGCTCCTCCAGCAATTGTAGTGAGATTTGTAAGCCGAAAACACAAAGTTGACTTGCTGAGGCGGTCCAGCCTTTTGAGAGGAAGCGGAGTATATTTGAATGAACATCTTACAAACAGAAATGCAGATATTACTAGACAAGCTCGCATATTACGGAAGGAGAAAAAGAGTCAAGCAACCTGGACCAGCAACTGTAAAGTGATGATTAAACTTATGGAACACCAGAAGAAGCCAAGGTTATAACGATTAAGGATCTTGAGGAATTGGACATTTATATGAGATAACATTACCAAGAGAGGCAGATGGTTACGACCAATTATGGGTATAAGCTTAAAAACAATTAGTTCATCCTTTACAAGAACAGATGCTACTTCGGGTGGAAAAGGACAAGAGGAAGTTGTAAATTGGACATGGAAGAAGATAAGATCAACGGACTTCAAAATATGCTGATAAATAAATGTGCGATTGTTAAGGATCCTTTTCTTTCTCTTTTGAGGTCAATAGATATTCTTAGAATAATTATGCATAATGCTCGACGACTCAGATTATAAACCATACGATTTTGAAGCAGGTATTGACCCTGAAAGGAATGTGCTTAATACAATTAATGTCACATGTGAATATTATACAGAGGAGCAATTCAGGGATAAGGTTGAAATAGCTAATACATTTTCATTAATTCATATTAATTGCAGAAGTCTTTATAGAAGTTTTGCTTCAATTAAAGATTTTTTGTATAGTTTGAGAGGCAAGTTCCAAATAATTGCTCTGTCTGAAACATGGTTAGATGAGAATAGGGGTTGTCATTTCTGTATCGAAGGGTATGATTTATACTTTGTAAATAGAACTAAGAAGAAGGCAGGAGGGGTGGCCCTTTTTGTTAATTGTGATTTGAAATGTAAAAAAGTTGAATATATGTCTGTGGCTGTAGACGATTTAATGGAGTCTGTGACAGTGGAATTGGACATAGAAAGAAGAAGTAATATAATTGTAACGTGTATATATAGGAAACCGGGGTCACAGATTGAATTATTTACAGAGGTAGTAGAAGACTTATTGAGTAAGGCTAAGGGAAATAAGACTTTATGTTTGTGTGGTGACTACAATATTGATCTTTGTAAAGAGGCAAATGATAAGGCCGCATCAGATTTTTTTGAATTATTATTTGGAAAAGGATTTTATCCTTTAATTATAAAGCCGAGTAGAATAACGGATAAATCAGAAACACTAATTGATCATATTTTTATTAATAGCTTGGAGAGTAATATTATGAGTGGCCTCATCATAAACGATATAAGTGATCATTTACCAGTCTTTCTTACTTTTGATTTAAATATGAAGAGAAAGGAAGAAGTTGGTTTCAAGAGTCATAGAAGGTTAAGAAATAACGAGGCAATTAACAAGTTTAGACAAGATCTCATGGAAGTGGACTGGAAGGAGGTTTATGTTAATGAGGTCAACGATTCATATGGAGCATTTTTTTTTTTTAATTTTAATTTTTTATTTTTTTGCCTGTCCCGTTTGGCTCTTTTGCCATCAGAATTGTTGTCTAAAGGCGAAGAAAGATGCCCAACGGATTTACTTTACCAAATTGACCATCCCAGCCTTGCCGTAATGGTCCATTTGATTCACCTTTTATTATTTATTTTATTTTCATTTGCTGAATCCGGGACAGACTTGATTGGGGGAAAGAAAGAGGGAAAGAAAAACAACTGAGAAGAGGGAGGGGGAAAATGGGCAAAAAACAAAAACCAACAAAATAAGCAGACAAAAAATACATACAGTCAGGTCCATAAATATTGGGACATCGACACAATTCTAACATTTTTGGCTCCATACACCACCACAATGGATTCCAAATGAAACGAACAAGACATGCTTTAACTGCAGAGTGTCAGCTTTTATTTGAGGGTATTTACATCCAAATCAGGTGAACGGTGTAGGAATTACAACAGTTTGCAAATGTGCCTCCCACTTCTTGAGGGACCAAAAGTAATGGGACAGAATAAGAACCATAAATCAAACATTCATTTTTTAATACTTGGTTGCAAATCCTTTACAGTCAATCACAGCCTGAAGTCTGGAACACATAGACATCACCAGACGCCGGGTTTCATCCCTGGTGATGCTCTGCCAGGCCTCTACTGCAACAGTCTTCAGTTCCTGCTTGTTCTTGGGGCATTTTCCCTTCAGTTTTGTCTTCAGCAAGTGAAATACATGCTCAATCGGATTCAGGTCAGGTGATTGACTTGGCCATTGCAAAACAGTCCACTTCTTTCCCTTCAAAAACTCTTTGGTTGCTTTTGCAGTATGCTTTGGGTCGTTGTCCACCTGCACTGTGAAGCGCCGTCCAATGAGTTTTGTAGCATTTGTCTGAATATGAGCAGATAATATTGCCCGAAACACTTCAGAATTCATTGTGCTGCTTTTGTCAGCAGTCACATCATCAATAAATACAAGAGAACCAGTTCCACTGGCAGCCATACATGCCCACGCCATGACACTTCCACCACAATGCTTCACTGATGAGGTGGTATGCTTAGGATCATGAGCAGTTCCTTTCCTTCTCCATACTCTTCTCTTCCCATCACTCTGGTACAAGTTGATGTTGGTCTCATCTGTCCATAGGATGTTGTTCCAGAACTGCGACGGCTTTTTCAGGTGTCGTTTGGCAAACTCTAATCTGGCCTGCCTGTTTTTGGGGCTCACCAAAGGTTTACATCTTGTGGTGAACCCTCTGTATTCACACTGGTGGAGTCTTCTCTTGATTGTTGACTCTGACGCACATACACCTGCCTCCTAGAGAGTGTTCTTGATCTGGCCAACTGTTGTGAAGGGTGTTTTCTTCACCAGGGAAAGGATTCTTTGGTCATCCACCACAGTTGTGTCCCGTGGTCTTCCTAGTTTTTTGGTGTTGCTGAGCTCACCAGTGCGTTCCTTCTTTTTGGGAATGTTCTAAACAGTTGTTTTGGCCACGCCTGATGTTTTTGCAATCTCTCTGATGGGTTTGTTTTGTTTTGTCAGCCTAATGATGGCTTGCTTCACTGGTAGTGACAGCTCTTTGGATCTCATCCTGGCAGTTGACAGCAACAGGTTCAAATAGCAAACAGCACACTTGAAATGAACTCTGGACCTTTTATTTGTTCATTGTAATTGGGGTAATGAGGGAATAACACACACCTGGCCATGGAACAGCTGAGAAGCCAATTGTCCCATTACTTTTGGTCCCTTAAGAAGTGGGAGGCACATATACAAACTGTCATAATTCCTATACTGTTCACCTGATTTGGATGTAAATACCCTCAAATAAAAGCTGACAGTCTGCAGTTAAAGCACGTCTTGTTCGTTTCATTTGGAATCCATTGTGGTTGTGTATAGAGCCAAAAATGTTAGAATTGTGTCAATGTCCCAATATTTATGGACCTGACTGTATATCGATCATCTGTTGAGAAAGAAAAAAGAAAACAAGCAGAAGAAAAGGAGAGCAACATAATAAACAACATCACAATGATATATGGGAATATGACAGTAAATACTAAATATTAAACATTATTGTGCAGCACGTAAGATCGACAGCGCACAGTGTGCTTTGAGGTAGGAGCCAAAAAGGGTGTAGTTTGTGTGTGTGAGCATCCGTGTGTACACCTGTGAGCATGAACGCGCTTGTTTTTAAAAGGTTCCTTCATGTAATGATCTGCTAGAGGGTGTGGGGAGCCATAGCCCCGTCCTCCAGGGCATGAAGCAGGTATGGAGGAGATCAAAACTCCAGACATCCAGAGGCCCCCAGAACACAAGAGACCAAGGAAGACCAACGGAGGGGCAGCCGCGCCACTATCCCAGAAAGAGCTGAGGAGAGTCCCAGATGAGGGGTCACTCAGCAGCCGCGGAGCAGAAGCCAGGGGGGGTTGCAGTGACGTGCCCGTGAGCTCCACTGGCAGCCAGCTGTGCCTGAGTGACCGAGCCCCAGGCCGAGAGGCCGAGGGCACCCCACCTCCGAAGTGGCCCGAGCAAGCCCCAGGCTCCAGGCCCCGATAAGCAGCTGCCAAGGAGTGAGCTGGTGTGTACCTGGGCGCCCATCCCCGGACACAAAGAACCACCAACGCACCGATGTCTGAGGGCGTCCGCCACCGGCAGGGGAAGTGGTGGGGGGAGATAGGCCTCCAAACCTTGGAGGGCTTGAGATGTCCCCAGAGAGGTGGCGTCTGATACCCAACCTGACATATAGACACAGACATACAGGCACACACAGATACAAACATCCATTCCCACCCTCATGCTCTCATAAGCAATTACTCCACACTCAACCAACGTGAAGACAGACATAAAGAGACGCTGTACACACAATCACACTCCCCAAGCGTACTCTAAGAACCGGGTCTAGGTACCCTTGCCCCTGGAGGGGGAAACTGCACCCAGACCCAGGTGGTGTTACCCTTTTCCCTGCGGAAGGGGAGAAGCAGACCGCCCCGACTCCACAGCAGCAGGGGGGCTCCACATTCCAGAGCATTTTTAAATACTTACTTGGCCTTGTATGATAAACATTGTCCATTGGTATCATTTAAGTATAAGAAAAAAGAATAAGAATTTGAAACCTTGGATAACTAAGGGTCTTGCAAATGCGTGTAAAAAGAAAAATAATTTATATAGGGATTATATAACACAGAGAACTAAGAATGCGGAAATGAAATATAAAGTTTATAAAAAAATAAGTTGGTATTAATATTGAGGAAAGCCAAGAAAGACTATTATAATAAACTTTTTCAGGAAAACAAGAATAATATTAAGGGCATTTGGAATATTTTTAAAGAAGTATTGGGTAACAAGAACACACCCTCAGATCTGCCTATTTATTTCATTAAGAATAATCAAGTTGTTGATGACAAGACTGAAGTAGCATATGAATTCAATTCCTTTTTTGTAAATGTTGGACCTACTTTAGCAAATTTAATTAGAAAAAATGACGACCCAGAATATGAGGAAGTTTGGAAAGGAGAAAGTAGAGTGGTTAATTCTATATTCTTAGCTGATATTACCATAAAAGAAATAGTAGCAATTGTAGAAAACTTCTGACTGTGATGGTATAGACATGGTTATAATTAAAAAGACTTTAGATTGTATAAGTATTCCTCTTTGCTATATTTTTAATCTCTCGTTACAATCAGGAGTATTTCCCGATCAAATGAAAGTGGCAAAAGTGATACCCTTATATAAATCAGGAGATAAGCATAGTTTTAATAACTATAGGCCAGGGTCTCTTTTGTCACAGTTTTCAAAAGTGCTTGAAAAACTGCGCAAAGACTTGATAGTTTTATTGAAAAAAAATCAACTAATAAATGAAAATCAATTTGGGTTTTGTAAAAATAGATCAACGGCATTAGCATTGTTGATTTTCATTGACGATATTTCATCTGCAACCCATAATAATAAATACACAGTTGGGGTATTCGTTGATTTAAAAAAAAAAGCTTTTGATACGTTACAATATTCTATTTTGATTTCTAAATTGTATAATTATGGTGTGAGAGGAGTGGCATTGAATTGGTTAAGGAGTTATTTAGAAAATAGGTCGCAATATCTACATTATCTCGGCAACACCTCTGAAAGATTGAAGATTGTATGTGGCGTTCCTCAAGGTTCTATTTTGGGACCTAAACTTTTTAATTTATATATTAATGATATCTGTGACGTATCAAAAAGGTTAAATTTTATTTTATTTGCAGATGACACAAATTTTTATTGCTCAGGAGAGAATTTGAAAGATTTGGTTGAAATTATGGTTTCTGAGATGTTAATATTAAAAAAATGGTTTGATGTAAATAAATTATCTTTGAATCTGACAAAAACAAAATTCGTGATATTTGGCAATCGTGTAAAGGAGGAAGAAGTCATTATGTCCATTAATGGAGAATTGATTGAAAGAGTTACTGAATTTCGCTTTTGGGGTGTAATAGTAGATGAAAATTTGACGTGGAAATCACATATTGAGTATATTAGAAAGAAGATGGTCAAAAACATTTATATTTTGGGAAATGTAAGAGATTTATTAGACTACAAAACAATGCGCATTTTACATTTTTCATTGTTTTTCTCATAATTTAGTTACTGTGTGGAAGTTTGGGGGAATACATATGAGAATACTATAAAACCTCTAAACTTATTACAGAAGAAAGTGATACGAATGATTCATAACGTTAAATATAGAGAACATACAAATAAATTATTTATAAAATCGAAACTATTAAAATTAGGAGATTTAGTGAAACTACGGACATTATTAATTATGTTTAAGGGTAAAAATAATATTTTGCCTTTTAAGTTACAAAGATTATTTTTAATGTGTTCGGGGGAGAAGACAGCAGAAGGAAATTTTATTTTAAGCATCAGCTAGCTAGGACTACACAAAGATTAATGAGTCCAACGGTTAGGGGTATACAACTGTGGAACTCTCTTCATTATAATCTAAAGAATTGTATAAATTTACATTGTTTTAAGAAGTGTTACATGTCTAAAACGATAACACAATATGAAGAACGTGAACGAAATTGGAGTTAATTGAAAAAGGATCCTTTATTTTTTTGCCTCATTTTATTCTATTTACTTATCTTTTCTCCTTGTTACTATGTGGAGTGGTAAATTGCTGATTGTAAATTTGTTGTTTGGTTTGCGTTAGGACCAGAGATAAATGTTAGTTTGTTCCTTGGTTTTTGGTGCCCACTTGTAAGATAAGTTGGATTGCAGATAGGGGGCTGGGTTTAATAAGAATATTTTCTTCTTCCTGCTCCTTTTTCACACATGGTTGCAGTGCTATACCGATAGAAAGTGTGGTTGGTTTGTCTGAAAGAACTAACTGTGGAAACTGTTGAACCAAGTGTGAAATAAATAAATAAATGAAATGAAATGAAATGATCATGGCGTGGCTGTTGGCTATTTCAGAGCTTTGACTCAAGACACTTTCAAGCTGATATAAAGTAACTCAAATAACTACTTGTTATAACCAAGGTATGTAGAAGAGCATTTCTGAACACTTAAAATGTAGAACCTTGAAGCAGATGTGCTACACTTTACATGGGCTCACCAAAACGGGACAATAGAAGAACGGAAAAATGTTGTCGGGTCTGATGAGTCTTGATTTCTTCTGTGGCATTCTGATAGTAGGTAGGGTCAACATGAAAGCCTGGATCCCTTGTACCAGTGGTTCAGGCTGTTGGCTATTGTTTAAACACTACACACTACTCAAATATTGTTGCTAATGTGTTCATCCTCATATGAGCACAGTGCAACAATGATCTGATGGCTGCTTCCCCCAGAACGTGCCATGCTACAAAGGTCAAATCATCTCAAATGAATCTCTTGAACATGACAGTAACTTCACTTTACTCAAATGGCCTACACAGTTTCAATCCAATAGCGCAACTTTTATGAACGGGAGATTCACATGAATGTGCAGCTGATTAATCTGCAGTAACTGCATGATACCTTGAAACCACAAAGAATTCAGGCAGTCCTGAAGACAAAAAGAATAGATAGATAGATGGATAGATAGATGAATTCAAAACTAGCAAAGTGTAAATAATGAAATGGACAGTGAGTGCAACTCAGATCTGTTGGTCCACACTGGTCAGATAAGGTGTTGGTAACGTCATTGTCTCCGAGATTAAATTAAAGGTTAAATCACATGTCGGTGTGACTTAATTACACAAATTGATCTTTAAAGTAATTTGTAACTGTAACAAACTACTGGAAGCAATATGAAACCTAAATTGAAAAAATATTTAATCTGTTAGCTGCATAAACTAAAAAAGGCTTTGCAGGTGGGGGATCTATTTTCTTCTTTTCTTAACTTTTTGTCTATGTTTTTTTTCCCCCTGTGCTGTTACAGTTAGGTTTATAACAGATGAAAAACAAAATTAAGGCAACAGGGAGTACTTTGTTGGTTGCTAATGGTTTCAGAAAACATTATGAAAAATTTTATAATGGGCTTCATTACACACAAAAACTTGTAAACATGACAAAATGCAGGCATTCACCACACAGCGTCAATTATGCCTTAGGGGGCAATATTCTTGGGCATGTAGTGTTTGGTAGACACAAAGAGGAGAGAAAGCAGCGGCACTGAGCTGCAATGGTGAATGTGAAAACTCTGACTTCTTAGAGCTTCTGAAACGTACTTTCTTCAAAGTCCTTGGTTGAAAAGGAAAAGCATGGCATCTATGTTAGTTTTAAAAGAAGAGATATAGAAGAAAGGTTGGTTCAGGACAGAAAATCTTATATAGCATAAACTGTTAAGAGTATTCACTATCATATCTATATGTCATAATTTTTGTTGACCAGTTTATGACTTGATTGCCTTTTTTTTTTGCTGCAAAAAAAGAAAAAAAAAAGAACAGCTGATAGTTTTGTATATCACTTAAATGTATTGGCCTACACATTAGCGGATAATTTAAAAGGAATGCAGTACATTATGTAGCGTAATGTATATTAAGGGCTAAAATTATGGTAATAATGACTTAGTCATAGGAGTAGTTGTAAAAGATCTTTGCACATTAATGCAGCAATAAATATTTTGGTGTATATAAAATTACAGGCACACTTACCAAATAGGTACTTTTATTTTTCATGAATGAACTATTTATTTATGAGCTGTTGCTTGTTTATTACTTCATCTGTGAAGCAGAACCTGACTCTGGCTTGATTTCCATTGTTTGTTTCTCTAACAGGCTTCATTTTTCTGCACTTGATTCTCTTCCATGCTGCAGTAGAAATATATACAGTAAGATACTAAAATAAGACTGAAGCTTTTAGTATAAGTTCAAGCTCACATTATTTTGTCTGGCCAGCCCTATATGTTTATATGTTTTATATATAAAATCAGGATAGCTAAGTAAGCTCTTTGACTTTTTTCAAAAATGTATTTATTTGAAAAGTAAAATAAGAAAAACTGATCAAATCTTCAGATTCTGGAAACAAATTAGTTACTAAATGTATATATATATTATTTATTAAATGTTGCTTCAATCAGTTTCTAGCCATGATACCTTTGAAAGCTAATAAGCAAATATGTAACAGTATCCACATTTATTACACCACACAATCACATCTACAGTATATAATCCTATTGATTTACAAATGAAAATAAAGATAAGCTAACTAGGTATTGGGCTACATTTCTCATAGCACATAAATAATACAATATAGCTAGTTTCTAGGAAGATGATTCAGCTCTATGCATTATCCCCCTCCTGAAGTGAAGGAACCTGAACACTTTCTGCCTCTGAATGGACTGCCAGGACTTCTGCATCACCAATCCGCTCTGTAAAGAACACTCCAGTCAGATTCATGCTAAGAGAGTAATTTTCCACATACTACAGATCCACAAATTCTATCAGGAAAAAAAAAGAAAAATGGAAACTCATTATGTTACACAGCTGTTTTCTGAATTTATTGGTTTTGATTCATAGCAGATTTTAAATTTGCTCTTATTTGAGCTGCTCAAGATTAATATGAATAATTGGATCCCTTCTAAAATGCATTACTTATTTCCGCAAATGCCTTTCCATTGTAACATTTTATCTATAAAGTACATTATCGTTTCTATTGTCAGAAGTAACTACTTTAAATAGGACATTATTTTTCAACTTTCACAAAAAGGAATCATTTAAAGAAGCCTAAGTCAAGTCAATCAAGACAAAATCACTGGAGGAAAAGGAGCATTTATAAGAAGAGGCTGGCTGAGTGTTTTAATCACTCTAGGGATGTCAGTCCAAAAAACTCATGCCAGCAAAAGAAGCTCAGAGAAGAGCTGTCTTTCAAGCCAAGGACAGACATAAACAGTGTGGCTTAGGGTAGCTTTGTAAAATGTAAAGGCCAAACTGTATATTAACTATACTCCAAAAGTAGGGATGGGTACCGGTGTCCGGTGCCATGATGGCACCGGTTCTGACATAAACGGTAGTAACCAGACCGAAAAGCAGGCACATTTCGGTGCTTTATTTCGGTGCTTTTTTTTTCTTTTCTTGAGATGTCATACACTTTGGATTCTAGCCAATCATTTTACCTTTACAAGGATAGTAGGCGGGCCCAGGTACGTACGTTCTTTTAGAGCAGAGCTACAGATTAAAAATGCCCAAGGCCAAGCGCTCAAAAGTCTGGCTGTACTTCACAGCAAAAGATGCAAACTCAGCAGCCTGCAACAAGTGCTTTAAGCCCCACGCCCCCGGTACCGCGAGCAAAAAGGAGGAGATCACGTTTAATCGGTTATAACACGGGGTGAGAAATATAAGTCCAGACATGTGAGGTATCCACAGAAACCTCTGAATCTCAGCTAAAATGTCATATAAACCATTTCTACAACCACCAAACTCAACGAAAACAAGCCATGATTAAACGAGCAGTTACGTAAATGCGCAAAAGTCCGCTAAACAAACAAGGCGAACCAGAAATTCTCCAGACTTCATGTAACCGGCTAAAGAAAAGCTGGTTATCTTCCAGAGCTATCACCAATTCCAAACACCAAGTTTCACCATACTCTGACCAAAATTCACTAAATGAGCCGCAAAAGAAGACCACAAAAACACACAGCGGCGCAAATGCGCTAAGACAGAAATTGGCTTACCCTCCAGATTTCCTCCGTTATTTTCGCCGGTAGCCGGTAGCCATATGATTATCAGCAGTTACCACGCCTACCTAGCCGCATCAGAGTCGTTTTCCGTCAACAACCTCCATTTTAGACCTACCTATAGACACGTGACTGGACAGACGTCACATGCAGTAAATTTGGGCCCACGTGGGTTTTGGCCTTGGAACGTCTGATTGGTTGAATTAACGTGAACGTGGCATCGTTACTGTGACTCTATTGGCTCAAACAATTAAAAAGAGGTGTCAATCATACAAATTGACCAAAAGAAACCAAAGTTACAGCCCCTCAGAGTTTAAAGGGCCAGAGGCCAATTAAGCGCTCCATAGCAGAAAAGGCCCATTACCATGTAAATGTATGGTTAATTCTTCAAAAACGTATTTTTAAAAAAAGCATTTTTAGGCATGTTAATAAAATTAATTAATGACTGCTCTTAAATACCTAAAAAATTCAACTGGCATGGTGTCCAATTGTGTGCCAGAATTGGACATTTTTGTACAACGTCTGGATATTCATGTATTGACAGCGCTGTAATTTTTCACTGTTTCACTTTAAAAACATAAATCTTTGCACATGTTTATATGTTGTTACGGTTCTTATCATTTTGCAGAAAAAAAGAGACTGCTAAAAATAAAAACATGAGAGGTTTTTGGACGAAGTTTGTGTTCTCCATTCTTTAAGCACCGGTTCGAGCACCGTTTAAGCACCGGCACCGTTTCAAAAGTACCGATTTGGCACCGGTATCGGATAAAACCTAAACGATACCCATCCCTATCCAAAAGACAGGAAGAACTAAACTGTGCAAAACTTTACATGTTAAAATAATTTTTAAAAATACATACGTAACAGAAAAAGTCAAGTATAATCAAATTACCTGGTTTTTCATCAACGGCGGTTTGATTGACTTGGTGTGAACTGTGGAAGTGAATAAACAAGATTAAACCACATTTAGCTTGAAACATTTCTGCGCCAAAAAAAGAGTAAATTCTGACAGTTCACTCTCACCTCCTCCTGTGTGTTTTTCCCCATGGCTGCTCAAATGACGCAGCATACACAGACGGAGACGCTCCTGGATGAAACGCCTGTAGCTGCTGGAAGTTCCGCTGGTTACGGACAGAGAGGTCGACACCGTCCAGAGCCTGTCTGATCATCCCCATCACCAGATCTTTTTCTGCAGTTGAGCAACAATACAACAGGAGTAAAAGCAAAATGTAAATATTTACCATAAAAGTGAAATTAAGGTAATTCTATAACCATTATTTTTGTGCCGTCTCCTGCCCCACCCTGAACCTGGTTCTGCCTGAGGTTTCTTCCTGTTTAAAGGGAGTTTTTTTCCTTCCCATTGTGGCCAAGAGCTTACTCACAGGAGGTCGTCTAATTGTTGGGGTTTTCTCTGTATTACTGTATGGTCCTTACCATATAATTTAACATTCCTTGGGGCACTTATTGTTCTGATGTAACACTATATCAAAAAAAGTAAATTGAATTGAAGAAAAACAATTTATGTACCTTTAAGCACCAGGTGGTGTTTGTTAGAATCTTTTTCAACAGCATTTGAAAGGTTTTTAAAGCTGACTGGAAAGAACTGAATCATGAAATTGAGAAGTTATATAACATGGAAAACAGGACAAGTGTACAGATTTAGTTCTCATATACAGGAGTGTAGAACTGATTGTAACAATGTCCTATGCCTGTGGGACAGTGATTAATATACTGCAGTCAGATATAGCATTTAAAAGCAGTTTATATATTGTATACTATATATGTAACAAGTAAAACAAGTATAGAAATTCATTCATTGGCCACTTTATTTGATGCACCTTGCTAGTACAGGGTTGGATTTTTGCCTTTTGCCCAACAAGGAAGCCTGTGGTGTTTATGCAATGCTCGGTGGGTTTTAAGAGGCTCAAAGAGTGCTAAGAAAATGCTGTTACAAAACAGGATGCATTTGTGCTTTCATGTTGTTTACTCCAAATTCTGACTATCATCTGTCATCTGACTATCAATTTTGCCGGAATGAGACAGACACTCTCTCTTCTTTGAAAATTAGGCTTCAAACTTTCTTTTTGATATAGCTTATAGTTAGGGCTGGATCATGTGACTCTAAAACCATCCCTTTGCTATGCTGCAATAGCCCTAGTCCACCAGAGAGGCTTCCAAATGTACACTGAGCATTTCTTCCCAAATAACTTCCCCTCCACTACTGTATTTAAACATTAGTAATCATTCATCTCTGGCTCTCCTACAGTGTGTCTCTAGTCCTGTCTCTCTCTGCTCTCTTTCCCCTCACCCCCAACCGGTCACAGTGGATGGCAGCCCCTCCCTTGATCTCGTTCTGTCAGAAGTAAATTCCTGTTAAAACAAGCTTTTTGCCGCTCTCATCAAGTAAATACTCATAGAGGGTCATTTGATTATTGGAGTTATTGGAGTACAGCAGTTTCTGAAATATTCAGACCAGCCCGTCTGGCACCAACAACCATACCATGTTCAATGTCAAATAAATGACCCAACTCTGATGATGAGATATTGGCATTACTAAGCAGTTAAAAGAGCAACCTAAAAAAGTGGCCAGTGTACATACATGTACGTATAGAAAAAATCCAAAGTGACAAATTAATTGCTAAAAAAGTAGGAGGGCGATGCAGTGCCAGACTCTTGAAAGTGCATGCATTAGGAAATGGTCTAGAGAACGTGTATTTATTACTGGAAATGGTAATGTACATATCTCCGCTGTGTATGTGGAATGAGGATTTTTACCTCTTTGGCCTGAAAGAAGAAGCCACTGCTGCACTGTGGAGAGGGAGTCTGTCTGCAGGATCTGACAAAGTATCTCCAAAACCTGACAAGAAAGCGACAGGCCGTCACAACAGTAGCTCAAAGATCACATGAATTTTTATTGAACTTATTAGTGAACTTCTCAAGAAACTTGGTGACAGTGTTTTGCCAGAGGATATTTTTCAGATATCTAATTAAGTGTAACTTTGACCAAAAGCTGTACCCTCTGTGATGTTGGATCTTGCCTTTTTAACCCTTTTTTTTTGTTTGTTTTAACCCTAAAACACCTCATATTATACAGTACAACTCAGGATCAGTTAACCAGTATTTTACCATAAGTTCTTGATCATGGAAGGGTTGAGGATGGCTCATGCGCTGGTATTGAGATTTGCGCAGGTAGGACTTGGAGGATGGAGGAATAAGTCTGCCAGTCTGAGCTGAATATTGAGTCTTTCGTCGGACAAACTTTTCCTCTGGTTGTTCCTGCAGTACATGGATACATTTTTCCAGTATGAAATCTTCTTGAGTTAGAAAGAAACTGAAGAACTCTACAAAATTAAAGCGATAATGAGACTATAGCCATGCAAGCAAGTATGTGAGATTGAACTAATCTACTACATCAGCAAGCTAGCATGCACACGGAAGACATGAAATGTAATATTTCCTATCTCTTAGCTTAGTTTGTAAGGTAAATCAGCAGTCTTTATCAGTAAACATGACTTAAAAGTTAAAAAAAAATACCACATTTATCATATACAGTCATCCCTAACAAAACTATTTTGAAACCCAGATTGCTGACTATGTTGTTCTACCTATAATAATTACTCAAACAGATGTGTCTTTACCACTTAAATTAGAAAATATGTAAAAAATAATGAAAAACGTGAAGGTATTAAGTATACTGTCCATATACTGTCACATCCAATCTCTAAATTCCCTTTACCATCAGGCACTGGATAGCCATAATCAAACAAAGGATTTTTTACTGTATGTCAAGTACTGTAAAAATACATGAGAATTCAATTATTAAGACGCACACACACACAGAGCCACACACAGACGCATAGTAATACCTCTCTTTTGTCCTTTTGTGTTTGGGAAGTTAGACTGATTTTTGCAGCCAGTTCTTTGAGTTCATCTCTCCAGGCTTCTGACAATAGTGCTGTGAAAAAAAAAGAAACAATTACAAAACGATTAAAGCCATTACTCAAAATTGGCTTCTTTGGGGACCATTAGAAAAGAAATAAAGACGTTTAGGTGTCATATATGTTAGTACACATACCTGATTTAGTTTTGTCTCCGCAGACTCCATAAAAATTTTGAGCAAGCTGAAAAGCTGGCTCTGATGCTTTACTGTTTATGTGGCTCTTGAGAAGTGGATGAGGAAATAACGATGAAGTGACACACCAATCATCTCTTACCATGCAAATGGGTCTGCCTGTGAATCCTGCGGGAATGAGAAATGCTCAGTATTCACCCTGCTCACAGAAAAGTGCTTTAGAGGCACAAATCCATCAAAGCAGTACCATTTAAAAAAAACTGGAGCCAGCAGAATCCCTGCTGAGAATAAAAGTGACAAGTTCATGGGAACCTCAGGGATGTAACCTTCTTTTCTACCAGTAATCCCTTTCATGTTACACATTGGCATTCCAGGTGCCCAAACAGCTGCTTGAAATATTTCATATAGAGCAGGTTGTGAAAGAAGGAACGCTTCAAGAATGAAGACCTTGTTAATGGCTTTATCTCATATATTAACTTTAATTAGCTCTGACAGGTAATCACCTCGAGTCAGAATTAATTAGTACGCAAACAGATTGTTATTCAGTGTGTCCCAGGTAGATTAGATAATAACCTCTAAATTAATGCAGCAAAGAGACTTTGCAGTCTCAAGCTGAAAAGCATTTGGTAATGACAAAGGGAAAATGCTAATTGAGGACAGCAGAATAAGATATTAACACAACATTATCACATTAAAAGGTTTGTAGGAGATACACTCTAAAAACCCTGATGTATTATAGCTAACTTGCAATACACAAAAGATATAATTTGGTATAGTTTTGTTTGTTTTAATCATATTACATTTGTATTTATAGTGCAACTAAATTTTACTGTATTTCATACTAACTTGTGAACATTAAGATGTTGTTACTTTGCGACTGAGCATGCTGCTGTTAGCATTTTCTTTTAAAAACTATGCTAAAGAGAGCCTTACAAAAAGCACAACTACACACTTCTAACATGTTGTGGGAGAAGTCTGCCTTCAGCACTTTCTGCCAGGCTTTCTAACACATGGTTGACATGGGAAAGGGTTTTACTGAACCTAAATTTGGATGTTTTTTTTTCTTTTTCCCAAACCTAACAACCTGGATCAAAGTTGAAAAAGATGAAAATAATAAGCCAGCACTGACTTTAGTTAACAAATACAAACTCCAGTCTCCTGGGTGAAAAATATCTTTATTCCAGCACAGTCTCCTACCTTCATAGACTTTATTACCCCTTACTTTAACTGAATTTTAGTGATGGATGGATACTTTCTTGGACACACTTAATTTGATTCAGTTAAACAGTTATTCAGTTATTTGCTATGATTTCTTCAATAACTTGTTTAATTCTTGTTTGCATAAACAGTGCAAAGCATTAAGCTAAATATCACTGACAAATTATATATAGTGTGTCCAACTATCAGGGCAGCTTTAATAAAAGCTGCCTCTAAATGGAAACAGATTTGATTTAAAAAAAAAAAAAAAGAGATAGATTCAATTCAATTTTATTTATATGGAACCAATCACAACAACAGTTGCAT
This sequence comes from Pelmatolapia mariae, assembly GCF_036321145.2. Lineage (NCBI taxonomy): Eukaryota > Metazoa > Chordata > Actinopteri > Cichliformes > Cichlidae > Pelmatolapia > Pelmatolapia mariae. The sequence continues at coordinate 12,410,741 of NC_086234.1, forward strand.
TCAGGCGCTTTACTTTGCAAGGGAAAGACCTGACAAAAATACACACTGTGCCACAAAAGGCACGTATGGCATGTATGCTAAAAGTACCAAGTCAGCTGACTCATCAACCAGACACTGTCCACTCCCATAATGAAAACATGGCATGCAAAATTTGAATATACGGTGCACCCATGCACAGTTGTGGTCAGATTACATCCACTGATCACAGGCATAAATTGGTAAGTTTGGGCTTTTAGTGATTTCTTTGAATCCCTCATTCGGGGTGGAATGATTGCACAACATACATATTTGATGATGTTAATAAACTATAACTGAGTGCACAAAAATCTGGATGATTAAATGTCCCAAATTGCTGAGGGACATTTAACCAGATATAATGAACAAACACGACATTACGTAATAAGTTTGTATAACATTTTGACCAGGACCACAGTACAAAAATGCCTTATTGTTTACCTATGCTTAACAGCAACACACACCTACAAAAATGCATATATAAAATGGCATGTGGGTAATTTTGTAGACTGGACTAATTCACATGCGATCCCTTATGTACATTTATACACTAAGTTATCCTAGTGGTAGGTGTGGCTTCAGGAAACCCCAGGCAAGCACCCCTGTGTTCCATCCATCCTGTTGGATGCTGCTGTAAGACATACCCACAGACCAACCTGACCCACTCTTCCCCACCTGACATAACCACTTACCTGCCAGCCTGTCTGACCCACTCTCACCCCACTTGCCAAAGTCACTTACCTTCATAGAGCATTAAAGCGAGGCTCTCAGGAAAGGAGAGGAGCCAATTCTGTTTTGTAGAGACTTACCTCAACAGCTCTGGCCAAGGAAAAAGAGACACAACTATTTGGTAAATTCTGAAATCATTTGCCTGGGCCTGTGTTTGGTTCCTGCTGAACAACTACTAAGAGACTGATTCAAAGACTCCATGTTTTACTGAAGTACCTTGTTGTCATTTTTATTTGAGAATACTGTACTGCATTTTGAGTCCATCAGCGTGAACTTTGAAAATGTTCATTTAATTACAATTAAAAGATTTTTTCATAAGGTGTTTTAAGTCCATAAATACTAAATCACCTGCAGTCTAGTCTGTTGGCAGGTGATTGCTAGGCAACAACATAAATATGCCATAATATGTGACATAGATAAGAACCTTCAAGAGCCTGAGGTGCACCAGGCCCAGTTTTAGCTGAGATTTTTGTGTGTGTTACAGTTAGATCATTTGAACCAAGATGGGAGCTAGAGTATTGTCTTATGTTTATTTCTTAAAAATTATTCTTATTTATAGCACCTAAAACACACCTATTAAAAAAAACATATCTTAGGGTTTATTTGAAAATAATACATTTAATAAAATGAATGAATATCTTCCGCTTGCCCAGATGTTTGCTCACCTTGAATATGCCTCATCCTGTGCGGATGAGGGTTGTGCCGGGAGAAGAATGAGTGGTGACTCAAGGCACCAAAACATGGACTGCTTTTTGTAAGCGTCTTGGTAAATTCAGGAGTGAATGGGAAATGGTTAATCTGAGCAAATTTCCCTTCGGCTGTCATCCCCCTCGATTCCAGGCTGTGTGCTCTCGACATGTCTGGGCTGAAAGCTTTGTCTCAGTCTGTATGAATGAGGGAAAAGTTGTTGAGTAAAGTCCTATTTTGAAATAAAGAGACAGAATGTCAAAACCCCAACATTCAAAACTACTTTGATTGCAAAGTTATGAACATACATGCTAAACATAAATAAATAAATAAATATCAAGAACTAAGACAGACTTTCCTTTGACACCCCCCTCCCACCCCACAACCCACGCCCTCAAATGTCTAACATGAAAAAAATTACAACTTTACCCAGAAAATTGCTCAGAAGAAGCACCCTACCTCTGAAAACAGGCACCAGCTTACAGCCTTTGGTCTGCAGTGCTATGTGTTGTTTTTGTTGCCAAGAAACCTGAACTAAACAAAGGTGTCTGAGCACTGCCACACTGAGCCACTTCATTCAGACACCATTTTCATATGCAAAGCAGAATGTATTTATGCTATTCTGCAGTGATTTATGAAAATCTCAAAGTTGAGGTAAGAAAAAAAAGCACCGCTTTGTTTTTACCACAAAATTGAGTTTACTTTCCTATCTTTGAATGCCATTTTAATGTGGTCTTGCTGTATTGTTCTAGCAGAAAAACTATCGACTGTAGGTCCAGATTGCAACGTATACAACCTTCTCAACACTCGTGAAAAAGAACTGCAAGCCAAGGATCATGTAACCTGATGTAGGCACAGCAGTAAATCTGTGAAGACTGCAGGACTATTACTAAAACTAAAACTCTTAGTTTTACAAATTGAACAATAGCAACTTGTTGCTGTACATGACAGTTACATTAAAGATCAAACATGAAAGACAACCCACTTGCATTTCTTTAAGTTAAATTATCTTTCATTTCTCTATTAATATTTTATTAGCACTTCTACTGCACAGTTCTCCCCTTCAGGCAAATCTGTCGCATCTAATAAGACCAGCATCAGATTAGTTTACAGTCGCTAGAGAAACATCCCATGGGCACTGCTTATTGCCAATATTAGACAGATATGAGAGTTTTCAGTAATCAGTCCCTCCTGAAATGTTTCATTTTTGTTTTATTTCTTAGATAATAAAACTCATTCTCAGCCAGTGCGGTCTATTAGTGCTGAACATCTTGCATAGCCATAAATAATTAGCAGCCTTCTTTCAATTCACAGTCTGTTGTAGATATGACACGTCTTTTAGAGGTAGAAGTGGGTTGGTCTGTAGAGTGCACCTCAAGACAATACACAATGTGCACAATGCTTATTATTCCTTCCTCTTGTTGTTTGTAGGTGAGGTCATAGCTCTGTGTGCTTTGCTTTGTATTAGCTTAATTTAAACTACTTAGGTGAATATATTGTCAGGTCTTGAGAATGATCCATCATTAGAGTAGCCATTTTGCAGCCTCACTTTTCAACAAACAGTTAAAGAAATGTGATATAACCCAATCCATATCTCAACTGTCAGGGCAAACTGTATTTGGATACACTTCACTGAACACAGACAATGTGTGGGGGTATTCAGAAACATTAGTGATTCATACCGCTGCAAGAACTTTAAGAGAAATACGGCAACCTTTTATTCTCGCCAGGTTACACGGGGCAGTATTTCAACAAAGGCAGTTGAAAATATATCTAAGCTTCTTCCTGGACTCAGGTTCAACCACATGAACCAGAAGCAGGGTCAAAGTGCTGTTTGATGTCCTTTTCAAGATTGAGTTAGATAAAATAGAATAGGAAAGATACAGACAGTGTAGGATGTTTTCACAGTAAAGCAGGTGTGAACCTTGATCAAGCGATTCTCGTTTATTTACAGTATAAAGCAAAAGACTCATTCAAATACTGAATGAGTATGCTTTTCATACACGATGGAATTTTTTTTATATTGACTGTATTTTATTATATTACCACTTATATCCTAGCAGTATTTACCAGCAAGTATAGCGTAGGTGGTCACCAGTTGACAGCAGAAATGGCCTGCACCCATGCATACAGACATATTGATTCTCTGGAGTGTTTAATGATATTTTGTGTTGTAGATGAGAAAATCATTTGCAATTTTAGATTGATTTACTGTTAAAATGCAGAAACATTTGCATATGTCTTTCAGATGTGTGTGTTCATGTTCATGTTCATGTTACAAACCTAATTCATTATGAGATGCTCCATCACACAAACTGTTTCAAGGCTTTTCTTGACCATGCCTCTATCCTTTTCAAACATGTTGATGGCATCAAATTCAAAATAAGAGGAACAAGCTACCTCGGCAGCTCCATGTTGGATTTAGCAGATTGTTGGATGACCTTCTTAATGCAACCTCAAATGCCTGTGTGTCTCCTCACTTAATTAAAGCAGGGATCTTTCAGGAATGTTACTATCAGTTTTTACAGAATATGATGCCTGTCTATGTTATGTTATGTTATGTTATGTTATGTTATGTTATGTTATGTTATGTTATGTTATGTTATGTTATGTTATGTTATGTTATGTTATGTTATGTTATGTTATGTTATAGTAAATGATTTCTTTTTGGTTCCTATTACTGTTGCTTTAGTGTAAGCTGCATTTTACTGCCAGATTAAGTTAAAGTGCTTAACAAATTTTTTAGACCACCTGTTATAAAAACAAGAAAACACCAGTTTTTCAGAAAGCATTCATGAGAATTGTTTAAAACTGAAAACTATTGTTATTTATCAGGCAAATAAGAAAACAAATTTACTTTTTTATACACAAATTTGAGCCGGCCCACTGAACTTCTGTGAGAAGTCAGAAATTAATCAAGCATAACATTCAACCACTAAAACAAATTTTTAATGTTGAGGAATGCCACTAAAAATGCAAGTAAATAACTGTAATTTGGCACAGCTTGAACATACAGTTGCAGTAACTATTACAGAAACATTAAAAATTTAATTTATCAATTAATTTAAAAAATGGTAATTCCCAATAATGCTAACTTAAACATAGATCTGTCATTGCTTTAATACATTTGTTACACACTACATTGTGAGCAGGGCAGGGCAGGGATAGTTAGTGCCAACCAGAAAAACTGGGTCCCATGTCTGGACTTGAGCTACCTTGCTGTGTTATTAAATGCTTGCAGCTATTTTTTATTGCTCCTTCATGTTGTTTTCCTGCACCCAATAACATTCATTCAATCCACTGAAAATATTAATGTACTATTAACATTCTTCTTTTTTTTTGCCTTATGGACTTTTCATATAATTAGGGTGTCATTCCTTTTGTCAGGGTCTTACGGGGCAGGTCATAACAATAACAATGTATTTACAGCTAATCCAGATTTGCATATAGTTTAAAAGAATCCTAAAGGAATACTATTAGATTGTTAGAATGATCTGCAATAATAAGTCAGACAAATGCAGTGGAGAAAAATGTATAATAGTTGAAATATAGTGGAATAAAAGGAGGGAGCTGTATTGCATGGATGCAAAAGTAGTTCAAATTTGAACTGAAGGACACTGCATTCCACAGCTGTTTTTCCACCCCTCCTTAATTTTCTTCTTTCGTCTTGGACAGAACTGTTATTTTAAAGATTCGTCATCATCTTGTCATAACATTGAAGGGGTATCTATAAACAAAACCAGCCAACTGTAATTGTGAATATTTTGAAATGAGTATTACAAAAATGTAATCCCACATAAAATGTCCACTACTGCAACAAATCACTCAGCACAATGCGACACATCACTGCTGTCGAATGTGTTGGTTTTGTGTCAGATAGAGATGCAGTTCTATGGGTTAATCTCCTGTCTGGTGGGTAGATGGAACTTAATAAAAACTAGATATCCCTCTCTGAAGGTAAGTGCATTCATCATCACAGGCCTCCAATACTCGCTGAGACATCTTTTTTTATGCAATTCTGTCCTTGAAATAGTTGAACGGGGGTGTACACCAAACTAGGACTCAGATATCTAATCAGAAATCTTATTTCCATCGGTGGGTAAAGAGAGTTTATGGTTAACTTCGTAGCGTGAATCCCCAACTGCATGCCTGCATGCTCTGGCTGCCATAAAGAAATAGAGTATAGAAAATATATACTATATTGCATAGAGTAATTTAAATAAGCACGTAGTACAAAAATGCTAATGTTAAAGAGTTAAGCTGACATAGGGTGATATACAGTATTTGATCATGTCAAAGTTAATGAGACTCTATTAATAACTGACATTACATTTCACCTAAAACCACTAATGAGAACCTCATTATGACATTAGATGAAATACATTGGATTGTATAAGCCATTAGGACTTATTGTCCAGGAACTATGAAAGTCTGGTGAAACTTTTAGTGTAGTCGATGTGGAAAAATGTGGCTGATATTGCAATGCCAGCGGCAGTGCTCCTGGGAGAATTCTAGAAAAGAAATTAACACGAGGTCTTGCAGAGTAATCTAATATAAAATTCCTGGTGACAGTGTGCTTATTAAGATCATTAGTTGTAAAAAAGACACGGCTGGTGACACATGTCAAAGATGCAGCAGTTCCTGCCTGCAGTTTTTCACTAACAAGACTAATGAGTAAAGTTAACAGTGACAAGGATGGAACTTAATAAGGACTGTGGAAGGAAGGAATTGATCTTTTTCAAACTGGTAAAGGTAAACAATTTTTCTAAAGAGACGTCTTGGGATACTGTACTTCAAATATAAAGAGTCCCAGGTATAGATTCATAGATTTAATTTTTTATTTCTTTTTTTGGCTGATTTGCAAACTATGCAGTATTTTATTGCATGTACTGACTTTATGCAGTACTATGAGCAAATATTTCCCCCTTCCTGATTTGGTTTTCTTTCTGTGGGATAAAATTCCTCCAAAGCAAAAATAGACTTATTGCCACTTATCACACACACTTTACTCCTACCAACAGTGTCACAACCAGTTATGACATTTAGGGGGCAATTATTTTTTTATTCCCTTAACAAATGACTCAGGAAACTCAGGAAAGGGGGCAAATACTTTTTCACAGAACTGTAGAGAGACATCAAAATCATAATCTGGTTGGTAAAGTCGTCAGGAGAGCTCAAAGTTATTTTTACATAAATATTCAACAAGTCAGTTAAAAATCCAGTCAGACAAGATTAGAACTGAATCATTCATCATTCATCATTATTTGTTTAATCCCTGTCTGGTTTGAGTAGGACAGTTGTGTGTTTCTACTGAACCTTGGAAGATAACTTAAAAATCAGTCTGCATTTTATCATCTCCTCATAAGGGCCCAATATTGTCTAGACTAAACACGAAATACTTCTAAATATTTCTTTCTTTTAAAGTGCAAAAATAAAGGTTGCTGAAGTGAAGGGGGAAATTATATGTTTTCTCTACTTCAGCTGATTCATTTCACCTTGGTAGAAATTTGTCTTGTCCATTTCTGCCCAACTGTGTTTTTATACTGACCTCTTAACCAACAGCGGGTGTAGTCATTTTCTGTTGACCTGCACATGCAGTTGTGCTGGCGGAGGAAAAACATCACATGTAAGGACTAATATGAGTGTTAGCATTTTTGTTAAAAATGTGAAGAAAAATTGCACTGATCTCCTTCTCTTTGATCTCCTAGATGATCATTTCTGTAGCCCTTCCTTTCTTCTATTCACACACCTGTAACTCGTGGATGTTTTGTGCCATGCACTGTCATACCTGAAGACTCAGAGTATCTATTTTTGCACCTCTTGTTTACAGTATGCTGTGCATCAAAATCTAATTTTCTAAAATTAACTTGTCTCCTGTGCCTTCAGTTAAACAACTTCAGTTGCTGTCCTCAGTGAATGATGTTTTTCACTTGCATATACATTCACTTGTCAGATACACCTGATCTACTGAACTACTGATTAAGCATCTTATCAGCCAATCACACTGCAGCAGTTCAATGTATTTAGGCATGTAGACATTGTCAAGATGACCTGCTGAAGTTCAAACCGAGCATCAGAATGCGGAAGAAAGCAATTTAAGTGACTTTGAACATGTCATGGAGGTCTGTACCATACAAACTGGTCTGAATTGTTCAGAAACTGCTGATTTACTGGGATTTTCCCAGACAATCGTCTCTAGGCCAAAGCTCAGATGAGTGTGGACAGACTGCTTGGGGCTGATAGGAAGGCATCAGTAACTCAAATGACCACTCATTATAACCAAAGTATGCAAATGAGCATCAAATGAATGCACAACTCATTAAACCTTGAAGCAGATGAGCTACAACAGCAGAAGAAGAGGATTGAAAAACACTGCCCAGTCTGATGAGCCTCAACCTGATTTCACCCCATCTTCCGCTGTCAGCAGGATAATGCTTCATGTCACAAATCTCCAGTCAACTCAAACTGGTTTCTTAACCATGACAATGAGTGAAATGCCCTTGTCACCAGATCTTAGCACAATAGACCACAGGATGAGCATGAAAGGATGTACAGCTGACAAGTCTGCACCGACTGTGTGATGAAGGGGAGACAATTTAGAAAAGCAATTACATTTGAAAGTGTAATGTAAATGGACTCAAAAAACGACTTGATGAGAATTTAGATACAATTAATCAAGATGCAGTGTTTTCAGGTTTCATTCATTTTATGAGCTGTATAATCAATTCTACTCATTTTTCCAGCACATGTAATTTTTTTAAATTAATGAACACAACAGAAACTCAGAGAGTTCCTTGATCATCAAAGTAGCAAATGCCCGCTGAGCTACTTCCTGCAAACTTGTTGTTGTAGGAAGTTTGTAATGCCAACACCACTTTGATGGCATTAGAAAAAAAAACTTTAAAAGTCTTCACCCTGGAAATAAGACAAACAAGACAAGACACAACAGGCAACCAGTGTCCGATGCATACCCTGTTCACAGTGAAGCTTTTAAGTAAAGCTAATCTAAGAATGTGTTAGTAGTATGAATTCTGTGTGTGTCAGTCTACAAAAATAACAAAAGTACTGATTGGTGTTCCCTGAGGAGACTAAGCTTACCAGTGAAACTAAAAATGGTGTTAGATGAAATGAATAAGAACCAAAAAACAGGATTCCTCTGAAATGTAATTCCCAAATTTCATTTCAGTTCATTTAAAGCTAATTCAATAAGAGCCACGTGTGAGCAGATCAGAGTAATACCAGAGAAAAAATCATTAAGTGGTTAGAAGACATTGTCTGGAAACCACAAAGGTCTGTAAAAAAAAAAAAATTGCATCCATCCTTCAATGAAATCCATCTAGAATTTCAGGGATATTTCAATGTGGACAAAAGAATTGCATTAAAGTATACTAGTTTATTTGCAGCTGAGTGTGTTTTAGTTTAAAAAAATCTTCTTTACATTACGATTCCCTATTTCCTTTTCAGCACCAAAAAAGTCAGACAAGATTTCCAGGTTTTACTGAGAATGATCCAGTAGAAGAGTGAAGGATGGTATTTATCTTTGAAGTGGATTATTCAAACTGAGGGGGGTTGGGGGCAATCAGAGCAAGCTGTGCAGGCAACCAGGCAGAGGACAGCAGAGTTGTACTGAGGTTGATCTAACCACAAGAGACTCAAAACAGCTAAGATTTTTTTTTTAATGAAAAAACTTTAACCACACTTAAATTACGAACCGAATTTCAAATAAAATGTTGTGAAGCTGTGTAAAATACGAATTAAATGAATTGAATAAATTGCAAATCTCATAAAGTTATATTTGAATTACAATAAAACATAGAAAACATCAAATCTTCTCCAAACAGCAGTCTGAAAGTTTATTCAAGTAAAGCAAAAAAAAACCCAAAAACACTAGCATCCCACAACAACAGTGGATGTGGACTTTCGCTTCAATTCCCAGCTCCTCAGCAGGAAAAAGAGGCAGCCAAGAAAGCATTAAAAAAGGACACAAGTGGCTGAGCTGGACAGTGAGTTATGACAATGTTGGCTCATGGTGGGAAAGGCTGGTTCCAGTTAATCACCAAAGGACAGCCCCAGAATTTAGATTTGGTTGGCATGTGGTCTTAGCATGTTTAGAAAATCTGTCAACAATGGCGAGTATGATTGGTTAGTGTCACAGGGAGGCAAACCACTGACAGAACAATGAGCACTATGTGACCAGGGTAGATCAAGGTTGGGAAAAGGCGTAACAGGCATGCAGGATTAATAGAACAACTTTTGCACAAATTCAATAAGGAATGTTTGCTTTCACTTACCTGCCTCTATTCCATTTCACCGCTTTTACCTTCCCACATTGTTTAATTCATCACTCTGGTCGACTAGTTTTCTTGCCTATCATCTGAGAGTCAATCGGTCTCTGTTCTCTGTGCTGTTCTGTCACTTTGGATTTTAGTGTCTCGTTCCTGTGAACTGCCTCCCAACCTGGTTGCTTAGAGTTTTCTACCTGTTTCATTACCACCCCATGTTTTACTTCCTACTGCTGTTGGGATTCTCTATGCTGCTTCATCAGTGTCTAGTTGCCAAATAATTTATTATAATAAATTTTGTTCAGTTCTTTTAAACAATCTCTTCTTATTGTGTTTATTTTTTCCGTGGCATTATTGGATGGTGGAGATTATAAAAGGCAGAGTTACACTATGCTGTGAAGTTTGTGAAGCTCTACCCTTACTTTAAACACCCAGGGACTGTAGATGGGCAAGAAAGGAACCCTGTGAAAGCAAAAGCACAGATTACAAGCAGACAGTACTGTCAGTGGTCTTTGAAAGTCTTCGATTCCTAGAGACCAGTCGTCCTGATAACCCTTACATATTTACTGCATTTTCAAACTTTGTGTTCAAGGTTGTAAAAAAGATTGTTATTAAAGATAAACATGTACTTCTAGGAAATGCGTGTAAAGCATGAGGTATTTTTCACTACCACAACAAAACAAGACAAATGTAATATTTGTATGCATTGAACACTTGAACCAAGACCCTGATCTCAAGGCTGTTTCTTTACAAATTAAAGAAGGAGCTCAGGTAAGGCATTTTTATATCTGCCAGTCATAGCCACCTATGTGATTGTTATGTAAAACAAATACATGCTTGTAGCTGTAATATTTGTAGCACTGGGTTAGCATAAACCCCAGAAAGCTTACTAACATCTAAAAAATGTATAATCCACTGCTCGTCCTTTCAAACAAGTCCTGTTTCTTACTCATAGGTAGTAAAACACTGTTTTTTCTATGTCTGTTGTGCTCAGTAAGCAGAAAGAGAGCTCATGCATTTCTTCTGAATTTGTATTCATGTATTCAGCAGAGGTGAACTGTCTTTTATTTTATTTTATTGTTGTGCTCAATGTAGAGAAGCACCTGCACTGTATTTTTAGTTTAGTCTTTCTAAGCTCAGCTTGCCACATGTACCTAACACTTTCATTCCAGCCTTCACCGTTACTCCACCGTGCATGCATGTGATTTTTTTTTAATCAGACTATTTACTGGTGTTTGCATCTCTGTTTATCTATGAATAAAACAAAATCGTTACCATCTTGGGATTTAAATTATGCCAGGCTTATATTTTGTCAGTTTTATCTTGTAAACAGCATGACTACATGGATGACTAGTGTGAAAGCAGTGTTTTTTTCCCCTAACACCACCAGCGGGTTGACATTTCCAAACGTTGCATTTTTGATTTCATACATTTTTGATTAGCGTCATTATTATTGTTAGCATGCTAGTTGTCCAGTATTTTTTTTAATAAAAATAAATGACATTGTCATCAGTGCATATAATTAGCATGTTGGCATGCTGAAAAAAAAAATCTAAGATAATGATCATTAGTACCACCGGATTCAAGTACTATTTTACGTCATATACCATGGGCCTCTAAATGTACCGTCCAAATTTATGTTCACCAATTGGCCTAACCCCACTAATGTATAAGGTATTTCTAATATTTCATGTTGTGCAGACCACTATAACACAGCTCAAAGTGAAAACAATTAATAAAAACTCGTATTCTTCCTTACACTGAGACTTGAAAATTGCCAAGTGATGCAGATTTCTTGTTAAAATGATGAGCAGGCTCATCAAAACTCAGCAGTGATGGCTGATGATTGCAGCTCTGAAATTACAGGAGTGGTTATGGGGCAGTTTAACTGGATAAAAGCAAAAAGAGTAGATGTGCTCTTTACACAGTGTGGGGTGGAGTCAGAGGATGACAACAAAATACATTTGGTTTGAAATCCAGACTTAACACACAATCTACTGTAACTTAATGGGTTTAATTGAAAATCACAAACAATCTTGTACATTGTCATTCAAATCTCTTTTCATATTACAGTGAAAAGTCAGGCTGTAACAATCATTTTAGCATTGAAGCAAATTGTGGATCTCAAATCATGCTGCAGGTTTTTTTTTTCCTTTTGACTTCAGACAAAATAAAGTCCTCCTGGCAGCACTTAAACTATTTCAAAAAACACTGACTCGCCTGTGAAATCATTCAAATCTATATTGAATTGAAAATTGCACAATAGCATATAAAATGTTAAACCCAAGAAAGTATTATTATTTAAATATATACTCATGATATAGATATATTAGGAAAGTTGCGATGGGTGCGTGCTTACTACTGTATTACATGGCCTCTTATTTCAAGAATACTTGCATTTGGTAACTGGGGAGAGAAATTGCTGTAATTTTCAAGTAAAAATGTTTTTCCATTCTTGCTTGATATATGACTCATTCACAGTTTGGAGATGCCTTGTTCCTCTTTCACTTTATAAGGCGACTATTTTAAATGGTTGACGTGTCTGTTAGGCATGGCAGTTTTGTACCCGACTTCTTCTTCTTTCAGCTGTTCCCACAGCAGATAATCTGCCTCCATCTCACCCTTGGATCCTCTTCTGTCGCACCAGCCCTCAGCATGTCCTCCTTCACAACATCCATGAATCTTCTCTGTGGCCTTCCTTTTTCTCTCCTGCCTGTCAGTTTCATATTCACCATCCTTTGAACACTAAACCCATTTATCCTCCTCTGCACGTCCAAATCATCTCAATTTTGCCTCTGTCCTTTCTGGTCACAAAAAAACTAAAAACTAACTTTAGTTTTGCTACCCCCAGCTTTGCCTCCTGTCTTTCTATTAGTGCCACCATACATCAGGTCTCATTATTATCTTGTAAACCTTCCCTTTCACTCTTGCTGCTATATTTCTGTCACAAATCACCCCTGACAGTCATCTCCATCCACTCCACCCTGCCTTCACTCTCTTCTTTACTACTCTTGGATGGTTAACCACAGGTATTGAAACTCATCCACCTCCTTGCTACCTGGTTGCATCTCCACCTTCACAAACATATTTTGTTTTGCTTCTACTGGCTTCATTCCCTTTCTCAACAGAGCATGCAGTACCTCCAACTCTCCCAGCTCTCTTTAACCTCCTCCCTAAACTGAGTACTGCTCACAATGCTTTCTGCAAGCATCATAGTCCATGGACACTCGTGCCCTTGATGTTCGCAGACAGTATTATGGTCTGTGAGCTAGATTGCTGTTTTATGTCCAAAAGGTTGTCTTGCTGAAATAAGCCTGACCTTCCATGAAAAAATGTTAGCTAGATAGCAGCACATATTGCTCCCACATCTGTATTTATTTTTCCACTATTAATGGGACATTCTGGGATGTACAAGTGTCATCCGCACTGATGCACCCTAACTTACTGGCTCAGGAAGTATCTAATGACAGTCCTGCTCCCTTTTTAGCCTGGAGGAAGCATGAATTTCAAATTTGGATCCATAAGAACGTCTTATCACTTCCCCTCAGTCAATCTTGAGTAGAAATTACAATTGTGAATACGGTGGTAAACTGTGTTTACAGACAATGCTTCTCAGAAGTGTGCTTGAGGAGATACTGTTGTTTCCACTCAGCTATGTCTGTCTCCTATGCACTGCTGTCTGAAGAGCTCATTGATTACAGCTGTTCAACAATGTTTTTGTCTCTTTTCCTTGCTTCCAGAGATTTCTCGTAACTGTCCATTATTTTTAATGGCTTTATGTAACGTAAATAATATATCCTGGTCTTTTTTGCAGCCTTATGGAGAGCACTATTATTCTGAGCTATTTTCTCAGGCAGTCTTTGTGAGTGGTGAAACGTATTTACTTTTAAAAGACTCCAGAAGCAGCAAATGGTTTGCTCCAACCCCAAAAGCTTTTACTATGTTGTGAAGAAAAACCGGTGTGATGCAAGACCGTGTTAAAGTTTTTTGAAGTCCTTTTCTGACATCAAATTTCCAATGAGCATATATTTATCCAGAAAACTATACAGTTTTTCTCTATCAATGTGTTGGCTTTGAACTATTTTCAAACAAATATGGGGTTTCACTGAATTGCAAATGACTGTATTTTGCATCTGTGTTTTAGTTTGGTTCATGGAGTTGCCAAAATGGTTTGAAAAATGTCCAATTAATTTTCTTAATTAGCACCCTGCGTGGAGTGTTAACTAAAAAGAGAAAGTTATAGACGGGTTAATTGTTTTAAACTGCGTGTATTTGTAGTTTAACAGGACTAAACGATGTAATCTGAGGATAGAGGCATTCATAGAGCCTATGGTACAACTTCGTTCATTGGCCTGTCACTTTGTCCTCTGACCAGCTCGTTTCACACGGGCGGGCGCACACACGGAGCACACATCTGCAGCAGCAGCTACAGCATCGGGGTCTGGTGGATGAACGAGGCGAGGCAGCAACACCCAGATGCGCACCTGTAGGTTAAAAAAAAACAGCTTTCCGCTGTTGATTTCTTTATTTTACTTTCCCCGTGCAGTCAAGCTCGTCTCAAGGTTGAGGACACAGCTCAGGATGGCCGCAGCTTCGACAGATTCGGGGCAGGGCTCCACTAAAATAACTCCTGAAGTGCTGCAGGAGATGCTCCAGTACTACAACCTGAGCCGTCAGGAGTTTATCAACACCTACAACATCCAGCCGCTCGTCTACATCCCCGAGTTACCGTACAACGCCAAAACCACCTTCGTGATCATGTATGTGGTTATTTTCGTCCTGGCTCTGGCTGGAAATAGTTTGGTCATCTACATAATTGTGAAGAAACGGACGATACAGACGGCGACAGATATTTTTATTTGCTCTCTGGCGGTCAGCGACCTGCTCATCACTTTCTTCTGCATACCGTTTACTTTGCTGCAGAACATCTCCTCTGAATGGTTCGGCGGTGAGTTATAAACTTATATTAAGCCACCAACTTTTTAATAGTAGGTCAGGCACGAGGATCGTTATCTCGATAAGAATAATATTAAATCGCGAGACTGCTGCTGTGAGGGGATACAATTGTGTCATTAGGTTACACCTCGGATTATCCATGACTTTAACTAAGCGCACAAGCTGAATAATAATGATACATGCTGCACCTCAGAAAGATGTCCCTTTCTTACTATAAGTCACAGTACAGCTTCAAAAATGCAATGAATGAAATCTAGTACAGCAGCACATAAAAAATGAAATGTGTACATTTCAAGCACCAGAGAGAGTCAGAACAGGGTGGGAAAAACATCCTCGGAGGAATGAACTTTTAAAGAGATTCTTGGAACCCCACCATGAGCTAATGCCTTTAAATGACAGATAAAGACCTCCTGTCTCTTAAAGGCTAAAAAAAAAACCAGATGGTTATGAGTCAACCTGAAGGGAGTCACAGCAGGAGGCAAGTGAAGCACCGCTGGCTCCAGACTGCCAGTTGATCATATTTAGTCCCCCAAACCATGCACTGAAGTATTTGTGGATAAGTGGCTGTCGATGTGGACATTTAAATAATTAAATTAACACACTTACATTGTATAATGTTTTATTCTAAAATTACAGACTGTTTTCTTGATATGTCCACTTCTGTTACAGCATAGATAATGAAAGCTCATGCTCATATCAAACTTTATTGAATGCAATGGATACTGAATATAATGAATACTGGATAATGGATATAACTAGAACAATTTGTTGTTGTTGTTTATTATTATTTTTAAAAGGGGTGATTCCATTTGCAGAGTCTTTAAAGTGCTGTCTCGTCACAGTGTGATAGGGTGTTATTTCAATGTCTTATAGTATCTTAAGGCTTGTACATAACTGTATTAACTCTCAGTGATATGAAGCATTAAATCTACAACCTCTAAAAACACTAGATATGAATCGTTACCTCTTAGGCTTGATGTTAAAAATCAGCATGTGGTTACTAAGTGGGAGCTGTTATATTAAACAGTTTTTAACACTGACCTGCAGAAATATTGTTAAAAGCTGACAAACAACCTATCATAGCAAGAACATAGCCAGGTCTGAGCTTCTCATTTTAATAAATAGTCATCATAATTTGTAAAATGTTTCTTCTGCATGCTGCATTATATTCATTATTATATTTTTTAAATTTATTTTATTTTTTTACTTGCAGGGGTTCTGGTTTGCAAGGCTGTTCCATTTGTACAGACTACAGCCATAGTGACAGGCATCCTAACAATGACCTGCATTGCCATTGAGAGATACCAGGGCATTGTATTCCCACTGAAAATGAGGAGGCAGTACTCGTCCAGAAGAGCATACAAGATGCTAGGTATTGATTGTTTACAAGAGTGGCATGTTGTACTTGTGCATCCTCTGTTATGTGAGAACAATCACAGCAATGCTGATTCATAGATAGAAATACATGGGGTTTTACATGTGCGTGTTGCCTACACTACACTTCTGCATGCCAAATTGACAAGACACTTATCGGAGATTCAAATAAAGCAAGTGTTACTCTCGAGCAAACATGCATGTGAAATCTTTTTAGTTCCACTCACTCTCAGTTGTAAATGGAGTTAGAATAACCAAACAGTTTGCCCGTGAAGTGTCTCCCTGATGCACTGTTGAGTTGATGGGTTTTGCACATCAGTTCCTCAGCATGCTTTTACAGTGGTTACTCATCACCTTCAGCTAGTTTAAGCTGCCAAGAGCACAAAAAATCTTTACAATTTAATCAGAGAAATGACCATGCAAATATCTCTGCACACCACCTGTGCATATTTGAGTGAGGAATTTGTTGACGCCTTAAGCAAATGAACTAGGGGGGCTACAAAAATAGTTATATAAATGGAAAGTATTGGAGAGAGTAAATTTAAGTGTGAATGCAAATGTGAGTGTGAACTAAGAGTATAACTTGTACTGGAATGATGGGAAAAGGAAAGTATGAAAGAAGGAAATGAACTGCTTTAAGTATAGCACATTGCATAGGGTGCCAGGTCACTAGTGTTTAGTGATGATGTGACTGCTGATAGAAGTATCAGGATGAATTCTGAAGTGCACAGGCTGTACTCTCTTCTCAGATTCAGCCAGATGCTGAAAAATTGATCAAACAGCACTTTGTAGCGCAAATGGATAATGATCCAAAGTACACTGCAAAAGCAACCCAAGAGCTTATGAAGGCAAAAAATTGGATATTCTTCAATGGGCAGGGGGCTCACCTATCTCAACTCAACAGGGCATTCTGTTTAGTTACTTTAGACAAAACTGAAAGCAGAAAGAAGCACAAACAAGCAGCAGCTGAAGATGGCAAAGTCCTGGCAGAGCATCTTAAGGAAGGAAATGCAGGATTTGGTGATGTCCATGGGTTCTAGATCTCTGGCAGTCATTGACTGTAAAGAATTTTCATCCAAGTATTAAAAAATAATCCTTATATCTAAAAATGGGGGACAGTGTATAAAAATCACTGTAATTAAAAAACAGTTAATATAATTCCTTCCTTAAACCTGTTGTGTTAAACCTGAAAGTATGCAGACCAATCACATCCTGACTGTTTAATTTAAATCCACTGTGGAGGTTTACAAAGGCAAAATTACAAAGGCCTCCACAGTAGAATACTTTCACTGATTTTTAGGTTTATTGCTGTAAAACATATATTATTAGCATAGTTTCTAGGGGAAAATAAATTCCCACAAGTCTTCAGTGTTGAAGGTTAAGTATTGCCTGCCAATATTTTGTTCGTAATTGGTTATTCTAAATTGGTCACAGGTCTGTAAGTGAGGTTAAATAACACCCACCCACCCACCCACACACCCACACACCCTCTTTAAGAAATACTCCGTTTAAATTGAAACCATGTCTAAAAAAGTCAATACATTATGCCATACAATGTCTGGTGTTATGGGTTGGGCTTTGCATTATTGGAATAAAGAAGAAAGGAAAATGCAGGTATCTCGCAGAGATTCCACATGATTGACAGATTATGAATTACATAAGAGAGGTATTTAATTGTAGGGCTGCTGCGACTGCTGTTTGTCACGAAACAGTTGCTCTCCTTGAAGTGCCTTAGCAGACACAGTATTAAAGTTATAGGTTTTCTATTTGATGGTATTAAATACTTGTTTGTTTCTTGCAGGACTTGTATGGATTGCCTCAGTGATAGTGGGATCACCAATGCTGTTTGTGCAACAGTTAAAGGTAAGTGCCCTTCAGAAAACACATAGGATTGCCTTATTTAGCTTGAAGAAGGTTCACATTCCTGGTAATCCATCTGAACACAACAGATGAAAAGACAGGTTGGCTTTATCTTAACTTTCCACGATCTGAATCAGGCTCTAAATTCACTCACAGCAGAGCCATAAATTTTGTGAAAAGATGCTTTTTTAATTGAGGCCAAAAAACTACCCTAATTTTAATCTTGTGTTTGGGGTTTAAAGCTGTAAAAGTAATCAATTTTAGTTGGTGGGATGGCATAGCATGATTATACCATATGTTATGTCCTCTCAGGGAAGCCTACTACTATCAGATGGCCTCCTTGGCACACCAAACCTGTCAGAAAAAAAAATATGCATCAGTGTGAATCAAATGTAGTAAAGCATTGGATAAAAACCACCCTGTCAGTCAGACCTACTTCAGCTGTCTTGACCGTTCTTCCATGACTAAAAGCTTTCCTTTTTCCATATCTCAGGTGAAGTACGACTTCTTGTACGATCACTACCATGTGTGTTGTCAGGAGAGTTGGAGCTCGGTGACTCACAGGCAGG
The DNA here is from genome assembly GCF_036321145.2 of Pelmatolapia mariae. Taxonomy (NCBI): domain Eukaryota; kingdom Metazoa; phylum Chordata; class Actinopteri; order Cichliformes; family Cichlidae; genus Pelmatolapia; species Pelmatolapia mariae. The sequence continues at coordinate 12,429,213 of NC_086234.1, forward strand.
CGTACACCACCTTCATCATGGTGGCCCTTTTCCTGCTCCCTTTGGCAGCCATGCTATTCCTCTACACACGCATTGGCATAGAGTTGTGGATCCGCAAGAGGGTGGGTGATGCCTCAGTCCTCAACACCATGAACCACAGGGAGATCAGTAAGATATCAAGGTGGGTTAGACAAGTCTGATGGAGTTATTTAACCGCCATATTTATTTGTAAATGACATTTCGTTTTAGTTTGGCTTTGTTTGCATTCTAAATAATAGAACTGAACTGTCAATAGCTGAGGGTGGAAGGTCAAGAATGGGGTCACTGTTGTTGCATTATTGCCCTTGCTTCATGGTCTAGTCATCTTTACAAAAAGAAATGAACCTGCTCTTCAAAAAAAACAAAAAATTTAAACTATAAACTTTTATTTTATTTTTTATTTTTTTGGTTAAATCAACAGTTAAGCAAAAAGAGAAGAAGGAAAAGAACACCTGTATTTAAAAAATAAGGAGATTAGGTGACATCTACTTGCATGCCACGTTAGTTGTTAATTTTACGCTATTAATATCAGTGCAAGACTGACAGAACTCCAAAGAAATTACAGTTATATTTAAGGGAAGGACAGAACATTATCTTTACTGACTGAAACTAACATTAACAGGTGGTTTGCAAGAAGATGCAACACCTGCTCTCTGCTGTACTCCACTCTACTCTCCTGAACATAAACTATTAGTCATTTGAGCAATGTTGTTGCTCTTGTGGAGAGAACATGTGAAAGGCAGAGACTGAAATGGGTATATGTTTTGACATTTAGGGCCAGGAGAATCGTTAGGGCACTGCACTTAAGATACTTTTGCCACCTGGTAGCATAGTTTGGACCTGCAATATGTGATACTGGCTGAGTTCATTTCATTAAAGATATATTGTATTGTGAAAAAGAAAGCTTTCACAGGACTCTAACTAAGTACAACTTTAAAGCTCCCATAGGAATTAAGAGATCAAGCAGCAGCCAAGTACTGCTAATCAAATACACTTGATTAACTGACTATCAGCAAGTTCGAGCACCTTATAAAAGTTGAGGTTTTGGCAGTTTGGTGGTCTAGAGTATTTAGGTGTGTCAACACAATCTTTACAGCAAATTCAACCCAAGGTCAGACTGTGCAATGCTCAGAGAAGCTAGAAAAGACCAAGGAGCTACATCTCAGGCTACGGGTCTCAGTTAGCATGTTCATGACAGTAGAATTAGAAAGAGATTGGATAAATATGGCTTGGTGGAAGGGTTGCCAGGAGAAAAACTCATCTTTCTAAAAATAAGTTAGGTTAGTTTTTCAAGGTTGCATCTAAAGAAAGCACAAATCTCTAAATAATGTCCTTTGCACAGAGGAGAAAGCACAGATGTTTGGCTGTAATGCACGACACCACATTTGGCAAAAACCAAACAGAGCGTATCAGAACAAACACGTCATACAAACTTTCAAGCACAGTGATGGAGGGTTGATTTGGACTGTTTTGCAGCTACAGGATCAGAGAACCTTATAGACATCAAGTCAACCATGAACTCCTCTGTATACCAAAGTATTCTAGAGTCAAATTTGAGGCCATTTATCCAACAGCTAAAGCTTGGCCAAAACTGGGTCATACAACAGCACGATGATCCCAAGCACAGAAGCAAATCTCCAACAGTTTGGCTGAGAAAGAAATTAGTCAAGGCGTCGCAAAGGCACATTCAAAGTCCAGACCTCTACCTTACTGGAATGCTGTGGTGGGACCTTAAGAGAGCTGTGCAGGAACAAATGTCCAAAATCCTCAATGAACGCAAACAACGTTGTAAAGAAGAATAGGCTAGAATTTCTCCACAAAGATGTGAGAGATCAGAAAACAGCTTCTTCGAGGTAATGTTGCTAAAGGTGATTCTGCAAGCTACCGAATCATGAAGTGCTTAGTTTTACACAGGACTGCATGCAGATTCAAGTAAAAACACTCTTCTTCATGTGACATAGAAAGAAAGGGGACCTAAGAAGATTTACATTTGAGAACAGGGAGCTTGCTCTAAGCAAACTTTTAAGCACATCTGAAGAAATTCACACAAATACCGAATCACTTCCACAGTGACTCACTGTTGCATCTCTCTGGTACATTCCAATGCAAGAAGAGTGTCATGATTAATGTTCTTGGTCACACCTGCTTTTTCCCTGCAATAAGACGTGTTATATTTGTGTAGTTTACATTTTTTATATAACGATTTTTATTTTTTTTTTACCTTCTACAGGAAAAAGAAAAGGGCTGTGAAAATGATGATCACCATTGTTCTGCTATTCACAATTTGCTGGGCACCCTTCCACACAGTCCACATGCTGTTTGAATACTGTAAGCATTGCCTGGTGCATTAAGGGATCAGTGAATTTGGGAGTAAATAAAAAAAAGATCTTGCTTAATTGCACATTTCCATTTATTAAAAGCCTCAATCCTCTTTATGTGTAATTATCCTCTCCTCCAGATGACCTGGAGAAGAAATACGACGGAGTCACACTCAACATGATCATCGCCATTGTTCAGGCCATCGGGTTCTTCAACAGCTTCAACAATCCCATCGTCTACGCCTTCATGAACGAGAACTTCAAGAAGAGTTGCTTTTCCACCCTCTCCCACTGCATTCGAAAGCCTACCCAGCAGAGTGGTGCTGTGGTGGCGCCTAGACTGAGTGTGCAGTTCATCAAACCCCAAAGTAGAGAAGCCTTCCTGGAGCCAGACGAAGGCAATAGCCTGGAACCGCACTCAGCAGAGAAGGGCCCTTCGACGTCATCACACGGAGAGAGCTCCCTGGAAATAATGGGAGAGAAAATCTCCACCATTCAAACGGAGCTCCCTGCAAACAGCTCCTCTCAAGTAAAATGAGAAGGGACTGTCCCGGATCTCAGGTGTTTTAATTGCTTACCTTCGATTGCCACGCTTGCTGTCAATTACTTTCACTTCAGGCCAGCAGCTGCAAGGACATCAAATGTGATTTCAAGTTTCACTGATGTGGCTGAAAGATGCAAAAGTCCGAAAGCTTGATAACATATCTCTGCAGAGCAAGGAGTTAGGGAATGTATTCCCATGCTGGTCAGGAGCGCAGAAGAAAGATTGTTAATGAATATCACAAAGAGACACTTTAACTATAAACTCTGAGTAGGGTGGTCAGACCCTACTGAGAAATCATTTCCGCTTGTCTCTGAAATCTGGAGGACATTCAGCAGTTCTTCGTGAAAGCATAATGATGCATGAGTGTTCAATGTCACCCCAAATGACCTGAAATTGCATTAAGGCACAGCAGGAACTGTTTGGAAATGAAAATGTAGAGGACTTTGCAGAGCTATGCTTTTAGAAGAGATGCCTAATCTTTCATCGACAGCTAAATTCGCATTAAGTTGGCATTTGCATTCAAGTCAGCAAAAACACCTTGTTTCAGGTTAATTCAGTTGAAAACCTTTAAGATCAGAGATTAACCTCTTTCCATGAGTCACCATCCTTTAGATACAAATTTTTATTATATCACAGAATGTGTGTAAGCCTATTTTGGACTATTTAATCATAAGCTGAGCAGGTAAAATCATAAGGTAGTAAATATAGCCACTGTACAGTTTAATAAGATTAAAGCTCCCAATACATGAAGGTATGAATACTAATTTTCAAACCTCTTCACACTGTCGGCTTTCTTAATACACTGCTTTGCAAGGTTGCTGCTGCATACAAAAATAATCTTCGTCTGAGCTCACAACAACGGGTGCGTCAATCAGAACACACAAGCATGGCAAACCCAACACATGCACAACACATTATGTCAGCATTTGAAGTTGTAAATCCTTATTTCTTAATCACTGGAAGAAATCTGCACAACGTGTTAAACACCTTTGAACTACAAAATACAGATCTGCCCCTCTTTGTAGAAACCAGCATCCTACAGGAACAATCATAGAAACGCAGCAGGAAAGGGTTCAGTGGGCTTTGCTTTTACAGAATGAATCACCGTTTACACAACTGTGGAACAGTCAGACTGGGCTGTATCCCAGTTCAGTCTCTCACTGGCCATTGTTTACACTATGATCCGTTTTAAATCTTCTACCTTATAAGATAAGATAAGAAAACCTTTATTAGTCCCACACGTGGGAAATTTGTTTTGTCACAGCAGGAAGTGGACAGTGCAAAAGTTATATAGCAAAATTAGAATACAATAAGAATAAAATACTGTACACAACTGTACAGAATAGAATAAAATAAAATACTATATACAGTAGAATAAATAGAATAAAATATACAATAGGATAAAAATAGAATGCAAATGCTTTATACAACTGAGTAAAAATACAACTTTGTCAGAAAAAGAGTATTGCACTTAGTGTTATTGCACATGTGTGTGTTTGATCAGTTGAAGTCTTTGTTGTGGAGTCTGACAGCAGTGGGGAGGAAAGACCTGCGAAATCTCTCCGTCCCACACCGTGGGTGCCGCAGCCTGCCACTGAAGGAGCTGCTCAGTGTTGTCACAGTCTCCTGCATGGGGTGGGAGATGTTGTCCATCAGGGATGACAGCTTAGCCACCATTCTCCTGTCACTCACCACCTCCACTTGGTCCAGAGGGCAGAGCTGGCCCTTCTGATCAGCCTGTTCAGTCTCTTCCTGTCCCTGGCAGAGATGCTTATCCAGCCACTACTACGATAAACAGAATTCTGCTTTTAGGAATATAGATGAAAATATGAACAATAGCACCTGAATAAGCCTGCAAAGTGTATTTTAACAAAACATACAGTCACATTTAATTTGCTAAATGGCTGTCCATATGACAACATCAATGAAAATTGGAATGGAAGTGGGTGGTCATAAATTTAAGGCTTTCTTAATGACTTATAGAGCTTTGGACTACAAGCCAAATCCATTTATAAGTGATGCAGACATTAGAGTAAAACATTTAGAGTAGGGTAAAACATACTCCACATTTATTCACAATGTAATGTGTGAAGGCTGTAGTCGCTGATGTTTTTCGTGCAAAAAGCAATGCAAATGTGAACACAAAGAAAGCAATCAGTGGTTGTTCTGTTGACTGTCTGAAGAGTTTTAGATATGCATACTGAATGCTGAACAATGAATGTAAACAAAATGAGGTGTAATCATGACAGGAAGTCTGTCTGCCTTTTTTATTATTACTCACCATGGAAGAATGAGATGTTCAAAAGAGTGAAACAGCCTAAACCTGCTGGATATACTCAAGCGAGGAAGCGAGGTACAAGTTGTGACTGTGGACTTCTTATAAAAACACAAACAGAAGAGTTTGTGAAGTCGGTCTGTGTAATATTTTTGCTACTCTGATGTCTTTAGTGTTAAAGTTTAAGTACGTGTTCATTTTGGTGTTAAACTTTCTGTCTTGGAGCTCATCAATTGTGCTTAAGGGAAAAAATATTCTTATATATTTCTAGGTTACCTATATTTGGCCTAGATTTGATTTGCACGTTTTAAAGTATTTAATTCCAAAGCTTTAGCTTCTCTTAAACCATGACTGTTACCGGTACTTACCTGTGTACTGTTGTGAAACTGTGGAAGCTTTAAAAATATTATCAATATGCTACTTTTAGCATGCATTTTGATTTTTTATGAATCATGCTATAATTTGCAATAGAGTGCACTACTGTAAATAAGCAGCATCTCTCGGCCTCAGTGGTTCTGAACAATCAGACAGCCTTCTTATCTCACTGCTGACAACATGTTGGATATAAAACTGCCCATTTCTGCTATCTAACACACACAACCATTACATGACAGGATGCGCACAATCCATGATGCAAAACACAAGTTTCATGCTACGAGTTTGCTCACCAGAATCAAATCAGGGTTTCAGAAAATTTTTAATAGGAGCTCAAGTCGTGTTTATTCCTTGCAGCCACTTGTAAACGTGTCAGCTAAAGTTAAATCTGTGAAACTGGAGGCGCTTATTAAACTCTGAGGAAAGACTCCTACAGCAGTGTACAGCAACACACGATTTCAGCTCCTTTTAATCTTTCATCAAACTCAGATTACATGAATTATTGGTGAATCCCATTGATAGCTGCCTAAAGGTGCATAGTATGTGCCTTTTGTGTTCTATGTAATACTGAGCATGAAGTTCAGGCTTCGCTTCCGTTTTAGTATTTTTCTGATTTTGAATGATTGTGATTGCCCGGATTATCAAATGTAATTGGATGATGCTTTGTGTGTGCTGAAAGCTATGTTTAGTTTAAACAGCTGGGCCCCAATGATGCTTTAGGCTGTCTGGATTATTTTTGATGTGTTCTGCAGCATTTTTCAATCACTTCAGCTGTTAAACAGCACCATCTTTGTGCCATGGGACCTCTTGATTTACAAATTTACACAGCACTGAGCAATGCTCTGATTGATGAAAGAGTAAATCAGGAGAATGCCCCTGCTGTTTTTCTTTGGAGAGTCGCAAGCAGAGATATGCTGTTCATTTTCAGTAGTATTTCCACTTCATATCTTGTTATCCTGTAGTTTATGGCTTTGAAGTAAAAGGCTATGAATGTCTGTCAAATCTTAGCTCTTGGAGAGAAAGCTCACATAAGCAGTAGTATTTTATGCTCTTGATGTAGTAAAATATTCCTCTCTATGGTTTCTAAAGCGCTCTGTGGTAAGTAGTCTGTGCTGGTAACAATAGATTGGCTTTACTTTTTACAACTGTGCAGAATTTAAAGATTGCATTGACAATCAACCCATCGTTCATTTAAAAGACCGTGACTGGACTGAAGGTTGTTACCAGACAAAACTTAAAGGAGTGAACGGGAATTACAGGAAACAGATGTGTGTCATAAAGTTTGACTGGCAAAATGATAGAAAGAGACAAAAGGAGGACAGACACAGGCTGTCAAAGAGCATTAGTGTGGTGCTTCACTCTTTGTGAGAGCAGATGTGCACCCTTTTCATGCTGTGAGCGACATGTTGTCACATAAGCATGAGCAGGCTGTATTTGTGTACGAGGAGACCGGATCGATTACCCTCTTATTTCATGAATTATTTCTTGTGCATTAAAGAGCTCTTTCTGTATATTCCAGGTCTCTGGATATTTTTTTAGAGTCAGAATTCCTTTTGACAGCAAAACTCACTTTTGATACAGTACTGCGAAAAAAGTCTTGTGCCACTTCATCTTTTCCAGTTTTTGCTTCCAAAGAGTTTGAGCAATTTCAAATGTTAAAATTTAAAGTGGTCTTGAGAAATAGTTCGAAAGGTTTTCCAAAGGTCTTTTAAACGTTTTAGGACACTGGCTCCCTTTTGACTCTTTTATAGTTCAGTCCATGAAGCTGAACATTTCTGGAGGAATGCTTATTGTTTGTTGAACCAGTTAACACTTACCTATGAATCATTCAAGCATAAATAAGGCTCTATAGTCAAGGCATGAACCATGGTTATAATTACACACAGCAGACAACATAGCAAAAAAAAACCAAAACATTTTAAATAGCATCTTTAGGCACTTGATTATAAACAGCTTAGATAGATAGAAAAGCTTATACAGAAACACCTAGAAACACCTTCTAGCAATGTTAAAAAAAATGCAAGGAATTGTGTTACTGTATCTAAGCAAAAGAATAGGAACAGTAAGAAACTTATTGTGATGTTTCAGTTTTTTCCTCCCCTTCTACTCAGAAGAACAGAATTTCTCTTCCAGAGTAGTTATGTGCTTAAGGACACACACACAGGGGCAAACATTTCTGAAAGAGGTTATTAATGGGACTCATCAGAATTCAGCTCAACCTGATATCTTGCTGTAGCACCTGTAATGCTAAGCAAACTAACAGATGCCTTGCAGCAATATGAAATACGTAAGTGCTTAGTTATATTTGAAGAGTCAAAAAGAATATGCCACCTAAAATCTGTCTTTTAAATATCAAATATTTACCCCATATAGACAATAAATTCTGTTATTATTAGTTCTCAATTATTCAATTCATGGAAGCCATTAAGGATTCCAGTGTTAACCCAAAGTCACAGCAGGGGAGGGGAGAGGGCGTAATTGGTCATCGGAGATAAAACGATAAAGATTTCGCCTGCAAGCTCCAGGGATCTTCTGAAGTTCACAGCTGGGCTTCCAATGAATCAAGAGAATGTGACTGGCATACACTGTTATGGACAAGAAAAAGGTTAAACACAAACCTTTGGTTGTTGCATTCAGATTAAAAGAACTCTCATTGGCGAAGGCTGCCACAACCAATGACAAAAGGATAAAACAAGCCAGCTGGGCCCCAAAAAGCATTTTGACCATATTACTGTATTTTTCATTATAGCACTCCAAAAACCTTTTATTTCCTGATAGCACAGAGACAGGAATGCTTCTTTTAACTACTGAGCACACAAGTACTTACCGGTGTATTGGACTGAACTTTGATCTGAACATCTCTATATTTGATGTCAAACCTCTTTCTACCAACAACATGAGTAAAATTCAAGGCTTTTCCTTAAAAAACAAATTTAACTACATGGGGAAAAGCACAAAGATAACTCATTACACATTAGTTTCAGCAAGTGCAACTGCATTCACATTCTTAATTTAGAAATACCAGGAGGTAATTTAAAAGCTTTTTAACCATGAGCTTTTAGGCTATACAGTCATATGAGTGCTCATTTGCAGCTACTTCAGGTAACAGACATTCAAATGAAAGAAACTTTGGCTCAGCCAAGCTACAGCAGCCATCAGTGCAGCTTGAGTGAATTAATCAGTTAAAGGTAAACTAATAAGGAGGTGCCAATTTAGCTCACTTGTTCAGCAGCTGACCGTATGCGTTAGGTTATCTGGTGAGTCTCAGTGGGCTATAGCTATAAGTGTGAATGGTGCAAAGTGGAACTTCTTTTTACCTCTCCTCATATATAATGCTTCCACTGGATGGCTGGACTCTGCACTAGATACAATGAGAAAATACTTATAAAGACTCTAAAAAGACACAGTTGTAAATTGAGGCTACTCAAATAAAAAAATAGCACACTAAATTGGATGAGGTGACAGTTTATGTGTATGACCCTAAAACACTGCTGCAGAAATCACTGTAAATACCAAAGAACATGGCTTTGAGTAATTTATTTATTACATTATTTACATTATTATAAGAACAGGTTTCTTACAAGATGTAAAAAGATGAACAAACTGAACTTCTCTTGAACTGAATGTTGAAGAAAAAATAAACCCAATAAAAATGTCAAACAGCAAAATATGAGTTTTGCGATGTGGGAGAAGCTGCAACGCTAAGATGCAAGCAGTTCATACATTATGCAAAACTAAGTACCAGCACAGAAGAAATCCATTCTGCTTCATAATTAAGAGGTAATCTTTCTCATGTTAGCGAGACACCTGTTTATAACAATTTTTCACAGTGTGATCAGTGCAGGAACACAAGATTATGACTTTAAAGTGTTTAAATTTTTGCTTTTTTTGCTGTTACCCAAAATTTAACTTAAATAAGTAATTCTATCTGGAGTGCTGCTAGTTTTTTAAAATGAAATTCAGTCTTCTCACAGTTTATCAACCAACAAAAATACGCAATCCCATTTTCTGTTAAATCCCCAAACAGAAAATGATGTGACACATTGGCAGGCACTTCTGTACTAGTTGAAGATAATATTTGTCAGCTATGAAAAAAAAAAAACCTTGAAACATCCCTGCTGTTTTGTCCTTTGATGCTATGTGATCAAAGGTAAATGGAAGTCTGGATTGTCAAAGAGGAGAGGCCTTTTGACTGGAAAGGGATCTCTGTCAGCTTTGTGCAGCAGTTTAAATAGTCCTGTTCCAATATTCATTGGAATCCCCATGATGATACACTCAGACACACCTGAAACAGGAACACAGGGGGATGTTAACAGGCCAGTCAAGCCATGAAGATCAATTTCATTATGCAGATGAAACAGCAGTTTACCACAAACTGAGTCCTTCTGTCCAAAATAGGCAGCATCAAAAAGATGATCGGCTGTCTTCTCAAAAGAAGCCAGCATGAGGACACTCTCCTTCATTTTTGCTAAACCAAACCTGGTGATTCCCAGGATCTCACCCTTTATGGATAGAAGATGGTTTTCATTAGTTCCCCTACAAGGAGATGAAAGGATATTAATTTATGTAATGTATTTAGATCAGCGGTTCTTACCTTATAGGACATGAGATCTGCAAGAAGCATGACGTGACGTCGGTCAATGCTCATTCCGTGGTTCACCATGGTGTACTGAATCTCGTTTATGATTGTGGATCTAGCAGCCTCAATGCCCAAGGTCTTCTCGACCTATCAAGTGCACAGAAAAGCTTGTTTAAAAAACACACATTTTAAAAAGCCCTGGTGCAGACTCCCCACAGCCAATGGAAGTGTTCTCAGCTACTTCAGCTGGCGTGATCATTTATGCGATTGTTTTCCTTCCCTTTTAACAGTTGACATTTTAAAACGTGTCCGTTACTTCATGCGCTTTGAGCCAACAGGTTCCATCAAAGAAATTCATTTATTTATTTTAAAGGCACAGGAGTGGATGTATTAGAAAACATGGTGCTCCATTTGAGTGATGGAGATATCAAAAACTGCCAGCCTTCAAGGACATGGCTGAATACTCAGTGTAGCAACAACAACAACTGTGTGTCATGGACCAGGCTTTGTGTTGTTAGATAAAAGCATTAATACAACCTAGTGAGAGCTGATCTAAGCTGAAACACCATTGAGCTAGCTTGGTTTAGCTTGCATATTTGTTAATTAATTTTTAACTTGTATCATATAACAAAAAAACTTAATGAGCCTCTAACATTTCTAACCAAACGATAACACTTAGGGACAATATTAGATACAAATATGATGAAAATTTAATTAAAAGTGAATGAAAATGTGTGCAAACATGTTTTTGCCCATCAATGACAGACAAAATGTTAATGCTTCAGTTTTGCAGTTAAAGCTTTTTTTTGTTTTTGTTTTTAAATATTCAGCTTGGATTTTCAGAGTGATCCTACTCTCATCATGGGAATGAATAGCCTGGTAATTTTGAGCTTCTAATAATTTTTTTCACTTGCTATTTTTCCAGGGTAAATAAGTGTTCAAGACACATTAATAACTTTAAAAACAAAAAGAATTGGGCACACAAGTACCCATTTCTGAGCATTTAACCATTCCAACAACAAGAAAATCAAACAGCACTGTAACAGCTGACAGGCATGGTTCTGGTGGCATAATGTGCTGGGTCTGTAATTTCTAAACTGTGCTTAAATGTAGGGTCTGTGCAGGAAACCAACCAATTTCAATCAACTCTACCAATTCTCCCAAGAGTGGGCAGATATTCAGCCAAAATTGAGGTCAAGATGCAATTTGCTAAAGGTTATTTGGTAAAATAACAAAAGGTTATATACACAAGCCTGTGTATATATTTGAGCCTGTATGTATACTTTTGAGCTTCCTGTGTGGATAAGAGAAAATTCACAATAAAACTTGTGCACCCCATTCTTTTTTTTCTTTTTTTTAAATTAATAAAAATGTATGATACACAATCATTTGACACTGGGGGGAAAAAAGATTCATACCTCATATGTATTGTTTGAAGTGGTCCTACTTCCGTTCACGCCATGTGTCGCCATAACCGCTCTCAGGTTGTCCCCCTCCACCAGGAGTTTGTACTTACTCTTGCTGCTCTGTTCGTCAATATGAATGACAGCTCTGGCAACCTCCGGTATCCCTTGAACCACCACCTTTCAAGTGAGTAAGTGCAAACAGTTAAGACAAGAAAATACACAGGAATCCATGTTATCCCTGCTTTGAGTGCACTCTAAGCATTATACAGTTCAGAACATGTACTGAAAAGTATTTTCTGTCATACATTCACAGTGACATATTAAACTTGGCCAGCAGAGTTCTATTTATGTCACAGAGAGCAGATAATAACCGAAATAACGGCCAAAAAATTAAATTATGTATTTATCTTTTTAAACTGAGGAGTTCATTGAGCCTTCAGGTAAAAACAAAGAAAAAGAAACAAAACAACACAATAACAACAATGAAATTAAATGCATAAATGGGTTTTATGGGTCAATTTATTTCTCAAAAACATAATAGGGGTCACAGTTAGGGTTCATAAATAATCACACTGATGACGTAGGGGCCTCAAAAACCCAAGATATGATTTTAAATATGAAATATAATACACTTTATGTTAAAGGTTTAATATGGTTATCACTTGCAAAGCAACCTTCCCCACCTGCTGTTCAGACTATCCATTTACAAGGGTAAGCCAATCATAAGAAAGTCAGCTCAAAGGGAAGGAGGAAGGCAGAGAAAATAAACTTGATGTTTGCTCTTAAATAGAGGATGAGCTAAAGATTTCCACCAAGGCCAAGAACACAATGAATATACTTTAATAGAGTAACGTTGCATGACCTGGTGCTTAAACCAGAGTGAAAAAATAAAAATAAAGCAGTGAAAATGAGCACCTTGGCTTCACAACAACGCAGTCTTAAATATTTTATTGAACAGAACAATTAAACTACTGCTCACTTTACCTATGAAAGGTAATTCAGTGTATTTTATAAAGCCCAGTATCACAAAGGAACAAATTTGGCATTCAGTGACTTAAAATCTGCACACTTCACACACTGTGCACTCCATATTTATCACTACAGATTGCTTAGGAAGTAGCTGAAGTAAACAGTAAAGCGTTCAGCCTCTCCGCATCCATACAGTATTCTCAGACATTGGCAGAAATCACAATGCAGCATTTGTGCTTTCTAAACAGGAATTTTCCATAGGTAAGAAGCCCTGACCGGCCTTGACCTTGAATTCAATTTGCACACAGAAAGCATGTATGCACAAAAGAAAACAACCACTGCACACGTGACATTCTCACCTTGGGAAGTTCTGCTTTTAATGACTGCAGCACATAGTACATGGAGCTTTTGCTGTTCTCTCGAGGAGACACGCACACCACCGCCTCCCCGTGTACAGCGATGTCTGCAGGTTTGACTCGCAGTTTAGACATGCAGATGGAGTAACGCACCGTTTCCGCATTTACCTGAGAAGAGACGAGAAATCAAAGGCAAAGCTTGTTTTCTTTTCCACGCTGCACAAAGTGCACTTATCTCTAACCTGCAGACACTCATGAGTCAGAGCACTGTGCTGTAGCTGCTACTGTTAAAGAAATGCAGTGTTATCATATTTTAATAGGTAAAGAAAACAAAGAATTCAGTGTTCAGGGTTTAAGCTATGCAGACTTATCTGTAACCGCACATAAAGCAAAAAGTGAGAGTATAAAAATATACGTTTTGATTTTATTCAAAACTTATTCTAAAGCAATTCAACCAAAACCCCAACATGTACTGAAAATATGCAGGATGAATTACATCCTGAAATCAACCTTGAAGGTATAAAAATGAACATTATTTCTTCTTCAAATATAATTGAGAAGCTAAAAATAGTAGAAATGAGGATACAATGAAGTCTAAGCAGCGCTGGACAGTCAGTTTTAACAGTATCCCCAAGTTCCCAGGCCTCATACTTAACGGTATCACAGCTTACGTAAAATGACAATTAAAACTATAGATTAATATCCCAGGTGCACTAATTCAGAACTAATCTAGAGGTGTGAAAGGAGGGGGAAGTGTCTGAGATGTTCACACAAAGTGGGAGTAAAAGTAATAAAGTTGTGGTACCTCCAGTCGCAGCAGTCTTATTCTCTCCAGTGACAGCTTCACCAAGATGAAACAGTCATCTGGAAGGAAAACCTCTTCTATGTACTCTGAAATCTGTAAAGGACAAAATGAGAACCTAGCCTTATTACAGCTCTGTACAGCTTGTTCCTTTTCTTTTTTAAAAAACAACACCTCTACTTGAACCATTGATATCCCTTAGTAATGATTTCAAAGCTTTGATTTGTAAATAAAAGGGGGAAAAAAATCTGATTGGTTCAGGTTACCTCTCCTAGAAGAGTCTTCTCAATTCTCCCCTTCACCAGCCTGGCAAAGTCAGCATCATCTTCCACATCCAAATGAGCCGTGATTATAGGAGTGCTGAGTGGATTTTCAATAGATTGTTCAAAACAAATTAGGGATGTATTCACTACTGTGGCACAAAACACCATGGGCAAGCAGAGCTCACTCTGCTAACTGCTCTAATTCTGTGTAAGCCGTGGACTGAACCAAGTGATCAAATATATTCTCTCAATAAAAGTGGAATAGGCAGCTTTAGAGCTGCAAAACTCAGCTTCCACTCAGGAAGGCGGAGGTCTTGAAATCATTCTTACTCCATCTTGCAGCAGTAATTTTCAGCGATGTTTCAAAGACATCAAGACAAAGCCCATGGCCAACTTTGAATAGTAAGGTATATTTGTCTTTTCGTCCTCGGCGCAAATGACAGAGGGAATATAATGAGACGTCTCTATAATTGAATATCATACCTGATGTTCTTGGAGGCGTTGATGATTTCTTTGATGCGAGGCACTCCTAGAGTGATATTCATTGATGCAACACCGGCAAAGTGAAAGGTTTTTAGTGTCATTTGAGTACCCGGCTCTCCAATGCTCTGGGCACAAAGGGCCCCAACTGCTGATCCTGGCTCCATCTGAGCTCTATCGAGAAACGAAAAAAAATAATATTACAAGACAGAGTCTCTAAGCCGAATCAGCTTTCATCAAACTGACAAGTGAAATTGGAGTTGCACTTAAACTATTGTCATTTTAACAGCTCTCAGAAAGGATGAATGATCATTTGGGAAACAAAGAAGTCAACCACTTAAAAAAATAAATCTAAATCTTAACCCTAGGCTGATTCTAAAACCTGAAATAAAAAAAAACGTGGTTAACACAGCATGCTATTTCAAGCTCCAGCAGAGTTTAGCGCAGTGCTGTCACAGGAACAATGATGGCCAGTCACTCCTTCCATCACAGTGGTGCAGATTAAATTTCTCAACAAGTATTGGATGAATTACCAGAACCCTGCATGGTTTCTGATGCCATAAAGCCTTCTGACTTTTTCTCTAGTACAACCATTATAGTTTGGTTTTGAGTGAATATTTCTGGCAACTCCACATCCTTACCAAACTTTCAATAAACCTTTCAGTACACTTCTAAGTGTTTGTTGCATTGCCTTTTCATTTTCTTAAAATAGATGAGCTGTTCATTCCTCCCCAGCTTCAACTACTTTAAAGCTTTTTGGAGCACAATCAGAACTGATTACAAATTTCCTCTCAATTGTTCTCTGTATTTTGGGCTGTGTATGTAGTAACAGGGAGATTTTTTTATCATTAAAAACCAAAGATCAACAATTTTTGGCTCTGTGGTTACATAATGGAGGGATGGATGGACAGATGGAGCCGAGAAACAAAAATAACAAGCCTCAGACTTGGATATGAGTCTTGTACCTCATGTATTTGTCTCTACAGGTTTCAAGAAACTTCTCCAGCTGGGTAGGAGTTACACGATCCAGCTGATAGAGAACCTTTGGCTGTAAATACAAGGCAGAAAGATTAGCAATTAGGATTCAAATGTTGCGAGGCTGAAGTTTGTTAAGCATGCGTGACACCTACCTCACTAGTCCCATTGTCATTGATGCCGTACTTGTCTCTAGTCTTCTTGATCCTTTCTGAAACGCTCTTAATGAATTTCTTTATCTCCTAAAGTAGAGAGGAGAGAATAAATTCCACCTCCAAACTCAAACATATCCTCAACAACAAATGTGGCTGTCATGCAGCTGTTAGAAATCACAAACTGTTAAGGAGTGGAGAATTCAAGCGCCCAGTAAAACACACTGACAAGTCTTTTTTTAAACATCAGCAACACTTTAAAATGAGCAATCAGATGTTGGAAAATCAGTACAGAACAACATCAGGCGCTGTTTTATTATACAACAGCATCAGCAGGATTATTCCATTAATGATTTATCTGTTCCAATTCTCACTGACACGCCATTCAAAATTCACCGCATGCTTGATAACTGTACCTCCAGGTACTTCTCTGCGCCTGTGTCAGTTAATTCCTTCATAAAAGGGAAAAGAGTCATGTTTGTTACCATCAGAAAACCCATTAACTGCATGCAGCTGGCTTTGGGTTTAGATGACAGCATGTCTCTGTATTTAATTTAAAAAAAAAAAAAATTAAACTATATCCATGACAACCATTTTATAAGGGAACATCTAATTACCTTGTATATTCATTTGTGCTTCTCTTTTTAGTTTTAATACTGTCAAAGGGTACTGAAGCCCAAGTGAGCTGAATCGATTTTTTAATGTGTAGTTAGTTTGTGGTAGCAGTGCACCATGGCCGCAGGAGGTGAAATACATTTTCTATTCGCAGAGTAAATCAGATTCTTAAATTAATGATAGGTGACTAATACATGGCCCCGAAAATAAACTTAAGTTTCATCAACAAAATGTATTATCGACAATAATCATACATTTTAAACGGAAAAACTTATCGAATTGTCAAACTGCTTCAATAATTTAAAACACTCACTATTATAATTGCTGTTATCCACAATCATTTGTCCTAATACCAAATCCTATAATAACTTCTTTATGTTTCAACCCTACTAAAAATACATTGATTATTTTGCACAGAAGGCCGTAATAAATGAATAAAGAATAAAACAAGACTCACAAAGGCACTAAATGAATTATTCGGTTAGTCCACAACACATTAATTATGCATTCTGGTTTGGTATCATTTAGTAAAAACTACTTTTCAGCTTTTTCTGGAGAATACTTCATTTTTTAAAGACTCAGGCTGTTAAATATTAAGGCTCCCTCTCACTTCCAACAGTGAATGATTTAATAATTGATCAACATATTGATTCATTTTGTCTTATAGGGTTGCATCTGGCTGCAGAACGAAGAACAGAGCAGTTTAAATGATTTGGTACACCTGACTCATTCCAACCGTCCGACTCCTCTAAGCACAGACTACAAAGGACAAGTATTATCAGTCTTCCTTTTCAACCAAAGATCTGATGTGTGCTATATTTTACTAAAAAAAATAAATAAAAATAAGTAAATCAATAAAAACATACTCTTAGCCTCTCATACCCTAAATAAAAAACACAGTTTGTTGTTGCTTATTTTGAATTTTTATCTCAGTGTATTTGATATTGTGGCCTCTAAGCGTTGTGCTATATCATATCAATCCACCATAATACCAGCATAAATTCTTATGTTTATTAATTTAAAACTGTCATATCACGATATTAGTGCTATAGCAAGGCCATTTGCCTAGTGCACAACCTCAGGCATGTCTGAGAATAACAGTGTGTCAGCCTCTAATAATAACTTGGTACCTAAAAAGGGAGCTTCTTCAAGAAACTCCAACTAAGCATAATACTTTGTAAAATACGCAAGTAACCTGTTCTTGCTAAAGTGGAAACAATTTTGTTCCATCACCTGACGAAAAACACAGACTACAACCTAGTGATATGTGACCCAAATGACTAAATCGAGTGGTGCAAAAGCCAAGGATGGATGGAAGTTACTGCTGCAGTTACATGGTAGAAAAGTTGTAAGTAGTCATGATTTACAATTCCCAAGAAAAACACTACCTAGCTACTTTAGTGCTTATTTTAACATCGAATATAACCACTAAGCTTACTGTGAATCAGTTTCAATTGAAACTCTATTCATAATAAGCTATGCTATAATAAGCATAATAAGCTATGCCATAATTTCCTAATTTAAAAAATCTATACAACTTTGTTAACCAAATACTGTGATGGGTTTACCTCCAAGAAGCTGTCTCTACAGCATAAGAAGTCAGCT